>NC_029774.3:31659327-31752072 GCF_000817695.3 Arachis duranensis | reverse complement strand
GAGTCAGAGCTTACCGGCCGTCCGCCGCTTCTCCTAACAGCCGCCGTCTACTTCGCCAGTGACTTCATCCTCGCCGCCGGTCCGGCGCCGTCGTACCCGGTGATCGCTATGAATAAGACCCTTGACTTTATCAACGTCATGAGCTACGACCTCCACGGAGCGTGGAACAACGATACCGGAGCTCCAGCAGCGTTATTCGACCCGAAAGGGAACGTAAATGCTGTTTACGGGCTTCGGTCATGGATTCGGGCTGGGATCTGCCCGAAGAAGGTGGTTATGGGTTTGCCCCTTTATGGGAAGAAGTGGACCCTACTTGACCCGAATGTGACTGAAATCGGAGCAGCAGCTATTGGGATAAAACCCGAATCCGGTGGGGATGTGCCTTATTTTCAGATTGAGGTGTTTAATAAGGAAAGTGATGCCACCGTCGTGTACGATCCAGATACGGTGTCGGCGTATTCGTACGCGGGAACGTCATGGGTCGGGTACGATGACCCAATGACAGTGACCGTGAAGATTGGGTTTGCTCAGGCTCTGGGACTTCGTGGATATTTCTTCTGGGCTGCTGGCTTTGATCGTGATTGGAAGATTACTGAGCAAGGTATATACTGTGTTGCAAATTAAAGTGAAAAAAAAAAAAAACACAAACTTGAAAACCAACACAACGGCAAATTAATTTTAGAAGGATGCTTAATATTATTAGAATTTATTATTTTTGTTTAATCATTAATATTTAAAAGTATAAAATAAAATATAATAATTAAATTATAATTAAAAATAACAAAAAAATAATAAATTTTGATAATTTTTTAATATTTTTTAATTTTAAAACAATAACATCAACAAAAGAAATACTAATACCAATAATAAATAAATAACATTATTCAACTAATAGTTTATTAGTAAATTATTTTGAAATGAAAGAAATATTGTGTTGATAAATTAAAGTTGAGTAATACGTCAAATTAGTCGTTAAGAATTTTTTTAATATGATAATTTAGTCTCAAAAAATTTAATTTCAAAAATCAGTCCCTGACAATTATCTTTGTTATACAATGCACATCCGACGTTAATTTTGTTGTCAATTAGTAAGGACAATTTTGTTTTTTTTGTTTTTTTTTTTTTGTCAAAAGGACAATTTTCAATTTTGTTATGTAAACCGTTAAGTCGCCACATGATTATTGAGTGTCACGTGACAAATTAGTCCCTTGCTGCACCACAAAAAAACTACATATATTTATTTATATGATAAATTATTAAAATTGTCTCTAATTTTTTAATACACTGACAAAATTATACTCATTTTTTATAACGTAAAAAATATTCTCAAAATATTATAGAATACAATAAAAATAACTAAAAAAATATTATTTTTTATAAATAATTTTTATATTTGATAAATCGTTTATTAAAAAAAACTATATTATTTGATCTATAACTCATTTTTAGTTATTGTTTAATTAAAATAAATTTTAAAGATTGATTTGGTAATTAATTTTTTAAAAGATTAAAGTATTTGATTAAAATTTTTAAAAATTTTAAAGTTGGTTTAAGGTATTATTACATTAACTTTGAAAGTCACATTTAAAAAAAAAAATCCCAAAACTAAACTCTTTTTCTTTGCATTTGATTCATGTATGTTAAGTTTAAATTAAAACCATCAAAAGCAATAAAAAAAGGTTGATCTTTCTTTTCCTGTTGGGAAGTGATTTTATTTCTTGTTATCCTTACCTCAAATCATACAACAAAATAAGGGTGCATAACAGGTACACAATAGTGTGAATATGAAAGCTGTTATTGTATAGTATACAATATTTTATATCTTTTAAACCAATTTCTCTGATTAATGGAAAAGTATTGAAAATATTCCCCTTGGGTTTCGATTTATAAATATTTTTAGTGTGTTCTACTTTTTAAATTGAGAAAATTTTACTCCCCTCTTCTGTTAGATGCTAAAATAACATTTTCTTCTCTTTTATTTTATAAATATAAATTTTCTTCCCTTCTAACTTTTAAAAAACCTCCTCTTTAATCTATTTTAAATTTTTTGTATTAACTAATGTTAACTTTATCCATTTTTAAAAAAATAAATTATTTTTTGAAAAAATACCCATTAATAAAAATTTTATTTTTTATCATTAAATTTTGTTTACTAAAATATATTTTATCATTAAATTTTGCTTACCAAATATTCTTTAATAAATTATTCTTTTATTGATTAAATTGTATTTTTACCAAAATATTTTCAAAAAAATTAATAATTAAATTATTTTTTTCTAAGATACCTACCCTTTAATAACTTTTTAATAATTAAAGTGTTATTTTACTAAAATTTTTGTTAACAATTATTTTTATATTTTTTATTAATTTTTGTTATCAATATATATTGTTTTAACATTAAATAAAAAAAATCTTACCACGATTTTGTTAACAATTTTTTATATTTTACTATTAATTTTTCAATATCAATGTATATTATTTAAACATTAAATAAAAAATCTTATCATTGTTAATATGTATAATAATTAATATATATTGATATTGAAAAATTAATAGTAAAATATAAAAAAATTGTTAACAAAAATTTTGGTAAAATTATAATTTAATAATTAAAATATTATTGAAGGTTATTTTAGAAAAAATAATATAATTGTTAAATTTTTTTTAAAATACAATTTAATCAATAATAAAAGAATAATTTATTAAAGGATAAATGATAAAAAATAAAAATTTTTTTAATGGGTATTTTTTTAAAAAATAATTTTTTTCTTAAAAATGGATAAAATTAATATTAGTTAATACAAAAAGTTTAAAATGGATTAAAGATGAGGTTTTTTAAAAGTTAGAAGAGAGGAGAATGTACATTTATAAAATAGAGGAGAGGGAAGTGTCATTTTAATATCTCGCAGAGGAGGGAAGTGAAATTTTCTCTTTTAAATTTTATGAATAAGAGAACTTCCAAAATAATAATAAATTTTTGTTTTTAATTTTTATTTCATAAAATTTTAATAACAGAAAATATAAAACATAAAAATAAAAGATAAACTACCAAAATGATTTCTAATTTCTGAACACGTTCACAAAAAATATCTCTCACTTTTATTAATAAGTGACAAATGACTACTCAAATATTTAAAGTATATGATAGCACGAATTAGCAGTAAATAGCAAAATTTAAATTTAGTAACTACTAAACCTAAAGAACTAAAAAATGTTAGGTAAATAAATTAATTTTTATAGCCAAATTTAACCAAGTTTTTTTTTCTTATTTTTATGTGTTTCTTCTTTTTTCAATTGATTTTTATTATGCCAATAAATTATTGGATCAGCTTGATTAAATTTAATTATCAAAATAATTTGGTCACGTAGCATAACTTAGAAAAAAAAATAGAAAATAAGACCAAAATATATATTTTAAAAATAGCAAAATTTGTTTAAGCCAAATTTTTATATGAATAACATTTATGGTGCTTTTTTATCCCCTTAAGACGTTAATGCATTTACTTATCTGTACTGCGAAAGCTAACGAACGTAATACATACTTTTTGGTAACTTGCAGCTTCGAAAGCCTGGATAATTACATGAATGATAAGAATGAAGGTTTAAAACTTGATTTCATTGTTTGTGTTATGATTCGCCTTGTCTTGAATTGTGGGAAGGTTCAAAGTTGTAACAGTTCAACCATTCATTGAATAAATGATGTCCAATATATAATCAGATCGCATGGTAACATCCATTCAAGTTAAACAGGTCATGGAATCATCATATCATCATGTCATTATGATTGGCTATAGCCACCAAAGCAGAGCAGTCGGCTTTACTTATTTATAACAATAATTAGGGTTTGACTGGCGGAGATGCTCAAGTGACTTTTTCATTTTAGCAATTTGTTTAACAAGGTATAATACGAGTATCTTGTATCGGATAATTATATTAATCAAACAATTGTAATTCATATTGATATTTAAAGAAATAATATTGGTAATCGTAAATTATATTGCATGCTTTTATTACAATTATTAAAATTACTTTTTCACTAATCTATTTTTAATTATTATTATTAGTGGCACTACCAGAACGGCCTCCTGTCGAGGTGATATTGTTTTGCGGCAATTTTGAACAACGAACTAATGGTGTGTATAACCACAACTAAACCAAACAATATTGCAATAGATATTTTGAACAACGAATTAATAATGTGGTTTGATTGCTTGATTTGCAACATGCTTTAAGAATTATGGGATTCTTTTATGTTGTTGAATATGATCCGATTTTTTGGGAGTTTGCTTGAATGTTTGTGTTGTTATACCCGTTTTTCTGATTTGTTGTGATGATTTTTTTTGTTGTATTGTAGGTATAACTGTATGTCTCATTTAGTAATACTCAACATGTCTTTTAAAATTCTATTTGACATAGATTGGGTAAATATTATAGTGTATTTTGCTATTCCTGTAATTGATAACAAATATGCTTAAACTTTTCGTAGATAACATAGGCTATGTCAGGAGGATGAGGATAGATATGAGATTGTGGTTGCTGATCCCGATGAGAGAATTATCTTTTCCCGACTTGACAAGTCAGAATGTCATTCTATTTACATGTATGAGTACTTTTTTACTAAGCTGTGGTGAATCTCCATTTTTCTGATTTTGAATCTAAAATTCTCTATCTTTGTAAAGTTACCCCTTCTTAACTCCATCCTAATTCTTGTGTTTTCTAAAAATTTATCAGCTAATAAGTCCAGAACTCGACTTACCCTTATCCTCCAAAGTTTTCTTTTAGCTTTTTCAACTCACCAAACCCTTCAGTTTCAAAAAATAGGGCTGGATTTTCTTATGAGTTGTTCAACGAAGGAAGATTTTTTTTCTATTTTTAACGATTTCTTTCTATCATTTCAAAAATTATTTTTCAAGATTCGATCGGTTGAGGGTGTCCAATCTTTATTTCTGAATGAAAGAGACAAAGCCCTTTTTAACCTTTATTAGGAGGAGTTTTCCACAATTATAAAATACAACTTAGAGGATTTAGATGATGTAGAGGAGTGTATAATCACCCTGTTCCAAGAGTATTTGGGTCGAGCTCCTAACCTTGATACCAAGAAGTTTCTGGTAAAAAAACCGAGCTACATGCGTACTAAGCTAGGTAGTACTTTCTTTGCATTTTGTAGATACATTTTTATTGATATTTATTATGCTTATGTAATCCGACATTGATACTTGATTTTGCAAAAAGGATGACTAGTGGATTGAATTCTCTAACAACCCTATGCCAAGCCAAAAGGAATGATGTTGCCTGAGTTATTCAATTGAAAGAGGTCGGTAAGTCGGGTGACCTCTCCTCTCCTTCCAAGTCACACTCAGGTCCTTCTTTCTTAATTAAGACTCTTTCTGATCCTACTCCTCCTCCTCATCTTACTCCTCTTCACGTTCCTCCTTTTCCTTAGCCGAAATCGAAAAAAACATAAGACTTCCAAGTCTAGAAGTGTGTATGAACAGAGATTTGATGCTGTGATTTTTTGTGAAAAATACGTCCTTCCACACATTTTTATTAGTATAGACGATGTCTCTATAAAAAAATCACCTTCAAGTTTCATCCCAAGGTGGAATCGGGATGGCCAAGATTTGTTATGCTTTTACTAAGACATCTTGAAGAGACTCCCTTTGGTGCCACTCAGCGAACTTTGACGGACTTGCAAGCTGAGGTGGCATCTTTGCGGGATTCTAAGTAGGAGTTGAAGGAGGAGAAGGAAACTTTTATTTCTGACCTTTTAAAGCTTTGAGAGAGGGCAAAGCATGCTGAAGCTCCCTGTGTCATGGCAAAAGGTTAAAAAAAGAAGATTGAGGAGAGTTACACTCGAGTTTTTGAGGAGAAACTGGATTTGGTGGATAAAGTCGCCAGATTGAAAGAGGGATATGTTAATATGGAAGAGTCAATTTCCCAAGGTATAGATGAAATGACCAAGAAATTAAAAGCTCAGTTCCGGATTGTTGCTCCCGATGTGGATCTCTCTCTTAATCCCGAGATGATTGTGATTGATGGAAAAATCGTTCCTCTCGTTGATGATGACATCCCTTCAAAAAATCCCAAGACATCAGGAGCTCGGGTTGAGGAAGCTTCCCAAAGCTTTCCAACTTAAATAGACAAAGAACCCTCCTTTTCTCCAACCCAACTTGAAAAGACTTTCCCTATCTCCTCTGCTTAACCTGAAGAAGCTTCCAACATGACTTCTGCTGAATTGTATCCTTTCTCTTAATTTCATTTCTTGATATTTGACGGTCTGAAAATCTATGGGTTGTGTGAATACTTTTATTTTGTAATAGTTTAGTTTGGTTAAATTTTTGAGACACTCTTTATTGATGGATTCGACCCTTTTGAGGGCTTTTTGAAACGTTGTAGCTTTTGCTACACTTATTGTTATTTATAAGTGTTTTCATAGCTTTGACTTGCATGTTGACAAAATGTTTTTCAAAATAACATTCATCTTCAAATTTGTGAATGGTTTTCTAAGTTATTGACTCTTTCCATAACTCATGTTAAGTGAGTTTTTATAAGGTCAGATAACTTAGAGTCCCCTGTTTAGTAGGTTATGATAATTCTCTTTTCCATTTTTGAATACTTAGTGCCAACTTTTTTAAGTCGATTGTATTTGTTGTTAAGTTACTTTTGTGGTTCATTTTGGAGCCACTTCTTTTACCGACTTGTTTTGTACGAGTGGCTTCTCGGGTTTTAGCCATAATCTGCGTATGTAACTTCTTATACTAATTTGGATCTTGTCGCTTTATCTTGCTGACCCTCTTAGGTCGAGCAATAATTTTTGCACTTTACCAAGCTTAAATTAGTGCGTGTTAGTAGAGTAATCAATGGAATAAATAATGAATTATCATTATTGAAAGAATGATTTATAAATACTATTTAGCTACTAAGAGCTTTCTATTGTAACTCATAGCCCTGGTTGTGATGCCTCATTCAAACCCCCTTCAGGAAAAAAAATGTTGTCTGAAAAAAATCATGAAGTCGGAAAAAAGAGTACACTAGAGAACAAGGTTCGCTTCTTAGCTGTAATCTCTCTTTATGTTGCATGCATGACACGACCTTGGGACATCAATTCCCTTGAGGTAAGACACTTTAAAGTAACCCTTTCCCAAGACTTCAATGATCTTGTAAGGTCCTTTCCAATTTGTGACCAACTTTCCTTCGCTCGACTTCTGTATGCCGATGTCATTTTGGATTAGTATGAGGTTGTTTGTGGCGAAGTTTCTTCTAATGACTATCTTGTTTTTCCTTATGGTCATCCTTTGCTTCCATGCTTCCTCCCTTATCCGAGCTTGTTCTCGAACTTTTGGAAGGAGATCGAGTTCTTCTATTTGAGATCGGACGTTTTCCACTTCATTGTAGAATTTCACTTTTGGACTTTCTTCATTGATCTCTATTGGAATCATGGCTTCTATCCATAAGCATGTCAAAATGGGGATTCTCCAGTTGTTGAGTAGGGAGTTGCCCGATATGCCTACAAGGCTTGGGGGAGCTCTTTGGCCCATGCACCATTTGCATCTTATAATCTTCGCTTGAGCCCGGCCAGTATGACTTTGTTCTCAGCTTCTGTTTGTCCATTGGCTTGAGGGTACTCTATCGACGTAAACTAATGCTTAATCTTCAGGCTTGCCGCCAGATTTCTAAATATTGAGTCAGTAAACTGAGTTTCATTGTCTGTGGTGATAGAGTATAGGACTCTAAACCGGGTAACAATATTCTTGTAGAGGAATTTCTGACTTCTTTCGGCCGTGATAGTTGCCAGGGGTTCTGCCTCAATCTACTTAGTAAAGTAATCAACCCAACTATGAGGTATTTTACCTTGGCATATTTTTTGCAACTCTATCATCTTTTAACAAAGTCGGCTGCCTCCTTTTGTAAGGTCGGCCAATAGAAGCTTGTTTGCAAGTCTTTCTTGGATAGGGATCTAGCTCCCAAGTGATTTCCATAGATGCCACTATAGACTTCTTGTAAGACTTCTTCGGTCGATGAGGTTGGAACACACTTTATTAAGGGTATAAAAATCCTCTTTTATAGAGTACGTTGTGGACCAAAGTATAGTTCTGTGCGTCCCTTATGAGCCTCTTCACCTCTTTTCCTTTTTAGGGAGGATATCAAATTTACGGTATTCGATGATGGGAATCATCCACCCTAGATTTGGGTTTGTTTCCATCAGTGCATCTGAATTGTCGACTTCTTTGATTTTTGATGGGGTGTGGAAAGTTTCTTGGATTAGACTTCTATTGTTGCCCCTGACTTGGTGCTGGCCAATTTAGAGAAGGCATCAGCTCGGTTGTTCAATTCTCAAGTAATATGCCTGACCTCTGCTCCCTAGAATAAGGTTAATTGTTCTAGTGTTTCCTCCAAATATTTATTCATATTGGGATCTTTGGCTTGATAGGTCCCACTTATTTGAGAAGTTACTAGTTTTATCACCCATGCCAAGCACGGATACAATGAATGCATGTTCTTTTAAATACTTGCTTCCTTTACCTATGTTGTTATATTTTATTAAAATGAAGCCATATATTACATGTGATGTGATGAGTTAAATTAAGCTTACATAATTTAACGAAAAGCCTTAGAAGTCGGATCATTTATCAAACCGAAAAAATACTGGGACAAACAAATCTAGCATAATACAAAAATTTAAATATATATAACTTAATAAGTAGATATTCCTAATTTTCTAAATACTTCTCGGTAAACGACGTTTATGGTATGTCTAGAGAAAACTCCATCGGTATCTAAGATCAACATCTTGAGATTAGATTTGTTCTTGATTCTCGAAAGAACCACATATAGTTGTCCATGTGTGAACACTGATCTCAGAAGATAAACTCTAACCACGGATAAAGTCTATTCTTGAGACTTATTTATTGTCATTACAAAAGACAGCATCAATGGAAACTGTCTACGTGTAAATTTCACTGCTAGTTTTTCGTTGTTAGGGACCAAATTCATGCGAGGAATCAAGACAACATGGCCAACGTTGCGACCTATAAGAATCAAACATTCCACAACATGATCTCCAAGTCGCCAAACTTGGAGCTCTGTTCCGTTACATAACCCATTTGATTGATCAATGTTTCGTAACAGCATTATGGGAACACCAAACTTGAGTTCTAACTTATGTTGTGGAATTCCTAAAAAATTAATCGAATTCAACATCTCTGGACTCATCGTGTATAGTTCAGCTTCCATGTTACCTTCCTCTGTACACACATAATCAGAACTCAAATATTCTTTGTGCTCACTAGGAATCAGTGACATGACATAGGTGTTAACTTCTGACACGACATCGAGAGTAGGAGACAAAATACATCTTTTCTTGAAAAAATCATAATTTGACAGTGAATTTAGCATATTAGGAAAGGCAAAATCAACTAAATCGCCTATTGAAGATTTCTCAGATGTTAAAAGAAACTCATGAGGTGTTTGTATTTTGGATTCCCCAGCTATATTGTTCCCAAACAATCCATCACCAACCTGTAGCAACCATGCAGCAAAATCCATGGTCTCTTTATCATGGCAATTCAAATAATCTCTAGAGAGCCTCATATTTTGACGTAACTCTAACACCTTGCAAGCACGAATAATATCTTCACTTGATCCAAACGGAACCACTGGAAGAATTTGTCGAAAATCCTCGCCAAGGACAACAACTTTACCAGCAAAAGGAAAATTTGCTCAGAAACCTTCGTCAAATCGGAGTATATCCTTAAAATACTTGTCTAGCGCTTCATAGCAAAACTTACTTAATATTGGAGCCTCGTCCCAAATTATTAACTTCGAAAATGAGATGAGGCTTGCAAGCGATGAACCAGGATTGATGTCGCAAATCGAGTCTTCACCAATGCTTAATGGGACCTTAAAGCGCGAGTGCGCAGTTCTTCTATTAGGCAACAATAATGAGGACATTCCACTTGAGGCAACGTTCAACAGAACCTGACCTTTGGATTAGATGTTTGTTGAAAGTATATTCCATAAACATGTCTTTCCAGTACTACCGTAACCATAAACAAAAAAGAATCCACCGACGCAATCATGTACTGCACCCATAATCTCATCATAAGCCACTTTTTGGTCTTGATTCGTCATAGTGATTAACCGAACTGATTCTGTGAGTAGTTATTCTCTGTCGAAATTTAACTCGTCATATAACACAAAATCTTCTATGTCAAAGGTAGAAACATTCTCCGGAAATGGCATTTCTAGATATTCCCTTAAAGAACGGCCGTTGCTTTGCATAATTCTCTCAATTTTCGTAAGGCAAATGTTTTGTATCTTGTTATCATGTAGATGAACTTCTACAAAAAAAAAGGGTAAATGAAAAGTGTTAGCAAAAGATCCTTTAAAAGAATAGTACAAAATTAATAAGACAACATGTATTAGAATTGTGTATATCAATGTAAGAATACCCCGATACCAACCTTTTTCCATAGACATCTTCTTTAGTTCGTATATAATATCATCCGAGCAATAAGCCCAACATTGCTGCCACACATACTCTAGTCTTCTCATATTATTTGATGTTAGCAAGACCACAAATAGTCTCCTAATATAATCGGAAGAAGCCCATAGACTTGCCTCTTTTAATGCATCAATATATTCTTTGTCATCCTGCAAAAGTCCAAGCACATAGCAAGCCTCTTTCTACGTATCGTGTACAATACCATCAATGGTTCTTATATCCTCAAATGAAGTGCACCCTTTCTTCAGATTTAGTAGCAACCTTAAATAATATTCTTCTCCATGTCCCTGAGGCATATGTGACAGTCGATCAATGACTTGACTCTGCTTCCGCAATCTCTAATCATAACTCTGTTTGTCCCAAACAAAGTAGGAAGGAAATTCAGCATAATTAAGAGTCTGTGCAAACTCAAATTCTTTATTTGCAGCCATCCAGCCCATAAACATGCTTACCTTTTGTTTAGCAGTCTGCATAACATTATCAATTGCATCATTATCTTCATATATTAGTGACTGTTGACCTAGAAGATGAAATGGAAATCTAATGACGTTCAGTTCTTTATACTGAATTTCAAAACAAAATAACTTCCTAGTAGCTTTGCAAGCAGAAATGTACCTACAATCATAATAATTTTGTATCTCATCTACCTGTATAGCTGAACCAGATCCATCATCAACCTTGAAAAATGATGTTGTAACTCAGTCATTGCTCTTATGAACATACTTAAATAGATAATTAATGGCAACCGACTGACAAGTGTACTCAACATTAATATGACAACCATATTTTGCTAGTAACTGTGGATTATAGGGCACTATAAACCAATTGTCAAGATAAACATATTTCTTCAAGATTGTTCGATTATTGTCAGGTCTCATATATTTGGGAAATCCTGCTTCATCTATCGTGGTTTTGGCTCGTGGACTCATAGGAAGAATTTGGAGCATTTTCCATTCACCATACATGGACTCTTTGGATTAAGCACACCACATAAACCATTAACCATGAATCTCTCAACCAAAGAATATAGCATTGGGTTTTGAGACTGATCAGGTATATCTGCAGAGATATGGAAATCGATGTCTTGTGAATTATGTGGCTTTACATTTGGATGTAAAAAGAGCAATATGTGGTAATATGGAAGTCCTTCTTCTAGAATTCGACGGTAGAAACTACTTAAACAAAACAAAAAGACGAAAAAAGTGAGAATTCAATAAATAGTTCCATAAAATACAAAGGAAAAAGGTAAACGACTATAATTGACTAACTTGCTCTTGGCTTTCCAAACACATCACTCTTTTTTAAATCACTGATCAACTCCTCAAGCTTTATCTTAAAGATGCAACATATAATGTTTGGCCTATCTTCAGGTTTCAAAGAGTAAGGAGATACACATTCTTTAATCTCTTTTCATTCAAGATTACATGTGATAGTGATAAAATAGCTTGCATATCCAGCATAGCAACAAATAGCAAATGCATCCTTACAATAGTTATACATGTACCTCGGACAGCCAGCAAATGTACCAGGGAGTATTACCCGCCTACCAGTTTTTGTTGCAATTGTCTCTCCCTGCACCAGACATTCATGTAGACCGTTCAGCTTGTGCACTCGAAACTTCTTTTGATTATACCTATGAAATTGCAATCGCTCAGACTCAACCATTGTATAACTATCGACCAAAAACTGTTGGAACAACCGTCTGGATCTAGTTAAAACTGATGACTCATGATCTCTTATTTGAATCCTAAACGAAAAAAATTCTCTTATACTGATTATATCCTTCTTATATTTGTTTTTACGCATTCTATCCTGAGAGACTAAAAGATCAGCCCTAAATCCATCTTCTGCATAAGGAAAAAGTAATGGATATTGCAGTGCAAGATATTAAGGGTGCTTAACATCAATTCGGTTCAATATTTTTGAGTGTGTCTCTATTATAACATCCCTATTAGATTCATCCGAATCTATATCACCAACAATCAGTGCTGTAACTTCAAATACAGTAGGCAGATTATATCTTATGCCATCGGTATCCCTCTTCTTTATTAACCGAAGTCTTATATCCGTTTTTTTATCTTTTGTCCATCTATCTCTTGCATAACGAAAAGATTTAGCCAGCAGATTGTATGCATCGAACATGTTCCTTAAAGCAGCAACTATACTGGATTTAATACTGCGCATAGACCGAAACAAAAGATAAATTAGTAGAACAATTAAAATAAATGAGACAATCACTAAAAGAAAAAAGCCTCTAAAATATAAAGAACTTACCTAATAGAAGATATCTTATTATGGATTTCATTTTCTGTATCGTATATATATAGCTGGGAAAATTTCGGTTTACTTGAATGCTCATGCATCAAACTACCAATTGAGTAATAATTCTGACCATTTATCATAAACATTGGTGGAGCAGAACCCTTATTTACTTTGTATTGTATCTTTTCTCCCATTAAGGTAGATGCAAACATTTCATTAAATGACCTTATATTCTTCTGATATAATTTGACTTTGGTATTATTATCATATACTAAATTAGAAAGCAATTTCGGTGGTTCTTTCAATAATGGTAATGAGACATTATCGCTCATACAACACAAACTAAATAATATGGCACTACTTCTAGACTTTGAAGTAGCTTCTGATATCCACATTTTAGCTCCACAATAAAAATATTTGTAATTTGGATGACCATATAACCAAATATATCTACCACAAAAAAGGGAATAAATTAACTATATGAATTGTTGAACTTATTTATAGTTCCGTACACACAATCACGCACATGAATGCATATTATGATAATATAATATGTAAATTGGAGAAAAAATAGTAGATTTTAAATTAAAAAACTTTTAGCTATATGAGTAATGCACAATTCACCATGTACTATGAAAACATAATTTGCTTAATTGTTTATTGCATGACCAATTACCAAAAATAGGAACATATAAACAAAAACTATAATAATACCAGTTTTTGTTTCTGAGATAGTATCACACTTATTGAATCCATAACTGATATGTAACACACCACGAGCTTCCCTAAAATTCATATTAACAAATGACACACCATAGTAACAGATCAGTCAGGCTATGTTAATTTAAAAATGCTTTTGACTTATAAGAAGGAAAGAAATACACAAATTATCGTGTGGGCTAAATTTTTGATCTATTTGAAAAATCATTAAGCAAATGCTAACATATGATCTTTGGCAATTGGCTCGGGATGAGAATCTTTATGGCGAGATAAATTTGAGCTTGAGGCTAAAATGAAAAGTAAGAATGATGTATACAATTATAATTGCACAGTCGAAGTTCAAACTGCCATATACAAACTATATTAATCACATATACATACGCACAATTAAGTATTTGAATGGTTGTAAAGCATAATAACAATAAAGATTTTGCTGTTAATTAACTTTGCATGGATAGAAGTATTTATTAAACCTATTTGTACAGAGCATAATAAACCCGAGGAAGTGTGCAAATCTACACACATGCACTGAGACGTTTTTGGATTAACTGCATTAAATAAATTTAATAAATAAATGATTAGGAAATAAAAAAATCACATCTTAATAATTCTAATGCTAAAAGTATTTATCTGCAATTTAGGCTTTACCTAATAATAATCTAATACACCATTGAATATATGAAGCAATAAAGCAATTGAACGAATGTTAGCAGGATACAATTTGAATAAATGAAATATATTCCGGGTCCTACTAACCATTTTCATAAGGAATTATGCTGTCTTATGTGTATCTCCCCCTCTTTCGACTTCTTAAGATGCCCAATCTTTTATTTCTAGCTAACTTGCCAGAATAGTCCATATAAATATACCACTACAGCAAAATGTGTACATATATCAAACTGCTTAAATCCCTGTTTATCATCTTGTGTAGTATCCAAGATCATATCTCACAAAAGACAGAATTTAATATTAAGATTCTAAAAAAAAAAACTAGCACAACGTCAATTGAAAAAATCAATTGAATGAATTAGAGTGGAACAAAGACAGTACATACCGTCTAGAAATATTGGTAGCTTCACATTGAAAACTATATGACTTGCTTGATCTACAAAGAAAACAGTCAACAGAAAACTTGTTAGGTGTAATAGGAATAACAAAGTCATATTAGAGAATGGTCGAAACTGATGGCTACATAATAATTTCAACCATAAAACCACATCTTATTCCTAAATTATATTCATTCATTCTATTATATACTCTAACAAAAACCAACTCATACAAGGCTTTAACAACAGAAAATCCAACACAAAAAAGTAATGTATTTTAAGGGAAGAAGGCACTATCTCACAAATCATCTGCATAATAAGATCAGAAATCCTTTTTTCAAATTATCTAAGGTTTCTAAGTCGGTTAGGTACCTCGAAATCAAAATATCATCACCGTTAATGACATTTAATTTTAAGATTATTTAGTTATTAATAATATACAATCAGAGTAAAAAATAACATCATAAATATTATTAATAGTTTATTTATTTATTATTATTAATAGTTTTTTTCTTTTCTTTAATAAAAAAGCATATAATACCCTTACATTTCATTTATTTTTAATTATTTCTTCTATTATATCTAAGTGAATTATATCATTGTTGCTTGATATTATCGGCTAAATCATTTTAACTGATAAAACTTGAGGCATAAAAATAAAAATAAAAATTAATTAAAAATTTATTAATAACAAAGATGGTTATGACAATAGTACTAAGAAAAATAAATCAATGGACAAAATAAAATTTATTGTATTCAACTTTGATTTATTGGCTAATTTTATAATTTTTTAAAATGTTTAAGCTTACCTTTTGAAATCATCAAACAACGTAAAAATTTTGTTTTATTTATGTGTAATTTATATTTATCTCAAAAATCTTAGAATGATATAATACATTATCCTAAAGGAAATAGTGAAAACAAATTTATTCTTATAAATTACTTTTGTATTAGATATATGTGAATAAAATGTCAAACATGAAATAGCAAGTTAATATAACATTTTCAAAATTATTATTTAATTTTAAAAGTGTTAGTCTAACTTAATTAAATATGATTAAAAATAAAATTTAATTTTAAAAGTAAACAAAACGATAAATTTTATGTTTTTCAAGAATCAAAGAGAAATTAAAATTACCATTTTAAACGCAATGGATGAATGACAAAAGCTGGGATAATGCTTGTGTTGTTTTTGTAATATCCGAAAAAGGAGTTTTTCGATAATAAGGATACATGGGATGGACCTCATAGATTGCAGAAGAGAGGAAACGATGCGGAGAAGAAGGAAAAAACAAAGAGATCACGTCGGTGGAGCATGGGAGCAGTAGAGAGAGGTGAAGGCAAAGACGAAGGGGAGTACGCCAAAGTTAAAAAGGAGAGGCACCGTCGAAAAGCGAAAAAGGACTTTTGAGGAAATAATTGATTCTAACTAGATATGGGTCGAGGATAAAGACCATACTTCATGAGCAAATATTTGACACAAAGTGCATCTCCACGTCTGGGTTCATTTGTATATGTAAATTTTTTAATCAATCTTGAAAGTTTCACAAAATTTTAAAAGTAAGCGAAAATATTAGGCAATCGATACTGCAAGAATATGCGATACATATACGCAAGCAAGCTACACGAAACGATGAAAACTTTTTCCTCAGGGGTAGTTCCTGTGCACCGTCAATATAGAGTACTCAATAGTATTTCATAAAAAATTGATTCAGGAGATAGTTGTCTGTGCCGTGTGGTAGTTGGGTGGGTCAAAAGTCAAAGAAGAGAAGAAGATGATAACCATGGGGATTCAAAAGGACAATTACGTCCATCACAAAATGTAAAAGTTACTGCCTAGTCTTTCTCCACCGACGCCGATAATATATTAATCTTAACACTCCATTCAGTTAGTGTTTTCGTTTTCGAATTTATTAATATCTATTTTAAAGAAAATACGATACATAGAAAAATAGAATAAATATTTCACTCCTTTAATATCCAACCAAAAAATTGCAACTATGAACACACACGATATAGTAAGATCGGTAATTAAGTCTGTTACTATAAACGACACCAATTTATTTTATTCTAGATTGGATGTGCAGTTATTCATTATACCATTTGTGGATTCTATTTATTTATTATACAGAGCATAACCAAGAGAGTTTCTTCCTTTGAAGGATAATAGACATCAAGGGTCATGCACGATGAAGAATCCCTATTGAGTGACATGTAACTATTTCATCAAATCATTCACCATCAGAATAATATATAATTAATAAATAAATAACACACACACACACACACACACACACACACACACACACACACATATATATATATAGTCAGCATAATAAACTTTAGGCTTGATGGATAAACTATAGAATCAACTTTAATAAGCATAATAAACTACAACTCGTATCTTTCTCACACAACTAACGATGTTGCATTACTTTAGGCTTGACGTAACCAATTTGAAAAGCTTCCAGCCCCAGCTTCTACATAAGAAAAAATCTAAAATAAAGCTGATGAGTCATAGCACTGAAGTAAACAAATATCAAAGGATGTCTATCCACATTTACCCTAAACATGACTACATATAAAAACATTAGACTAACAACTTAATCGTGTAAAAAACTATTAAAAAGATTAGTTACTGTGGATATAGATCGACTTGTTTTTATATTCATTTACCTTCATTGTTAGCCCGGACCTATCCAATAGCACCTTGAGCATTAGAGTATTGACGACGACTTTGAACGGTAGAGCCCGTTGTAGCAATGTGAATCGATCCCCCTGAACTATGACGGCTAGTCCCCTATATCATGAAGGAAGGGCTTGGTGGAAGAAGGGCAACTGGTTGTGTCATCCGGGGAGACAATGGAAGTGTATATAAAAAACGCTAATAGGGTACAAAGTCCCCCTCCTCAACTAAAGCATTGTTCCTTGCTAGACCCCAGACACGACCTAGAGAGTTGCGATCTACATGGAGTGATAAAATCGTTATTAGTTGATTTAGTCTAGGATACACAATCCAAGACCCATCAAAATTTCGGATCAAGATAGAAAGAACATTATCTCCCTTATAATATGCACGCATCCAGGCTCCATATCTAATATTATAGTGTCGAACCATACTTTCAAATCCCTCCGCAAAGTGAGCAAAGACTCCACTCTTGTCCAACATCACCCTAAATTCATTTTCATAATTATCTTTGAAGATAACAAAATTTCCTAGTTGACTAGCAAAAGCTCGATAGAATAGCCCAAGAACGGAAACTCTCACCTGTAAAAACAAAACAAACCTATATCGTATGTACAACATAACACCACAAATTATAATGTAATTTACTACATAAATTGACGTACGGATGCTGGATCCATTGAAATGAACATTAGTCTATAAAAGTCCAGTTGATAATCATCCCCAAAATCTCCACTCAATGATGGCCAAAAGGTACATTCTAACAATATTAACACAATATTAGATATATACTATGAAGTACAATGAACAAATATTTATCTAAAAATAGAAATCAACATTAAAATTTAAAAAAAGGGTAACGAATGAAAGAGATTAGCAATCTACCCATGGTCTACAAAATGAAATAAAGACTTTCGAAAAAAATAAAATAGAAAACTTATACTGAAAGTTAATATTTGATACGGTGTGAAAAGGTGGAGAAATGTGGGGAGAGGATGGGCAATAACTAGATGGATATGTGACAATAAGAGTCCTACTTATAAAGTATTAAAAGGTTTAAAATTTTGAATAAGACTGCCAAAATCAATAAAAACAGCTAAGATATAAAAAATAAAAAGCAACATTATAAAATATATACTACTATAGTTCTATCTATCTAAAAAAATAGATACATTCTATGCATAGGAGTTATAATATTTTAATCCATTTTTTTACAATATTAAACTTTCACATATTTCTATACCCTAACATGATATATTTTAAAATATTCATGAACTATAACCCGTTTAGAATTAGAAACTTATAAATACATAACAATGATATGTATAATACAAAGAGGTAAAAGTTTATTGCTTTTCACGCTTATAAGTATAATAGAGTACATTAATTAATATTAACATATATACAACAAAGTACATTAATTAATAAATAAATTAAATACATAACATGCAAAAAATAATTGATCCCAAAAATTATGATAGTATCAAATATAAATGTGTCTATATTTTTGCTTATATATATTCATTAAATACAAAAATAACAACAAAAATAATGATATATAAAATAATAAATACTCGTTAGAATTTAATAATGTTTTCAAAAAAGGATAACATAGCACCATTTCTTTTCCAAAATATTTGGGATCACGATTGAAAAATCAAACTACCAAAAAAGCATTACACTAGCGGGAATACCTGATGAACGAAAAATTTTCTCCACTTACTTAACAAATTACGTCCAAATGTATATTATTTCAGCAAAAAATTATTCTTAAACTGGACATTTAGATGAATATGAATATGAGTATGACCTTAGTTATCCTGTTATATTCAGTAGACCATCAACTCGTGATGAACAGATTAAGATAACATTCAACGTAATAAATGACGGGAGAAACAAAACAAAATTTCTAAAGTTATTAAATGTTATAGATGAATGAGAAGCTCAGGGGTAGATAACAGTTTAATCAAGTTATGTAAGCAGGAGGTGGAAGATTTGGATTATCATTATCAGGTAGACTAATCCGATAAATATACGCAATACTATATTATTAGAAAAAAAGGACTTTCGTGTTAAATATTAATACAGTGAAAAAAATAAAAAAATTGTCTATTTCTTTTGGCTAAAAATTGTGCAGGACTGGAATGGCAGATTGAAGGACTGATCCCATCCTATCCAGGGAAATGATCATATCTAGTTGTAGGTAATTTATAAACTATTGAAGTGTAAAAAATGCCACAATATTAATTACCAATAAATAATATTAGTAGCCATACCTTTAAACTCGAGTAAGGTTTTTTCTTTATACTGGTGATTTATAATCTACTAATATGTATGACCTGTCACCTTATCACCATAACATGGAATCAAATCATAATATTATTATACAATGCAAAACACACAATCCTATTGTATTGAAAAATAGATCCAACAACTCTTAAAACTTTTAAATTTGGAAAACATACGCAAGATAAAAACTTGAAAAAAATTTCAACTCTCCCTTAGTTAAGTTTCAGAATTGCCAAGACCCGGCGTTAGCCAAGCAAGTACTCTCGAGTCTTTGACTGCGACCATACATAATTTGAATCAATTCATCTTTTATTGTAATACCGTGAAGCTATAAATCTCGAAACATTAATGTCTCCGGTCAAGTCAATTTTATGGTAATACTACTTCGGTTTAACTATAACAATGACGCCCAAATCTTAAATCAAACATCACAAACATATTCTAATAAATTTTTTCCACTCAATATAATAAAACATAATGCCACACTATAAACAACACCAGATTATAAGTAATTCTATGTTATTTCAGGGGCTCACTTCAAAAACAAACTCTGGTTAGCACCGACAGAACCCTTCAATCTAATATTGAAGTTGGTAAATCAACTGCGCTAAGTAACATAAATTATAAAAGCCAATACTATTAACATGGTACTAATTGATCCACTGCTTCACATAATCATGTAATCAGATAATGGATACATGAAGGTGTTAACAATGGTACAAACTCCCTAACCCAACTACAACCACACTTAACTGCAACAGAACTACATCAAAGTAAGCAAAACAAATAGTATTGAATATAATTATCAGCCTAATAGACATAGTAATTGAAACTTTTGTCCCGCACGAGAGGCTGCATACACAGTTACCTTAAATTACTCAAATTATAACTCCTAATAATAATGCACTTTGAAATTGTGAGAACCATGTATCAGATTGTATCCAACATTCATTTGTAAGCTTCCATAAGCCGGTAAATAACAACAGATGCTCACTAAATACCTTTGGAATAACTTACCATATCATTACCCAAATTAATACTATAAAAATGAAGGCTAGATATAGCTGAACCATATGAAGGGTGAAATAGATCAACATCTCGAATAGAATGATTCATTTCAAAGAGATCCATGCCAAAAGAAGTGTTTGGAAGATCCGAAATAAATACACCACCTATGTAAATATATCATCCCTAGCCTAGGGTACTTGATGCCCCATCAGTAATACTCATCATATGATGCCCCATGCCAAAAGAAGTGTTTGGAAGATCCGAAATAAATACACCACCTATGTAAATATATCATCCCTAGCCTAGGGTACTTGATGCCCCATCAGTAATACTCATCATATGAATTCTAGTGTCAACCGACAATCTCTCAAAGTATATAAAGCATATGTTATCGTTTACAATAACCAAGGAATTATTGTCCACACGAGATCTAGTTTGAAATTTCAATTCACTCCACTTAAAATCGTACCTTAGAATTGAGAATGGTTTCTTTTCATACTGACCAACCTATTGACCCAGAATACTGCCCCATCCTTTATTGTGTGAGTATCCGATAGTGTATCAACAATGTTTGGTGTGTGAACAGCATTTGTCTAACAATCGGTGGAAGAATTGAAGACAGACATGTTATAACCAACACTGTTCACTATTGGTTTACACAGAGATATTATAAGAAACTCCAAAATAACGGGCATATCCACAAAGGAATATGCCAACCAACCTGAAAGGAAGTTAAAGTGATATTTCACTAAGCCTGGATCAAACAAACACAACATATACATTGTAAATGGATTCCACATGATAACTGAGCTGGTTAAACCATTTACATTATACCTTGTGCATAACAGGCCAGATCCTGACCCTACAAACATAAACCACTTTCAAGAAATAGGCTCCACGAGACGGATTTCACTCTTGGTTTCGAGATCAAACATTGTAGGTTGACCACGGTCACCATCTTTCAGAGGGTTATCGAGATGCATGAGCACACCCGGACCACCCTTCAACATAACATGCGCGCATGTTCTGGTCTGAGCCAGTATGTTATACCAGTCTCGGGACAAACACCGGCTCTTGCCAATAGTTTTCCATCTTCCATCAGAAATATTTTCAAAATCAATTCATCCGGCAGAACAGATAAATTATCATCGAAGTTGCTAGAATGACCTGTATAGACCATCAAATTATTGACTGTGTTATGACTAGAGATATGCGGGAAATTTGTTGGACATGACTTCATTACAAAGAAAGAGAAGAATATATAGAAACTGAATATAAGAACAAGTAATGGAAGATATTTGTAAAAGAAAAGAAATTTAATTTGTATTTGGATATAGAATCGATTGGATCTAAGGGAAGAAGTAGTCTCATATATAGTAACAAATTATAAGGTAAACAAAGGACCCACAATAAATAGATTGCAAAAAAAGTCACAAAGATTTCATGTTAATAAGTAAAATATAAAATATAATAAATTATATCCATATAATAAATTATATACATGTACCAATTATATAAAATTTAAGGAAAAAGAGTACGTACTCTTTTTAGAATCGTCTTTTTAAATTCCTAAAATAAGTAAATTTTCATTTTAGAGAAAAAGAATCCAAAATATAGTATTTTATATTTTTAGTTTTATTTATATGTAATTTATATTTATCTTAAAGTACCCTTAAAATAACATAATACAACATCCTAAAGAAAATAGGAAAGAAAAATACTCTTAAAAAATTTTTTATTAGATATTTGTGAAAAGTAAGTTAATTTAAAAAAATACTCTTAAAAAATTACTCAAATTATTTAATATTTAACATTAATAGTGCTTCTCCACCCAAAAAATATGTGAATAAAAAACTATGACTATATGATCTACACCCCCAACAAATCAATTTCTTTGCTATGAAAATGAATAACACCAAAACAACCTCAGACATATTAGTCATCATAAAGGAAATGCCTAGCATACTTTGAAAAATTATTTTTATTACATGGCTTTAAAAGTTCAAACCCATGGTTATGTATTTTAGGTATTTCCTATCCATTAATATTACATTAATATAAAATGAAGAGAATAGATTAACCAACCAAAGATAATGAACAACCACAAAAAAAAATTAATTGAGTCCAAAAGATTATAAAGTTAATACCATTTCTTATCTTGCCAAACATATGCATATAACTGGTAAGATATAAAATTTATGAGACATAAAAATATGGAATTCAGAAATCTAAATTACAATAGATCATGACTACAAATCAATTTAATATAAAAGATGGATGATTATGTCCTAAAAATCTTCCTAAATATCAAGGCCATTGAGTCTTGATTCCAGTTCATTGGGATCAGCATATTGTTAGGAATTCCATCAATGTCTCCTCCTACAGGATCTCATCCAAAGACTTGTATTTGTTGTCAACAAATCCAACAGTACAAGCTCTTGTTCCTGCTTGTCCTGTCCTTCAACTGTCGAGGCTTCAGTAGGATGCCTTTATCCGCAATCTGTTAGTAAACTTCTACAATAGGGCTCGTGAGGGGGTATAGTTCGTGAATTTCCCCACCCGGTGGAACCGGTTGAACTATTTTCCCAAAGCCCCATCCTTGGGGGGCTCTCTAGTTTTCTCAGGATACCCATGCTGGCGGGGAGGAGGGTTGGTTGGCTGTCGTTTGTTATCTGTCATCACCTGGCTAACTTCCTCATCATTGATGTATTCTCTTGTCACGTTCTGGATTTTCTGCATGGTCCATACGGGCTTGGTAGTAAGATGCTTCTTAAAATCTTCGTTTAATAAGTCATTGGTCAAACATAGGTGGTCACTGAGTCTGTCAGGCTGTGAATTTATAGATATTCGTCGTTGAATCTGTCTTGGAATTTTGTGGTTGGCTCCTTCGCTTTCTGGGTAACTCCTAGGAGGTTAATTGGATGCTTAGCCTTAGCGATGCACGTGGTGAACTGCGCTAAAAAGCTATGAGTTATATCCGAGAAGGCCATGATGGACTCCTGCGGAAGTGCATTGAACCACCGGATCGCGAGGCCTGTTAACGTTACCGGGAAGGTTCGACACCTCACTGCGTCGCCCATGCCTTCCAGGTTCATCTTGGCTTCAAAGGCTGTCAGGTGTTCCTGGGGATCTTGAGTCCCATCATACCTCATGTTTGTTGGCTTGTCGAAGTGTTTTGGCAGCTGGACTTTGAGGATGGAGGAGTGAAAAGGGGTTGCTCCCATGATGATGGGTTCTCGTTGTCTTCTCGGTCTCACTCGGTGGGTCTGCCTGTGTACTTCTGACCATCTTGGGTCGTGTGAGACCAAGCGTTGGTTCGATGCCTATCACTTCTTCGAGGGCTTCTGCCCCGAGCTTCCGAACTTCTAGTAGGAGATCGGGTGCGAGAGAAACTTGGGCTAGGATGGTAGCGGTCCTTCACTGCCAGCTCTCTTTCGAGGTTCTGCACTCGATGGCGCAGCTCCTGCATGATTTTAGCATTGTCGTCACCTTTGCCCCTGAACGGGTGTCTCTCATGAGAGCTGGAGGGTGGGTTATCTCTACGGAAACAAGTTCCCGTGCACTCACGAGAGGAAGCCGCGGAGGCTAATCTACTCATCAAGCGGGTTCCCTCCGCCTCACGTACCTCCTCCTCCTCCTGCTCTTCCAGCGGGCCCAACAGGAAATCTATTATTACCAGTCCCCACAGACGGCGCTAATGTTCGATTGTTCGTAACCCAAAAGGGTCGGATACGGAGTTCACTGGGATAGAGAGGTTGTGGGGGACTGGTCCTGGATGGATTCTGGTATGGGAGCTCCTCCGGGTTGCCGAGTTGAGGAAGCAGTGGGGCCACCTGCAAAGACTCCAACTTCCGAGTCAGTGTCCGTACAAGAGGCAGCTTTTAGGGTTAGGATAGGTGATGTACTTCTGGGAAAGGGTAGGTCCCTCTCCTTTTATAGTCCGTACTCGGGTGGGTCTTTTGTGGTCAGGCCCACCTTCCTGGAAGCTTCTGCTAACTGTCCAGGCTCCACGTGGTGAGGAGGAAAAGGCGTGTTCCCTCCTGGTTCGGGTGGCGTGACCGTCGGCTCGACCGCTCAGGCTCGGATCTGGATCGTTGACGGATTGGGCCGAAATAATAAGTCTAAATATAATTTAATAATTTTATTAATTTTTATCCAATATTTATTTAAATATGTCTAAACTTGAGGAAATATGAACAAACATATCACTCAGAAATACGATAACACATAATAATAATATTAGCGTTGTTGTTCTATGTACAAAAAATTTAAATGCAGGAAGTACTTATGTTAGAAAAAGAGAACAAACTTCCATATGAATGAGATCTATTGCAGTTTTTGAAATTTTGGTTGATATTTTTCATCATCTTTTTCAACACCCAAATAACGATATCAATTTAGGAATTTGGCATTTGTTAGGATTTTATATTCATTAAAAGGGACTAAATTGAGTTTAAAAATTTTTTTTCTCATGTCAGCAAAGTTTTATTAGGTCACGTAATGGGTCCACGTGTCACTTAACGTTTCAGGTAAGCGTGCCGTTAATGGAGATTAATAGAAAGACTAACGTGAGTCACTTATTAAAAATCAAGGGTTGAAATTGAGTCAATTAAAATTTTAGGGGTCAAATTGAATCTGTCCCCAAATTTCAGGGACCATTTTGAGTATTAACTCAAATAATTTATTAGGTCAAGATCCAATAGAAAAAATTCTCTTTACATTAATACCTATGAGCCTAAACATACTTGTACTAGAGAATTCTAATATGACCTAAATATATTTGTATTATTGTGATTATATTTTGTACTTATTGTGATTATATTTACATTGTTTATGTTTATATTATTGTGATTATATTTGTATTGCTGTGATTATAACTGTAGTCTTGTGAGAATAATTACATACCTGTTACTATGTTTATATAAGGCAAGCGATTATGAAGTAGTATTAAAATTAGGTGTATAAAATATAGTTTCGAAAAAATGGAAATAATTTAGTTGATTGTTAAATGAAATGATTAGGAACTTATTTGCCTGATATAGAATTTCTTTAAGAATTTATCCCTCAAATATATAATTTTTTTGGGGACCTATTTTTTAGAAAAATAATTTTTTTAAGGAGATTAATTTATCCTAATTTAACACGTGGTGGTTAATGGTTGAGTCACTAACTTAACATCTCAGATTATCCATTATTGTTTAACAGAACAATATAAAAAAAATCAATTTATCTAATACCAAAAAACTTTGGAAACCAATTATATAATTATTTTTTGAGAAAATGATAAATAGGTCCCTGACTTTTTGTCCCACAGACATTTTCGTTCCTAACCATTGAAAAATACTTTTAAGTCCTTCCATCCAAATGCCTCCATCAGACTTAACGGAAAAGTCCGATGTGGCTCTTGTAATGCTTGTCACGCGTACGCGCGCCATGAATTCAACAAATCTTCATTTCTTCATGAATTCTCCACTTTGCATGTTTTTTTTTTCCATTTCTTTCAAGCCATTCTTGCCTTCAAAACTTTAAATCACTCAAACAAACATATCAAGACATCAAATGGTAGAAAAAGACCTAACCCCATTACAACCCTTGAAAAGACCTCTTGATATGTGTATCCATGCATTGAATATATGTTGATTGGTAGAAAAAGAGCAAGTCTTAAAAAGCAAGATTAGTAAAGAATTGAGAGAATCAACCCTCAAAGACTAGAGAGATTAGAATGCAAACACTTCCGGTGAGGGTTCGATACTCAATCCCTTGTTCCTTGCTTTCACGAGCTTTCTTCTTGCAAGTATATTTATACTTCATTTTGAGATTTGAAATAGTGAAATTCATAAATCATCATACTATCTTAGCCCTACTTGTTCATATATGTTTTTGGAGATTGATTCATTTTAACCAAGTAGGTAGACGCATTTTGCATATTAGTTGATGAACCACAAGAGTTTAGCATGAGGACATGCTAATGTTTAAGTGTGAGAAAGTTGATGAACCACAATTTTATGGTTTATATTGTATTGAATTTGGTAGATTTTATCAACTTTTTTC
The DNA here is from genome assembly GCF_000817695.3 of Arachis duranensis. Lineage (NCBI taxonomy): Eukaryota > Viridiplantae > Streptophyta > Magnoliopsida > Fabales > Fabaceae > Arachis > Arachis duranensis. Next base: position 31,725,506 of record NC_029774.3, on the reverse strand, counting down.
ACATTTATTTACTAAAATAACATGGTTTTGTAAATTTCTCCTAACTGTACTTAATGATTGAAAACATGTTTTTTAGGCTATTAAATTGCTAAATTTAATTTACTTTTCTCCCATTCGATGCCTTGATATGTTTGTTTTAGTGATTTAAAGTTTTAAAAACAAGAATGACTTGAAAGAAATGAAAAAAAAAACATGCAAAGTGGAGAATTTACGAAGAAATAGAAATTTGTTGAATTCATGGCGACGCGTACGTGTAAGAGGAAAGTTTGCCAAGCGACGCGTACGCATGACCCACACGTACGCGTGACAAGCATTACGAGAACCACATCAAACTTTTCCGTTGAGTCTTGGATGGAAGAATTGATCCGTTCAAATTTTGTAAAAATCAAAAATTTAAAAATATTTTTTAATAGTTAAAGACAAAAATATTTGCGATGCAAAAAGTCAAAATCTATTTATCTTTTTCTCTTATTTTTTTGTTGGGAACCAAAACATTGACGTAACAAATTTTTTAACATAAAAAAAATTAGCCACTATGTGACTTAGAAAACTGAAAACTGAGTTGAAAACACATATTCAGCGGTGATAGGCTGATGAGTGATATGATCATAAAACTGAGTAACCAAATTATTCGACTATAGGTAGGTATCAGATAGCATCTATTTGCTGCTTCGTCTTAAAAGAGGCACTCATTGCCTCCATTACATAGAGATAGAGTAAGCAGGCAGGCTGAGAAGGCGTAAAGGTGGGAATGAAGGGTCTCAATCTATGGCCGAACCCTAATTCTTGCATTTTACGCCGTTCATCATCTTCCAAACTTAACGCTGTCAATCGTGTTTCTCGCCCACCTTCCCCAGTTGTTCGGTTCCATTGTTCTCTAAGTCAACGTTCTCTCAGGTCTTGTCTTCTTTGATTATAACATTCATGGAATCCGTATTCAGTATATTTGATTAACAAAAAACTGACACGTGGTGGTTCTTCGTTTTAGGTGCGCGGTGCTTGGTGCTGGATTCGCTGGGCTCTCCGTTGTTTGGCATTTGTTGAAGGTACTGTTGTAGTCTGATTAGTCTCTTCCAAATTTGTTTCCTTTAGCTAATGTTACCGTTAAGCAGTTACTATCTGGCGTTTACAATTTCGGTCACTTTAGTCATTTGGGACGAAAATCAAGAATTGATTATAAAATTGTTCAGTAAAATATCTATTTTTACCAACTTAAATTCGTCGAGTTTAATTAAGTCCCGGGGTTTTCAAACGTAGCAACCTATTTGCTAGTGGCAACCCTTTAAATGGACCTTCGATCCATGTCATATTAGTCTTTGAACTGCTGAGTCGGGAATACCATGGAAAAAAATATCTCTATTTAATAGCTAATCTATAATGTAATGTTAATTGTGCTTTATGTGTAAGGTAAAAGTAGAAAATGCTCAATGAATGTTATATTGGAACATGAGAATGACAGGTATATTGAAACAAGAAAAGTTCTTCAAAGTGACAGATATTGTAAATTGAACGGAGTAGTAATATACCCACATATTCTTTTAGTGCAAAATTGTCTGTCAAGAGTCTGATTTGATTTTGATTTTGATCACTTTTTTTTTATATGTTTTCTGTGTTTTGTCATAAATAATATTGCAGCACAGTCCGAAGGAGTTGGACCTAAGAATTGACATATATGATGAAGTGGGCATCGGTGGGGGTGCCTCTGGGATTTCTGGGGGTCTTCTTCACCCTTATTCGCCAAAAGGTAGCTCGTTTTTCTTGTGATATAAATCCCACTTCTGTGCTAGGTTTTGATTTTCATGTGGATCCCTTGCTGATGGATTAATGCTAATGTAGTAAACCTTCTCTGGGAGGGTGCTCAGTGTTGGAAAGATAGCATGAAGCTTTTGAAAGTAGCTGAAGAAGCTAGTGTTTCCAGGGACTGCAAAATTGGACAATCTGATGAAAATATGAAAGCTTTTGCTTATCAGAAAAGGTTTAATTATATCTTGTTCTTAAAATTTTGATTTTGTTATTTTGTTTTTTAAAGAATTTTTAACTTTGCATTTAAATGTGACTTGGTCTCGTGTTCACAAATGATATTATAATTGTGCTGAGAACATATATTATCAGCTCTTGATGTTGTTTTCTCTCTTTCTTCTTTTTTTTTTTTTTGTTTTTTTGGTGTTATAAGGGTAACATGATATAATGTAATACATCTTTTACTTCAAAGGTTCTTTATATACTCAAACTTGTAGGCTTTATGAAATGAATTGGAAGATACTTGAAACTACTAAATTTTATTGAAACTAACACTTTGTTCTAGCCTTTCACGCTTTCCATTGGAGTCTTAGCATTGCTCTATGTTGCTGATGAAATCAGATGACTTCAGGGGGATCTTAAGACTGGCAACAAATCTGAAGAATATGACCAAATTGAATGCTGTAATCTCCTTGAACTAGTAGATTCTAGATAGACTGGCTAGTAATTATTTCACTCAACCTTCCTTTATGTGATCAGAATGTCAAAACTTCGCTTCCAAGCTGCAGAGTAGATGGCCTTAGTAAAGAAGCAGCTCAGGAGCTCGTACCTGGGATATGTGTACCATTTGACACAGCTTTCTATATGCCTGAAGCACTTAATATCCAATCTCAAAACTATCTTCAGGTTTGAATGAGTGATGCTATGCCTTTTGTTTTCGTTTGTTTTAAAAATACCCTTTAACGCCCTTATATGGCCATTATTATTTTTGAGGTTTACTTATTTCAATAATTTAATAGGCACTTTTCTGGTCATGTGAGAATTTGGTGACAGAATCCTCTACTTTTGACTCTGGAAAGAAATTGCTCCAGTTGCACAGACGACCTGTCAATAGACTTTCCGAGTTTGATGGTAATATGCATTGTTATATCTTTGGCCCTTTTTAGTACAACTCAGTGTCTTTCCTCTTGCTTTTCCTAAAATTAAGTGAATGTTATGCTTCAGATTTAGTTCTAATGCAACAAAATTGTAGCTAAATAAAACATCATATAATTGTACAACCTTGACTTTCGAACATCTTCAAAATTCTTTCTAAACCTCTTAACAGTCTGAGTGGATAACTGCATGAGTTGGTAATTTGACCCATCAACATACCAAAAATAAGGAAAGAAGCATCTAACGGTGTCAAATTGTTACTTACATAGAGGTAATCGTTATTATGCATATTTCGTTTATTACAAGGATATGGCTATAACATGAGAAAAGTAGCTAAAGAAATTTATACAAAATGGATTTTAGATAATATCGTAGTCTTGCAGATATCTTTTAAATTAACAGCTCAGTGCAGTGCCCATCTTCCCTTACACTGGAGATTATGGCATCATAAGATAGCTTATTCCTATGCTACTTCTCTTGTTTATATTTATCTATTCATTATATGAGAAGTCCAAAGAACTAAAAGTTCAGGAATAAAATGCTTGTATATTGCTTTATGATAGAGTCACTCCAATGAGGACTGATCTAGAAGTATTAGGGAAACAGAAAATATGAAGAAAAAAGTGTAGCGTAGGGGTTTAGCACCCTCCCAAGCCTAAGCCAGCAAATGCCTCATCCTCTCATGTCACTAACTGAGACATCCCAATATCCCACGGTAGAATCAGAATTTGATCTCTCCAATCCTTTCTCTTATTAATTACATGCTTCTCTAAGCAACCCCTATTTCACCTTACCTAACACGGTGTCATTCAGCCACTTTACTTTAACTCAACTCTCCTAGCATACATGTTTTATGCTCAGTTTTCCCATCATTATAGTAATAGTTAGGCAACCAAACACACTAGTGAGATGAAGTATCTGTTTGTCTTTACGGTCGATGTCTACTTCTTACTTTGTAGTGTTATCACGCTCATCACACTAAGAGGCTGTGAACTATAAGCTGTTCCTTGGCTTGTTTATTTGGTAATAACTTGTAATAATGAGCAGACTTTTTCATTATTCAAAACACCTTTTTTCGTCTCAGGAGAATATGATGCAGTCATCATATGCTTAGGGGCCAAAGTGAACATGCTTCCTGAGTTCTCTGGTAGGCTTCCTTTGAGGACATGTAGAGGTGTTATTGCGCACCTGGAATTGCCCGATGATATAAGGTGAAGTATTCTGTGTTGGAAAAATTCCCTTTTGCGAAGCACACCCAAGTAGCTATGTAATTTGCTTCAATGGCATGTTCCATTTATTCAAGAATTCTCTTTGCCCTCTATTTCAGCGAAGGTTATCCTGAGCGTGGACCCTCGATACTATCAGATGCATGGATTGCCGTTAAGAGTCCTCGTGAACTGCATGTCGGTTCAACATGGGAGTGGAAATCGAGCAACTCCTCACCCAGTGTTTCACCGGATGAAGCATCAAGTGCTCTTTCGGAGCTTCTGCCAAAGGCCTCTGTCATTTATCCCAGAATAATGAATTGGGATTTCACCGGAGCAAGAGCTGGTCTTAGGGCAATGCCACCACTCACTTCCCTCGGGTCGCTTCCACTTTTGGGTTGTATCAATGATATCATGGAAGGAAATCAAACTTGCAAGTATTGGCTTTTTGGAGGGTTAGGTGCAAGGGGGTTGTTGTACCATGGGTGGCTAGGTAATTTGATGGCACATGCTGTGCTTTCCTCTGATGAAGGACTAATTCCTTTGGAGTTGACTTCTTGGAAGAACACCACCCAATTTTCAGATTTCAATAAGCAAACAGAATTCCACTAAACCCTAGTAGTGATAACCTAGTGGGACAAAACTAGACAATGTATATACTATATAGTCACTGGAGGATATATTTTAGAGCCATTTGAAGAAAAGTTTTATGGGTCTCAATCTAATTGAATGCTTCTCATGAGCTTTTTATTAATATTATGGTTATTTATTATTAATCAAGTTTAATTTTATTAATTGATTTTTTTTCGACGGGTATTTTATTAATTGATTTAGTAACTTGGATGACTATCTTTTTTTGGCCAAGTCAATTCAAGTTGGGCAAATTAATTACTCCAAAAAAGTTCCTAACTGTTGTAAAATAAATAAAAATGTAATAAATATAAAATAAAAAGTATAATTAGATAATAATATTCACAATAATTACTATCTCAATATAATAGAAATGATTAATATATTTACTAATATTATATATAAAGAGTGAGAGAGAGGAATATTTATAATAGTTGCAACATAAAAAAAGAGGGAGAATAGTTTTTATTGTTGTGTATTGTTTCAAGCTTGGCTTCTCCTACTTATATACATAACAAGCTTTCATTTTCAAATTTCATTTATTTGAATTTGTCTTGAAAAGTGATTCCTTCAATATTGAGAAAGTTAGCAGCCCCACAACACTTTCTCTTGGATAACCACTTAGGATTATGTCTCATTAAAATCTTATTAAAGAAAAATTCAATGGAAAAATATTGTAGTTAAAGAAAAAGAGTACAAAATCTTTTGTGATGGGAACTGCCTCATTAAAAACCTTGTAAAGAAAAATCCAATGAAAAACCTGACCAAAGAAAAAACAGTACAGTCTCCCCCTCTTGTCGACATTATTTAATATCTTGAAATCGGTGCATTCCAATCTGATGTACTAATCTTTTAAAATAGGATTTTGGGAGTGACTTTGAATAAACCTGCCAGGTTATCACTTGAGCGGATCTGTTGAACATCAATTGTCCCTTGATTTTGAAGATCATGAGTGAAGAAGAATCCTTGATTTTGAAAATTATGAGTGAAGAAGAATTTAGGAGAAATATGCTTTGTTCTATCACCTTTGATGTATCCACCCTTAAGTTGAGCAATGCATGCTTAATTATCTTCAAACAGAACAGTTGGAGCTATCTTCTGATCAATCAGTCCACATGATGACAGAATATATTGGATCAGACTCTTGAGCCAAAAACACTCACGACTTGGTTCATGTATCGCTAGTATTTCAACATGATTAGAGGATGTTGCTACAATCGTTTGTTTTGTGGACCTTCATGATATAGCTGTACCACCATATATGAACAGGTATTCTGTTTGAGATTTCCCTTTTTGTGGATCAAACAAGTATCCTGCATCTGCATACCCAACTAGTTGTGACTTGGATCAATAAGGATAAAATAATCCCATATCAACCATTTCATGAAGATATCGAAAGATTTGTTTGATTCCATTCCAATGTCTTTTGGTTGGAGAGGAATTATACATTGCTAGTAAATTCACAACAAATGATATATCGGGTCGTGTATTATTAGCAAGATACATTAGCGCTCCAATGCCACTAAGATATGGTACTTCAGGATCAATAATATCTTCATTTTCTTCTTTAGGACAGAATTGATATTTTTTCACATCTAAAGACGTTACGATCATTGGGGTACTTAATGGATGTGACTTGTGTATCTAAAATCTCTTCAAAATCTTTTCTGTGTATGTTGTTTGATTGAATAAAGACCCCTTTTTTGTATGCTCAATCTGCAGGCCGAGATAAAATTTAGTCTTTTCAAGATCTTTCATCTCAAACTCTTCTTTTAGATCTTTTATAGTTGTTGGAATCTTTTCAGGAGTTCTAATGATATTTAAATCATCAACGTACACAGCAATTATAATGAATCCAAATGCAAATTTTTTTATGAAAACACATAGACAGATATCATAATTCTTGAATCTGTTTTTGGCCAGATACTCAATAAGACGATTATACCACATTCGTCCAGATTGCTTTTGAATGAGTATAACCCTTGCGAATATTCATTGGATGATTTAGATATTTTTATTCCTTCAGAGACTTTCATATAGATATCACGATCTAATCATCCGTATAAGTAGATGATGCAATAATTTATATAACCACAAACTAACCGGCAAGTGCACCGGGTCGTACCAAGTAATACCTCAAGTGAGTGAGGGTCGATCCCACGAGGATTGATGGACTAAGCAACAATGGTTAAATGATTTACTTAGTTAGGCAAGTAGAAAATGGTTTTAAGATGTTCAAAAGGTTTAAAAAGTGACTTCAAAATATCAGAAGGCAGGCACGCAAGTAATTAAGTTGAAAACAAAATATGGGAGAAAACAGTTAAGACTTTAGAGTTATATATTTTCTGGATTGACTTTTCTTGTTAATTTATTTTAATCATACAAGATTTAATTCATGGCAAACTATATGTGACTAGACCCTAATTCCTTAGACCTTCCTAGTCTCCTCTAAAATTCATCAACTACCAATTTCTTGGTCAATTAATTCCAATTAGAGGGTGATGATCAAATTCCAGTTTATATGCCACAAGAATCCTAATTATCCAAAAATAAGGAGGATTATATGTCACGTATCCCGTTAACTACAAACAATTAGAAATTTAGGATAATATGTTTTCAAGTTGTTGTTCAAGTAAAGAGTTTTTTCAAGTTATACAAGAACTCAATTAGAACATGGGTCATACTTCCGTTCCACCCAAATTCATAAAATAAAGAACGAAAACAATTATTGAAATATAAATCAAAACATGAATTAAAATAGAAAAATAATAGTATCAATCTACACAATAGACAGAGCTCCTAACATTAACAGTGGAGGTTTAGTTGCTCATGATTGAGATGAAAAATAAGGATTCTGGTAAAATGTATTTTGGTAGTCTGGGATGGAATGTAAATTGGTATAGAATTCCCTAATGGAATCCCCCGAAATTCCCCTAAAGAAGAAAAGTTTCTCCTTTTTATAACTAATTCTAATTAATTTTAAAATCTAATATCTAAAATTAAGATAATATCTTTTCCTATTTTCAAATTCAAATTTGAATCAGAATCAATTAAATAATCCACGTCTTGTAGCGTGGGGACCACTTGGCTTCACTGGATCCGCACCTAACTTGGCAGAGAGCTGCGCCTTACTTGAGTGCCAAAATGGGGCTCAGAAATCGCCCTAAACATTTTTTGCGTTTTCTGCACGTGGCGCATGTCACGCGTACGCGTCAGTCACGCGTATGCGTCGATGGTCTATTCTGCGTGTCACGTGTACGCGTCAGGTACGCGTACGCGTCGCTGTGCAACTTTGTTTTCACGCGTACGCGTCAGGAACGCGCACGCGTCGCCATGGAAAGCTCCAAATCACGCGCACGCGTCGCTCCTCGCCATAATCTCCTTTAATTTTTGTGCTGCAGAAACTTCATCAAATCTAGCTGAATGCTACCTAAAATAAATAGAATTGCACAAGACTTAAAGTAGCATTTATAGTGGCTAAAAGACAATTAATTCTTGATTAAACTCAACAATTTAAATGCAAATTCACTAGGAAAAGATGAGAAAGATGCTCACGCATCAGTAGGCTGTTACCATATCCATTAAATGCATATGTAATTTATGATATGCAGATAAACTGACCAAATAACGCAATGTTATTGCATCCACTACAGAGGAATATGTTTCTTCATAATCTATACTGGGCCTTTGAGAAAAACCTTCTGCCACAAGTCGAGCCTTGTAGTGTATAACTTCATTTTTCTCATTTCGTTTTCTCACAAATACCCACCTGTATCCAACAGGTTTTACATCTTCTAGTGTATGGACTACAGGTCCAAAGACTTCACGTTTTGCAAGTGAGTCTAACTCAGCCTTCATAACTTCTTCCCATTTTGGCCAATCATTCCTTTGTCGACATTCTTCGATTGTTCTTGGCACAAGATCCTTACTTTCACGCATGATATTTAATGTCACATTATATACAAATATTTCATTGACAATTGTCTTATTTCGGTCTCATTTTTCTCCTGCAAATACATAATTTATCGAGATATCGTCATTTTCACAATTTTCAGGTACTTGGACTTCTTCTAGCGTCAAAATTATATCAGAATTTTGGACAACTGCAGGTGTCTTTACTATGTCTTTTTCAACAGGAATAGTATTTACCTCTTTTTTTCGAGAATTTTTGTCTTTGAAACCGACAGACCTACCATGCTTCTGACGTGAATTTGTTTCGGTGACTATTTATCCGACTGGGACATCAATTTGAACTGGAGAATTTTTAGCTGGTATATAGGATTTAGTTATCCTTTTTGTATCAGAAAATGCATCAGGAAATTCATTTGCTATTCTTTGCAAATGTATAATCTTTTGAACTTCTAGTTCACGTTACTCTGATTGAGGATCTAAATGCATTAAGAATTATTCATTCCAATTAAGTTCCTTTTTAGGAAGCTTATTCTCCCCCCAGTGTTAAAAATTTTGATTCATCAAAATGACAATATGCAAATCGAGCTTTAAATACATCTCAAATATGTATCTCAAGATGCCTCACTATAGAGGGAGAATCATATCCAATATATATCCCCAATTTTCTTTGGGATCCCATCTTGGTGCGAGAAGATGGTGCAATAGACACATATATCGCATACCCGAATATTCTTAAATGGGAAACATTTGGCTGCTGGCCAAAAGCTAATTTCATAGAAGAGAACTGATGGTAACTTATTGGCTTCAAACGAATAAGTGCCGCAGCATGTAAAATAGCATGTCCCAAGCTGAGATTGGGAGATTTGTTCTCATAAGTAAGGGTCTATCAATTAAATGTAGGCGTTTAATAAGTGATTCTTCTAAATCATTTTGTGTGTGAACATGAGCTACTGGATATTCAATGCTTATTCCGTTAGCCATATAATAAGCATCAAATGCTTAGGAAGTGAATTCACCAGCATTATCAAGATGAATTGATTTGATTGGACTTTCAGAAAATTGTGCTTTTAATCGAATAATTTGAGCAAGTAATTTCGCAAACGCCAGGTTGCGAGAAGACAACAATCACAATTGTGACCATCTCGAAGATGCGTCTTTTAGAACCATAAAATATCTAAAAGATCCACATTGTGGATGAATAGATCCACATATATCGTCTTGAATCTTTTTTAGGAATTCAAGAGATTCAAATATAATCTTTATTGGTGATGGCCTTAAAATTAGCTTTCCTTGAGAACATGCATCACAACAAAATTCACTAGATTTAAGAATCTTTTGGTTCTTTAATGAATATCCATGGGAGTTTTCAATAATTCTTCGCATCATGATTGTTCCCGGATGACCCAATCTATCATGCCAAGTTATGAATTCATTTGGGCTAGTAAACTTTTGGTTTACAATGGCATGTGATTCAATTGCACTAATTTTAGTATAATATAACCCAGATGAAAGTGAGGGTAACATTTCTAATATAACATTTTTATTTTAATCATGAGTTGTGATATACAAGTACTCATGATTTTTCTCATTCATTGTTTCAATATGATATCCATTTCGTTGAATATCTTTAAAACTCAATAAGTTCCTGAGAGACTTATTAGACAATAGTGCATTATTTATTATGAATTTTGTTCCTCCGGAAAACAAAATTATAGCTCTTCCGGAGCCTTCTATCACATTGCCTAAACCAATAATAGTATTAACATATTCTTCTTTTGACACAAGATGAGTAAAATATATATTACTTTTGAGAATGGTGTGCGAACTTGCACTATCCACAAGACAATCATCTTCACTATATGTTCTTACCATTTTCTTCAAAGACAAATAATCATAAAATGAGTAGAAATATTTGCGTAATAAATTATTTTGAAATTTTTTTTTTAAAGTATAGTATATACTAAAAATTTTATTATTATTATCTTGACATATTCAGTAATTTTAAAATTCATAAATATAAATATTTTATCAAACATTATTTATATACATCACACTTGAAATTCAAATGCATAGAAAATAAAACTTAACAAAAAATTTCTTACATTATTTATTTACATGAATACTTAACAATCTCACATATTAAACTATTCCATCATTGATCAAATAACCAATATTTCCTTCAAGATCCTCAAAGAAATTAGATACTTCATAATGAGTGGTGTAATTTTCAGCATCATTTGAAACAAAATTTATCTCCTTTTTTTATCGTCTTTTTTCAAAGATACTTGATAAAGATCGACTAGGTGCCTTGGGGTACGACAGGTACGCGACCAATGACCCTTTCCACTACAACAGAAACATTTATCCTCTGTTGATTTATTTTACCAGTGCTTGTAACTCAGAGAATTTCTCAACAATCTTCAACGAAGCACAAATGTAAAAACCTCCTTCTGTGATTTACCCTTGAATATGATCTTGCCTTTTTTTTATAGCCCCTTTGACCTTCTCTAAAATCTGTTTTGATATTTGATTTTGTCCTAGTTTCAGAAGTTTCTTTTTCTTTATTTTTGTTTCAGAGAGTTCACGTGATGTGATGTGAAAGAATAGAGAAGAGAGAGAAAAGAGAGTTTTACTTTTACTGGTGTGAAGAGAATTGAATTAAATGAAATGAAATTGAAATTCAATTTCTTTAGTTAGCACCAAGTTGAGTGTGGCCTGAAGGATTACTATGTGTTCATAACACGCAGCGGAAGAAAAGAAAGTAATCCTTAAAGATCTATTTTGTGCTTAAACTTTATTCCAATAATATATAGATCAGTAAATCAGATCTAAATACCTGTATGTACGCTAGTAAAAATCACTTTCTCCTTCGATGGTACGAAGGCGCTATGCGTATCCACACCGAGACCAACCTTTGCTGTCAACTCTTTGACCAATGAATCTGATCTAAATTGAGAAACCTCTTACAACTCTTTGCACGCCATAAAATTCTTCTCCAAGAATTAGGCTCATATATACTTATGTGTGTAGAGGTAAAAGAATAAAACTCTTGTTATTCTCTCTGTTATATTCTTCTACTCTTTGCATACATATATATAGTATGAGATTTGTTACTGATTTTGAATTTGATTCTCAATTCAAATTTAAATCATATCTTGAAATTCCAAATCTGAATCCTTCAAATTTTATGAATCATATCATAACTCAATTTAAAAACGGAATCAGTTAGTATCTCATCCAAATTTAGAAATAGAATAACTAATTATTCTCAAATCTCATTTAATATTCTCAATTATCATACTATTATTATATTTTTGGTGCTAGCAAAAAATATAATAATATTCCATCTGAATTAATATAATTATTTATTTGATCAAATCTAAATAATAATTAAATAATTCTATAGCAAAGATTAGAACATTCGTTAGTGTGTGACCCTATAGGTTCAATACTAAGCGGGTAGTAAATTAGTCATACTAAATTTACTAATCAAGGTTGGCGTCTAGCAACACTCCTCAACGACCCGATAGTATAAAGTAATATATTTTTACTAAGAACCTTAGAAGAACAAAGTATAATTCCTTCCATCTTTCCAGCTCTTGGTTAACCCTTAGAGTATGGTTTAATTGTCAAACTCTAACATGTTACCATTATTATAATGAACTGTGAATGACTTAGGAAACTCATTTCTTCATTCATTCAATTCCTTTGGCCAAGGTTTCATTCATCTCAGTCATTATAATCATAGAGCTCAAACTCTTTACCGAGAGTTGACGGATTCCTTATTGACTAATCATTAATTCTACAAGTATTTAAATCATACCCAATGTCCATTCAACTAGCACCCTATGGTATTAGGTATCCGGAATCAAAGTATAATAAATACATTGTTAATTACTATGATAGTCGCAGGTCAAAGGAAACTCTATTACTATGTTCATCTTGAGAATATCCTATTGACAAATATGCGGTAATTGTAACCATTAGGAATTCTCAAAGTGAGTCAATTCAATGGTCATATCTATATATGCACCATTTATATATATAATTTAATAAATGAGATTTATTAATCTTCATCCAATGAAGACCATTATATATATATTGATCTTTCTGGATTATTAATGTTCTTTTTAATAATCCTATGACCAAGAACAATTTAGATTAAATTATAAAAGATTTATCTCTCAATATTGTGATCACTATCACAATGATAAATCTCTAAATTTAATCAAGGACGTTATTATATTAACATTTTAATATAATAACAATAACAAATTATTTGACACGTGATTAATTGGATTGTAGTCATACTACTTATTCCCAACATGGCCACCGTTTGGACTTGTGATGATCTTGGACCAATTGTTTTCTTTTTTTTTTCTTGTTAGATTGCTTATTTTCATTACCACTCATCATATAATATGAGTATTTTGTTTGAATTAATATTGGGCCAGATATAATATAGACTTATTTTTCATACTTCTTGAGCCAAATGTAATTAATTTATTTTCTGCACACTAAACAACAACAAACCACACAAACAATTTTACTATTAATTCAATTTATAATGTTTTAGTCATTATCTTTAAATTATATTTAGTTTTTTAAACTTAATAATTTGGATTTGCCTTTTCTTATTCCATTTTGTTTCTTGCTAGGTTCTCATTTAATTATATGGTTGTACCATATTTATCATTATAAAATTATTAATTATATCTTTATTAGTAAGAAGAATAATGTAGATCAACTAGTTTTGCTGTGGGTGCGGTTTTGGCTCTGTAATGTGTATTTTAGAGGCTGTTTTTGAATTTTTGCTTCTATCCTTTGGAAGGAAATGAAGCAGTTATGGTTTCGCAGTTTATGATGGAGTTTCAATGTTTGAGAACGAGGAGTCGCCAAGGGGTGGTGGTGGTGAGAATAAAAAAAAAGATATTTTTTATTTAAAAAATTAATATTTTAAAAAATAATTTTAATTTTAAATGAAACTTCGAAGACGATTTCAAATAAAAAATGGCTAAAAACGATTTAGATTTTTAGGCTAAAATATTGAGACCAAGATATTTATCCTTTAAAATTATTTTGGTAGTTTATTGTACACTTCGTTAATTTCACACTAACACAAAGTGCAATTCCTCAAACCTTTTACTGCCACCTTGAAGTACTTGGGTGGGAAAAGCAAAGTAGGTAGATTTGCATCACTCTAATCGNAAAAAAATAAAAAAAATTAATTAATTAACTCAATAAAAAGCAATAAATAATGATAATTAATTTCACAACACTAACTAATTAATTAATAATCAAATTGAAACTTAATTTTTAATTAAATATAACTTTAATTCTTTGTGATATTTTTTAAATGTTAGTTTAGAGTAAAAATATATTACCTATATATTAATATATTAATATCTTTCATTATAGTGATCTTTTTAATACTAATTATTTTGGTTAAAAATTTTATTTATACTGTGAATACTATAACAAATGGAGTTCACAACTAATTAGAAGATAATAATTAGTTAAATAATAATTTAAAAAAATATATAAAAAGATAACATTTAATCCTGTTAAAAATAAAGATAGAACAATTATAAATCATCTTTCTATTATTTTAGATTAATATATTTTTTGTGAACTAATTAATTTATTGGAAATTTAATATATGTATGTATGTATCAATGTTTATTTCTAATTTTTTTTCAATACATATAGATAGTTTTAATTTCAAATTATGAATAGATAAGCACGTGAAGAAACAAGAGCAAATAGATAAAATTTAACGAGATAAAAAAATGTTCAAAAGTAGATTCGACATAATTTATGAGAAGAAAAAAATCTATCTCAAGTTTTTTGGCTCAATTTCAAGTACAATATGTTAACTTCGTAGTCAGAGAAGGAGGAGAAAGTTAAACACAACATAATATTTTTAGGCTCTGCCTCTGATTACATCGATCATGAATTAGTCTAAGTTAGCATCTTTTACATATATAAAATTGGCGCTCATATTTTTCATCCCTTTGAATGTTTTTTCTAAACTGTGTAATGTTGTTGAATGGTGTCAATGTCAAGACCCTTTAGCTTCACAACCGATTCAACGTGTCCCTTGAGTGTGTGGAGCTCTTTTAGCCTGCCGAATTTCGTTGAAAACATAACACCGAATCAGAGCTATATTTCTGTGTTTTCTAGTGATTACAAGAATCATTTGGTGAAGTAAGTGGAGAGCAGAGCAATTCACCTAGAAGCCTCAGCACGTCTCTTGGCTTGCTCGGCTAGTTCAGCCGATTGCTCGCGGTGGTGGCTGCCGTGCTTTGAGGATTCGTTAACATGAAGACCGTGCATTGTGCGCTGATCCTTTGCCCATTGAGCTTCCCTCTCACCCTTTCCATAGTCCTTCTTGTTGGTGAATGCAGTCTACATCAATATACATAACAGTATTGGTGGTGAGCAATGCATTTCATATTTGAGAGCAAAGAAAATAATAATAATAATAAATAAAGAGGCTTTTAACATTGCATATTGTTTATTGAATCACTTGTTCCCTTACCTTGTTGTTGAGCATGTTGTCCCAGGCACTACCTGAGAGTCCCATGCGGATAATGAACTTAAGGATGTCAAGAGGGATGTAAGTAACAATGCTGTAGAGCCAGATGACTCCAGCCCATTCCCACCCAACTCCATGGATCTTGGCAAAGTCCCAGTGTGCGTACACAGCGATGAGAGTTGCCACCTAGGTTGTGCAATTAATGAATAGAATTAAAACCAGGAAGACTTATTAACTTTCACATATCACACATTCCTCCATCATTGGATTGAATGTAAGAGGAAAGGAAAGCGTGTGTGTGTGTGTTCGGTGTATCAAACAAATGAGTACTCGCTTTTTCTTCTAGAAGGTGTTCAGTTGAAATTAACTAACCAATTGTGCAGCAAGGAAGGCTCCAACAAGCATGAAACCAGGGCGTTCACAATAAGACCAGCCCCTTGACCTTGTTACAAAGATCAATGCCTGGCTGATAATACTCACTTGAAGGTACAGAGCAGAGTTAAGCTGCTCCTCACTTGTTGATATGTCGGAGACACCAAAATGCTTCTGAAATCACAACAGAAAGCATTGTTATACTGTCATAATTTTAAAACGGTTGGTGTTTCATATGGCTAGAGAAATGTTGGTAGTCACATACAGAGAATAAAGTAGTGTCATGGATGATATAGAAAAAGCATGCACTGGTGACTGCCATGTATGTTCCCAGAACAACACCGGTGGCAAAGATTTCGTTGAGCTTCCATGAGTCAGGAACTGGAGATGGCTTCACTCTGTCCTTGGAGATGGTCATGATGGTTCCATCATTTAAAATTGCAATGACTAGAACCATGAAAGGTGAGAAGTCGAACTTCCAGATGAGAGCAACGAGGAGGAACCCAAGCACAATACGGATTGTGATGGAAACAGCGTAGATTGTGTAGTTCTTCATCCTCTGGAAGATGGCTCTGCTTGTCAACACAGCACTGATGATCACACTGAGTCCAGGCTCAGTCAGAACAATGTCAGAGGCACTCCTGGCGGCGTCAGTTGCATCGGCCACTGCGATACCAATGTCGGCCTTCTTCAGTGCTGGTGCATCGTTCACACCATCTCCGGTCATTCCAACGATGTGTTTTCTATCCTGCAACCTCTTTACAATCTCGTACTTGTGCTCTGCATACCACATACCAAACCGTTTTGTTGGCATCATTCCACTAATTTTATTTTACTCTTTTCATTTTCGAAATAAATTAGAATAATGTGATTACCAGGAAAGACTCCAGCAAATCCATCAGCCATCTCAATCAGTTCATCGACTGGGATGGTTGCAATGGCCTCGTCCTTACTGCCACCAAGGAGGGAGGAAGAAGGGTACATGTTAGTTCCCATTCCAAGCCTGCGGCCGGTTTCTTTACCAATGGCAAGTTGGTCACCAGTGATCATCTTAACATTGACGCCGAGGTCGAGAGCGCGGCGAATGGTTTCAGCACTGTCATGCCTTGGAGGGTCAAAGAGAGGCAAGAGACCCAAGAACTCCCATGCTTCACCTGCACTCTCCTTGGTCTTTTCTGAAACAGTCTGCCAAGAAATTCCACAAAAAAAATATAATGAATATTTATTTGCTAGAAAAATGTTCTTGGTTCGCTCTCTGTCAATAAAACAGTCAATTTCCTCTCATATTAGACCCTTCACTCTCACCTGGCGAGCAACACCCAATGAACGAAGACCGCGATCAGCAAACTGATCGATGATGGTGTGAGCCTTTTTCAAAACCTCTCCCTTGAGGTCACAAAGTTCAATGATCTGATGAATTTGTAAGATAGTTAGTCATCAGTTTTTGTTTTTTCTTTTAAGAAGGAAATATGCGGATAACTTTGTATTAATGCATTTTCATTGGAAAAAATTGCCTTACTTGTTCAGGGGCGCCCTTGCTGCTTCTATGCCAGTTGCCGTTGCTGTCAATGAAGGTAATGGCAGTGCGCTTGTCCACAGGATTAAAGGGCAAGAAGTGCACCTCAGTGATTCCTGCTCTTGCCTGAGATGTCAAAATAAAAACAAACCTAAGTTAACAAAGTTGTACCACTTCGCATATATATCTCATGAACACAAACATTCTGCGTAGTTAGCAGAGTGTTTTAACATTTTTAGGAAATGAGGAAATCTCATAGTCATTAAAAGTTAAAACAGGATCGATCGGGTTAATCGGGAACCGCTACCAAATCGATCTAATGCAGAATAAAATCCTATTGTCAGAGAACCGGTCAAAATCTAAAAAACCAAAAAAATCATTAAATCGATTTTAAAATAATAAAACATAAAAATATATTTTGAATATTTATTTTATATATAAATATATTATTTTATTATATCTGTTTTAATCTCGATTAAATTCTAAATTTTTAAACTTTTAGTTTCACTTATTTAATGACCAATTCGATTTCCATAATCTTGAAAAATCTAGCCTAAAAACCTTGTGTTGGAATTTCTTTCGTTCTAAGATTCCTAAAAAAGTGAAAACATTATGCAAATCACATGCCACCAAAAATAAGTTGAACCATAGTACCTCTTTTGGATCGCTCAACATTCCAACAATGGATGCATCAATGGCGTCCTGGTTTTCAACCCTAGAAGCCCTGGCAGCATATAGGACAACGGTGTTGACGTCCATGCCAGAGGGAAACACCTGCGTATGATATCATAGTTTACAAGTTTAGAACTTTAGAAGTAATTTTTGTTGATATGATAGTATGGTACTAACCTCAATCAATTGCTTGTCGACGGTAAGCTTGTTAAGGGTGAGAGTTCCAGTCTTATCACTGCAAAGGACATCCATTCCTGCCATTTCCTCAATAGCTGTCATCCTCTTGGTGATGGCACCTTGTTGAGACAAACGGTGGGACCCAATAGCCATGGTCACAGACAAGACTGTGGGCATGGCAATGGGGATTCCTCCGATGAGAAGCACCAACAAGTTGTCAATACCATCTCTATATGCCCTATGCTGGATTGGGTACATGACAACGATCTCAACAAGCATTCCCACAGCAATTGAGCAAATGCAGAAGTTACCAATGGCGGTCAACACCTAATCAATACAACACAATCATAATAGAGAGGTGAGAAGCGACCTCGTGAAAATTCACATAAATTCAAATGTGAAGAAAATTTTGTACCTTTTGGAAGTGACCAACATTGTTGGTGCTGTCTACAAGGTGTGCAGCCTTGCCAAAAAAGGTGTGGACGCCGGTGGCAATGACGACTGCTTCAATCTCACCTTGCTTGCAGGTGGAACCAGAGAAGACCTCCTCACCAGGGTGCCTTGTGACTGGCAAGGACTCACCAGTGAGAGCAGCTTGGTCAATCTTGAGGGGATCTCCCTCCAAGAGACGAGCATCTGCTGGGACAATATCTCCCAGCTTGATGCTGATCACGTCTCCTGGGACCAATATTTCTGCCTCTTGTTCGCTCCATTTTCCATCTCTCAGCACCTATATATAAATTTTGTTTTGTAAGGAATTGAAAATTTTATCATGATAAGGAATTGTATGAGCAGAAATTATTGTTATGTTACCTTGGTCTTGGGTGCAAGCCCAGCCATCAAAGCGGCTGCGGCATTACCTGCGTTGTTTTCCTCAATGAAACTGATGGTGGAGTTAATGATAAGCAGCACCGTAATACCAGTGAAATCTTGCCAATCCGGTGGTTTGCCCTGTTAAGAGGCTTGTAATTATTATTATTATTTTCACAATGTATTTATATATGAAATGTGAGAATAATTGATTCAATTAATCAGTTATATTTACCCCTCCATTGGCCAATACAATGGCCATAATAGCAGCTGCTTCCATAACCCATGATAGTGGATTCCACATAAAACCCAAGAACTTGAGTATCTTGCTCTCCTTTTTCTCCTCTAGCTTGTTGGGTCCAAAAATACTGAGCCTTTTCTGTCCTTCTTCGGATGATAGACCTTCTCGGTTACATTTTAGTGCCTTAAAGACCTCATCGACGGGAATGTTTTCCTATGCGCATAAAACAAAATCAACGTAACTATTATGAAACAACTTGTCATTGCATGAAAGGCCAGGAAGAAATATTTTGAACTAATATTACTAAATACATAATTATTACTTACAAGATCAACATTCTCATTTTTGAGGTCTTCAAATGTAATATCAGAAGCCATGGTGAAAGAAAGAAAAAACTCAAATTAAAAGATGAGTTTTTTTTTCTTTTTTCTTTTTTTATTTTTTTAAAAAGATTTTTCTCCTTCTATAACCTATGTATCTCCCTCTCCCCCATAAACAAGTAAAAGGAAAGAGAAGAGGAAGAAACTAGAGGGAAAAAGAAAAAAAAAGAAAAGGTACTGACTTATAAGCTAAACTAAATGGAGGCGACAACCATAGGGCATGTCCACCCTTTATTTTATAGCATATGGATGTTGGATATGCAATACATAAATATGCGATTCACCGGAATTCTATAATTGTTGACCACTTGAATGCCCGTTCGTGTTTGTCGGAATTGCTTGGTTATGTCTTGCTTTGCTTGGGTGGCTCACCAAATTAAACTCCCCGCTAATTATAGTTAGGGCCTTGATTATTACATTAACAATGTCACCAGTACTCACCAGGTTGTAAAGAAACTAAACCAAGAACGGATTTTATACTCCCACACTAGTTTAAGAGTAACCTATGATACACGGATACTGATACGAACACGGGACACAACATGATACAACACAGGACACATCGATACGCAAATTTTAAAATTTTATAAGATATAAAGACATGTATACATATAAAATATAAAGTATTTTTTAGATAAATCATAATGATATTTTGATATTTTATTAGTATTAAAATATAAATTAATTTTTTTAATTATTTTTAATGTCTTATTTTAATTATATCAAGTGTTTAAAATATTTTTTGTTTTAATAAATAATAATATATACTATATCTAAATTTATTTCAAAAATATATGTTAAGAATAAGACTGGACACGCTGACACATGATGGTATTTAAGTGTGTCCAAATATGTTTGGAAAAGACTTTTTTACTTTTTATTAAGACACGGTTGGACAGAACAGACACGCGTGTCGAACGAAGATCGGTGAATGTCATGTCTAAAATGTGTCTCACACGCAGAAACGACAACTCAACAAAATGTTCGTATTTTATAGAACATAGTCCAACATTTAATTTATTTTTCTACAAAAAATAAGGGATCATATGCATTGTATCAATAGCATTTTAAAATAATTAATTACTTATCTCTCTTTTAATTTAATACATTTACTAAAATGACTTATTTATTAATTATTATTATTATCATTACAAATTAGATATCAATATTTTTAATTATTATAAGATCTATACTATAACAACCTAATTCTAGAGTGAACTAACTTTACACCAACCGTCCAAAAAATAGATTTTTCGAATTTTATATGCCGAAAATTTGCAAAATTCAAGTGATATGGTTAGGGAAAGTTTTCAAATGATCCAGTCACCTTTACTGGAATTCTGAAGTGCCATGTACGGTAAAATAACAGGTCAAAATTTTATCTTGTAACAGATTGTGTAATATTCATCATGTCCCTAGGAAAAATGGAAAAGTGATCATAGGGGCAGGTAGCTGGCATGAGCTGCAACAAAAAATGAAGCCAGCTGATCTAAAATATGGCTCCACGGGCCTTTTTTTGAATATTTTTTGTCGGGGATGCAGTGGGCCTTAGAAGAGCGAACCGGACGGAGTGGGGGCAAGGTTAAATCATTTTGGTTAACAAAGAGGAAACGTTATCGTTTCCAAAATCCCCAATGACCAAGGTTAGGGTGAGCAGGCATGGGTGGAGTCTTGGAGGCTTCCCTAATCCGTCATTGTGTTGCTTTTCTGTGGTTGCGTTCCTGGACGGTGTGTCCCTCAAGTTGTGTCAGGTGTAGCACGGCGGTTCTGGGTGTCGCATGCGAGCCGTATCGTCGGCGTCAGATAGCTCACTCCAACATGCCGGGAGCAGCAGATTTGTATGTAAAGGTAGGGATTCACAAGTGCCGTTTCATCGTCGTGGTGCGGGGTCTTCATCCTCCGAGGGTCAAGAGCCCATTTCCTGTGGTGTATTTCCGGACAGTAGCTGTAGAAGAAATAATCTCCGATCGTTGGGGTGGTGGGAGCTAATGTCGTGTTGCCTCTGTCGTGAGTCCAATCGGTCATCAAGAGTCGCCGTTAGTAGGGTCGAGGTCAGGTGAGCGTGCTTGTGCCATGTTTATTTATAGAAATTTGTTTCGTGAGCTGAGTTAGCAGTTGTGGCTCCATAAATTTACATCGCACCGTATCTGCCCTCAATATCAATATACCCCTGTTACTTTTCAGCTCACCGTTTGAACAGGTTTAGGGAAGACCTTACATTGTTTCTCTGTGCTTCTACCACAAAATAATTCCAATAAATCTACACCCTCTACATTTTTAACTATATATCTCCACGGCACTGCACCATGGCACTTCAGAGTTCCAGTAGAAGAGACTAAATCATTTGAAAACTTTCCTATGGTTAGACTCTGTTTGATAAGATGGATCTGAATCTATAGAAAAAAAAAATAATAATTAATAATAATATTTTATTATTATTTAGTCATTCAAACACCTTAAATAGTCAAACTCAACGTAAATTTTGTTTGTGTGTTTAAACAGGAAAAGAAACAAAGTAAATACTATTTTATATTCGAGTGGATGATTTGTTGAGATCAACACAAGGCTCAGACCAAATAACATGATTAGAGTTACTCTTAGCATCATATCTAGCCATCCAATCTGTAGTTCTTTTTGCTTCTCGAGATACCGACTCAATGTGAACAAGTCAAGGACGAGATAAAAGCTCCTGAATTTTGTGAACCAAATCTATTACTTCAGATGAATACCCACTTGTAAGATCATGCATGATGGGCAGAATGTCAAGACAATCCGTTTTATATATAATATCTCTCAAACCGCAATCCCAAGCTAAAACCAGCCCCCTACAAGCAAATAATTCACATCTGATGATAGACTAGGGGGAATGTTTCCAGAACAGTCCGAGATCCAATCTCCCTTAGAATCTCTAATAATACACCCAAATCCCGCTAATTTGAATCCAGATACAAGCTTGCATCACAATTAACTTTAAACTGTTGCCTACCGGTGGTTCCCAACACAAGCAATTTCAGAGAAACCTAAAGGCATTGTTTCGATTCCTATAAACCTGTAAGTCCTTGGCAGTAATTCTGGCCAAGGCAACAACCTTGTGGTCTGTCCAAGGATTGTCAGTATTGAATATATCATTGCACCTATGTCTACATACCCATCAAAGTCCTGCATCAAAAGACACCTCATTGTTAGCCAAGGCCTTCCGAAATTACTCTTCAAGAGCAGTACCAGCCGTCGAGTCCAGGATACTAGGATCCAACATATGCCAAATTGCCTTTGATCGTTCACAGTCTCTAAGGCAATGCTCCACGGTTTCCTCGCCTTGTTACATCTCTTACACATATCTGAAGTAGCTAATTGCCGCCTGAATCGAAAGATCTCAGTTGGTAGAGCATCATGTAAGCCAAGCCACATAGTAAATTTGAACTTCTCTGGAATGTTTGTATTCCACAACGAGTTCCAGTTAATATTGGCATTCCAATTTAATGTTTTCTCTAATAACCATCTATAACCCTCTCTTGCACTATACTTTTTTGTTGCTACAGGCCACCACTCCCACTGTGGCTCCAACTCAGTCGAACTAGGATATCTCAGACCACAAATAAACTGCTTAATCTCATGCGAAATAGGCGTGGTAAGACTATCAACCTCCCAAGACACCCCTTTCCATAAGTCAGCCACTATGAAATCTAATTCGGAAATATGTACATAATGAACAAGGTTGCAAAGTTTACCAAAAGGAGTCCACTCATCATACCAAACTGATTTGTGGACATCCCTAATATTCCAATGAAGTCCTTCCTTGAGATGCTCATAGGCACTAACAATGTTCTTCCAGGTAGCCGATGAAGAATTTCTACTGTTTTCGTTCATACCAGATTGATTCCTGATATATTTATGCTTCAGAACCTGCACCCACAACTTCTCACAATCCCATACCAACTTTTCCAGAAGCTCCATGTTAGCACAGTAAGTATCCCTAATACCCAATCCTCCTTCCCCTTTAGGAGTTATGGTGACCTCCCACCTGCCCAGAGGTAGCCCTTTGCTGGTCGCTTGACCTTTCTACAAAAACTGTCTTATCAAGGAATCAATTTTATTACATGCATACTTTGGGAGAAGAGAAATTTGCATTTCATAAATCGGGATAGAGGCCATAACCGATTTAACAAGACAAAGCCTTCTTGCCTTATTCAGCAGGCATCCTTTTCAACTTGAGAGCTTCCTCGCAATTTTTTCAATAACCTCATGAGCCGTCTTCCTGGAAGCTCTAGCATGACTGATGTTAATTTCCAAGTATTTACCCAAATCATTGCAGAACTGGATGTTAGAGACCCCTGAGAGAACCTCTTTTCTCCTCTTCGACACCCTATTGGAACACTGGGCCTTTGACTTATGAAAATTTACCTTCAAACCTGACGCTCTAGAAAACAAGTGCAGGCAATGCATAACCTCTATTACTTGAGCTTTCGATACCTTACAGAAAAGCAAAAGATCATCTGCAAACATCAAATAAGAGAGTCGTGGTCCGTTCTTAAAAACCGCTACCGGGTTTCACAAACCTTGGGAAACTCTATGAGAGATAAAGCAGGCAAGCATTTCCATACAGAGTACAAATAGATAAGGAGACATGGGATCTCCTTGCCTCAACCCTCTCTTTGGATTGAAATTTTGGAGCCTGTTCTCATTCCACAAAATTGCCAACAAAGAGGAAGTCACACAATTCAATATAAGATTAATGGTAGCCTTTGGAAACCCAAACCAGACAAAAGTAGCTTCCAAAAAATGCCAGTCTACCCTGTCATAAGCTTTTTCCAAATTAATCTTGAATGCCATGGTCCCTTTTCGAGACTTAGTGTTCCTCATGAAGTGCATAATTGGTGCACGAAATTATGATCACACTTTTCACAACTCCACACAACTAACCAGCAAGTGCACTGGGTCGTCCAAGTAATACCTTACGTGAGTAAGGGTCGATCCCACGGAGATTGATGGCTTGAAGCAAGCTTTGGTCATCTTATAAATCTCAATCAGGCGGATTCAAATGGTTATGAGGTATTGATAATTAAAAGATAGATAAGATGGAAAATAACATAGAGATACTTATGTAATTCATTGGTGGAAATTTCAGATAAGCGTTTGGAGATGCTTTGTTGCTTCTGAACTTCTGCTTTCCTATTGTCTTCATCCAATCATGCGTCCTCCCTTCCATGGCAAGCTGTATGATCCTCTCAGTGAAAATAGTCCGGCTATGGACTCTGTACGGCTAATCAACTGTCGGATTTCTCGTCTCGGATGAAAAATACCAGGCACAGCTACCGTAGGGCTAATCATCTGTCGGTTCTCACTTGTGTCGGAATAAGATCCATTGATCCTTTTGCACACTGTCACTGCGCCCAACATTCGCGAGTTTGAAGCTCTTCACAGTCATCCCTTCTCAGATCCTACTTGGAATACCACAGACAATGTTTAGACTTTCCGGATCTCAGGAATGCTGTCTATTGATTCTAGCCTATACCACGAAGATCCTAATCACGGGTTTAGATGCTCTGTTGTCAGGAGAGACGATGCAAATCCATGGATCAGAGACCCAAGAGAGTATACTCCAGTTGACGTCCAATGACTATGTTGAACATCATGTAGACCACTTTGTGGTTGTCAGGCACGCAGATCTTGGCTAAGCGAGTACTGAAGATAGTGGATGATTGTCACGGGTCACCCCTTCATTCTGACTTAACTGAATTAAGTACAAGAGTATATCTTGGAGAAGAAGTAGGCGTGAATTGAAGGAAAAACAATAGTACTTGCATTAATTCATGAGGAACAACAGAGCTCCTCACCTTAATCTATGAGGTGTACAAACTCTACCGTTAAAAATACATAAGAGAAAAAGGTCTAGGCATGGCCGAATGGCCATCCTCCCCAAAGATGATCATAAAGCTCAAGGGTTCCAAAGAAGACCCTCATACAATAGTAAAAAGTGCTATTTATACTAAACTAGTAAACTAGGTTTACAGAAAATGAGTAGATAATGCAGAAATTCACTTTCGGGGCCTACTTGGTGTGTGCTTAGGCTGAGCTTTGAAACTTTTACGTGCATAGGCCATCCTTGGAGTTAAACGCCAGCTTGGGTACCAGTTTGGGCATTTAACTCCAGCTTTGGTGCCAGTTCTGGCGTTTTACGCCAGAAAAGGGTCTTTGGTGGGCGTTTGGACGCCAGTTTGGGCCATCAAGTCTCGGGCAAAGTATGAACTATTATATATTTCTGGAAAGCCCAAGATGTCTACTTTTCAACGCAATTGAGAGAGCACCAATTGGGCTTCTGTAGCTCCAGAAAATCTACTTCAAGTGCAGGAGGGTCAGAATCCAACAACATCTGTAGTCCTTTCTCAGCCTCTGAATCAGATTTTTGCTCAGGTCCCTCAATTTCAGCTAGAAAATACCTGAAATCACAGAAAAACACACAAACTCATAGTAAATTCTAGAAATGTGATTTTGCATAAAAACTAATAAAATATACTAAAAAGTAACTAAAACATACTAAAATTTACCTAAACACAATGCCAAAAAGCGTATAAATTATCCGCTCATCACAACACCAAACTTAAATTGTTGCTTGTCCCCAAGCAACTAATAACAAAATAGGATAAAAAGAAGAGAATATATAATAAATCTCAAAATATCGATGAAGCTTAGTTCTAATTAGATGAGTGGGGCTAGTAGCTTTTTGCTTCTGAACAGTTTTGGCATCTCACTTTATCCTTTGAAGTTCAGAATGATTGGCATCCATAGTAACTCAGAATTCAGATAGTGTTATTGATTCTCCTAGTTCAGTATGTTGATTCTTGAACACAGCTACTTATGAGTCTTGGCCGTGACCCTAAGCATATTGTTTTCCAGTATTACCACCGGATACATAAATGCCACAGACACATAACTGGGTGAACCTTTTCAGATTGTGACTCAGCTTTGCTAGAGTCTCCAGTTAGAGGTGTCCAAAGTTTTTAAGCGCACTCTTTTTGCTTTGGATCACGACTTTAACCACTCAGTCTCAAACTTTTCACTTGGACCTTCATGACACAAGCACGTGGTTAGGGACAGCTTGATTTAGCCGCTTAGACCAAGATTTTATTCCTTTGGGCCCTCCTATCCATTAATGCTCAAAGTCTTGGATCCTTTTTACCCTTGCCTTTTATTTTAAAGGGTTACTGGCTTTTTGCTCTTTCCTTTTGGTTTAAAGAGCTATTGGCTTTTTCTACTTGCTTTTTCTTTTTCTCTTTTTTTTTTCTTTATTTTTTGCCTTTTTTTCGCAAGCTTTGTGTTTTTCACTGCTTTTTCTTGCTTCAAGAATCAATTTTATAATTTTTCAGATTATCAATAACATTTCTCTTTTTCATTATTCTTTCAAGAGCCAACAATTTTACATTCATAAACTTCACTATAAAAAATATGCACAGTTCAAGCATTCATTCAGAAAACAAAAAGTATTGTCACCACATCAAAATAATTAAACTAATTTCAAGATAGAATTCGAAATTCATGTACTTCTTGTTCTTTTGCAAATAGAAACATTTTTCTTTTAAGCAAGGTGAAGGATTTATGGAACATTCATAGCCTTAAGACATAGACACTAAAACTAATGATCATGTAATAAAGTCACCAATATAGACAAAACATAAAACATAAAAACCGAAAAATAAAAAAACAAGAACAAGGAAATTAAAGAACGGGTCCACCTTAGTGACAGCGGCTAGTTCTTTCTCTTGAAGATCCTACGGAGTGCTTGAGCTCCTCAATATCTCTTCCTTGCCTTTATTGCTCCTCCCTCATGGCTCTTTAGTCCTCTCTATATGGAGGATAATAGAGTGCTCTTGGTGCTCCATCCTTAGTTGCTCCATGTTAGAACCCAAATCTCCTAAAGAGGTGTTGAGTTGCTCCCAATAGTTGTGTGGAGGAAAATGCATCCCTTGAGGCATCTCAGGGATTTATTGATGAGGGACTTTCTCATGCTCTTGTTGAGGTCCATGAGTGGACTCTCTTATTTGCTCTATCCTCTTTTTAGTGATGGGCTTTTGAGATGAATCTCTCCATCTCCCATGACTCAGAGTTGGAAGCAATTGCCTTCCCTTTCCTCTTTCTAGAGGTTTCTCTGGTCTTAGGTGCCATTAATGGTTATGAAAAAATAAAAACTAACGCTTTTTCCGACACCAAACTTAAAAGGTTTGCTCATCTTCGAGCAAAAGAAGAAAAAAAGGAGGAAAAGAAGAAGAAATGGAGGAGATGGAGGTGTAAGAGTGGTTCGGCCAAGGGGGGTTGGGAGTGTTTGTGATGTGTGAAAATGAATGAGTAAGGAGGGGTATTTATAGGGTAAAGGGGAGAGGGAATCCGTGTGATAGAGGTTGGGTTTGGGAGGTAAATGGTTTGAATTTGAGTGGGTGGGGTAGGTGAGTTGTATGATGGGAAATAGTGGATGGATGTGAGTCGTGAAGAGATTATGGGGAAGAGGGTAGGATTTGATATGTGTGAAGAGGAATGAGAGTAAGTTAGGGTAGGTAAGGATCTTGTGGGGTCCACAAATCCTGAGGTGTCAAGGATTTCTCATCCCTACACCTTTCTGGCGTTTAAACGCCCTCTGTGTGGCATTTTTGGCGTTAAACGACAGGCTGATGCCCCTTTCTGGCGTTAAACGATAGGCTGGCTGCCAGTTCTGGCGTTTAACTCCAGCCAGACACCAGACATCCTTTTTTGGCGTTAAATGCCAGTCTGGATGCCATTTCTGGCATTTAATGCCCAGAATGCTGCTAGACTGGGCGTTAAACGCCCATTTTGCTATCCATACTGGCGTTTAAACGCCAGTAAGCTCGTCCTCCAGGGTGTGCTGTTTTTGATGCTGTTTTTGATTCCACTTTAATTCTGCAGCTATTTTTGTGACTTCACATGATCATCAACCTAAAGAAAACATATACTAACAATGGAGAATAAAATGAAAAAGTAATTAATATAGATAAATAAAATTGGGTTGCTCCCAATAAGCGCTTCTTTAATGTCAATAGCTTGACAGGAAGCTCTTATAGAGCTTCACAGATGCTCAGAGTATGGTTGTGGCCTCCCAACACCAAACATAGAAGTTGAGTGTGGGGGCTCTGTCTGACTCTGTATTGAGAGAAGCTTTTCATGCTTCTTCTCCATGTTTACAGAAGAAGATCATTGAGTCTTGAACACAAGGTAGTCCTCATTCAATTGAAGGACTAACTCTCCTCTGTCCACATCAATCATAGCCCTTGCTGTGGCTAGGAAGGGTCTTGAAAGGATGATGGATTCATCCTCATCCTTCCCAGTGTCTAGGATTATGAAGTCAGCAGGGACGTAAAGGCCTTCAACCTTCACTAAGACATCCTCTACAACTCCATAAGCATGTTTTATTGATTTGTCTGCCATCTCTAGTGAGATTCTTGTAGCTTGTACCTCAAAGATCCCTAGTTTCTCCATTACAGAGAGTGGCATGAGGTTGATACCCGACCTCAGGTCATACAAAGCCTTTTCAAAGGTCATGGTGCCTATGGTGCAAGGTATTAAGAACTTTCCGGGATCCGATTTTTTTTGAGGCAATGTCCGCTGAATCCATGTATTCAGTTCATTAATGAGCAATGGAGGTTCATCCTCTTAAGTCTCATTACCAAATAATTTGGCATTAAGCTTCATGATTGCTCCTAGATACTGAGCAACTTGCTCTTCAACAATGTCTTCGTCCTCTTCAGAGGAAGAATATTCATCAGAGCTCATGAATGACAATAGTAAGTTCAGTGGAATTTCTATGGTCTCTCTATGAGCCTCAGATTCCTCTGGTTCCTCAATAGGAAACTTATTATTGGTCAGTGGATGTCCCTTGAGGTCTTCCTCACTAGGAATCACTGCCTTTTCACTCTCTCTAGGTTCGGCTATTTTGGTTATAGTTTTGGCCTTGCACTCTCCTTTGGGATTCTCTTCTGTATTGCTTGGGAGAGTACTAGAAGGAGTTTCAGTAACTCTTTTACTCAGCTGACCCACTTGTACCTCCAAATTTCTGATGAAGGATCTTGTTTCATTCATGAAACTGAGAGTTGTCTTAGATAGATCAGAGACTATGTTTGCTAAGCCAGAGAAGCTCTGCTCAGAATTCTCTATCTGTTGCTGAGAAGATGATGGAAAAGGTTTGCTATTGCCAAATCTATTTCTCCCACCATTATTGTTGTTGAAGCCTTGTTGAGGCTTCTATTGATCCTTCCATGAGAAATTTGGATGATTCCTCCATGAAGGATTATAGGTGTTTCCATAGGATTCTCCCATGTAATTCACCTCTTCCATTGCAGGATTCTCAAGGTCATAAGCTTCTCCTTCTGAGGAGGCTTCTTTAGCACTGCCGGATACAGCTTGCAATCCAGTCAGATTCTGAGAAATCATATTGATTTGCTGAGTCAATATTTTATTCTGAGTCAATATGGCATTCAGAGTATCAATCTCAAGAACTCCTTTCTTCTGAGTCATCCTATTATTCACATGATTTCTTTTAGAAGTGTACACGAACTGGTTATTTACAACCATCTTAATGAGTTCTTAGGCTTCTGCAGGGATTTTCAGATGAAGAGATCCACCAGCAGAATAGTCCAATGACATCTTGGACAATTCAGACAGACCATCATAGAATATGCATATGATGCTCCATTCTGGAAGCATATCAGAATGACACCTTTTGGTTAATTGCTTAAATCTTTTCCAAGCTTCATAGAGGAATTCACCTTCCTTCTGTTTAAAGGTTTGGACTTCCACTCTAAGCTTGCTCATCTTTTGAGGTGGAAAGAATTTGGTCAAGAAAGTATTGACCAACTTGTCCCAAGAGTTCAGACTTTCTCTAGGTTGTGAGCCCAACCATATCCTAGCTTTGTCTCTTACAGCAAAAGGGAAAAGCATAAGTCTATAGATCTCGGGATCAACCCCATTGGTCTTGACAGTATCACAGATCTGCAAAAATTCAGCTAAGAACTGATGAGGATCTTCCGATGAAAGTCCATGAAACTTGCAATTCTGCTGCATTAGAGAAACTAATTGAGGCTTAAGCTCAAATTTGTTTGCTCCAATGACAGGAATTGAGATGCTTCTTCCATAGAAATTGGAAGTTGGTGCAGTATAGTCACCAAGCATCTTCCTTGCATCTCTAGCATTGTTGTTGGGTTCGGCTGCCATGTCTGCTTCTTTTTTGAAATTCTCTGTAAGGTCCTCTCCGGAGTGTTGTGCTTTATCTTCTCTTAGCTTCTTCTTCAGAGTTCTTTCAGGTTCAGGATCAGCTTCAACAAGAATGTTTTTATCCCTGTTTCTGCTCATATGAAATAGAAGAGAACAAAAGGGAGTAGTGGAATTCTCTATGTCACAGTATAGAGATTCCTTGAGGTGTCAGCAGAAAAGAAGAATAGAAGAATGAGGTAGAGAGAGATTAAGAAGAATTCGAACACAGAGAAAGGGAGAGGATTTGAATTTTTTAGATGAGCAGAAGAGAATTGTTAGCCATTAAATAAAATAAATAGAAAGAGATGAGAGAGTTTTTGAAAATTTGAAAAATAAATAAAATAAAATTAGAATTGAAAACAATTAGTTAATTAAAAATATTTTTGAAAAATGGTTAGTGATTTTTGAAAATTAGAGGTGAGAGATGTAGTTAGGTAGTTTTGAAAAAGATAAGAAATAGTAAATTTTGAGAAGATAAGAAGTTAGAAAAAGATTTTGAAATTAAAATTTTAAAAAGATATGATTGATGAAGAATTGATAAAAAAAAAGAGATATGATTGAAAAGATTTTATTGAAAAAGATATGATTGAAAAAGAAATTAAAAAGATTTGATTTTTAAAATTGATGACTTGACTAACAAGAAACTAAAAGATATGATTCTAAAATTTAAAGATTGAACCTTTCTTAACAAGAAAGGAACAAACTTAAAATTTTTTAATCAAAACATTAATTGTTAGCAAGGATTTTTGAGAATGTAATATAAATTTAAGAAAAAGATTTTTTTGAAAAATTAGTTTTTTTTTAAAAGAAAATTAAAAACATTTTTATGCAGAAAATTATGAATTAAAACATGAAAATTTGAAAAAAAAATTGAATTTGTAACGAAATTACCTCCCCTATGTCATCCTATCGTTAAACGCCCAGGATGCTATCCATTCTGGCGTTTAACGCCCAGAATGCTACCTCTTTGGGCATTTAACGCCCAGCCAGATACCCTGACTGGCGTTTAATGCCAGAATTCCTTCTTTACTGGGCGTTTTTCTAAACGCCCAACTTTTTCTCTGTGATTCCTCTGATGTATGTTATGAATCTTCATTTCTCTGTATTATTTACTTGAAAAGAGATATTTTTATTTTTATTTTTTTTGAATTTTTAATGAGGAGAGAAAAACACAAAATGACTCAAAACATAAGAATTTAATATCAAACCAATAATGCATGCAAGAACACTTTGAATGTCAAGATGAACACCAAGAACACTTTAAAGATCATGATGAACATCAAAAACATATTTTTGAAACTTTTTTTAAGAAAAGAAAGACATGCAATTGACACCAAACTTAAGAAATTTTGAATGTTCAGACACTATGATTTTGAAAATTCATATGAAAAACAACATAAAATACAAAAAGGAAAATCATGAGATCAGACAAAGAAAATCATCAAGAACACTCGAAGATCACAGAAGAACACAATGCATGATTTTTTTTCGAAAACTTGAGAAAATTTGAAAACATTCAATTGACACCAAACTTAGAATTTGACACTAGAATCAAACGAGAAACACAAATTTTTTTTTGGTTTTTATTATTTTAAAAAATATTTTTTTGTATTTTTTTTCAAAAACTTTTTTTTGAAAACAAAATAAAGGTTGAAACAAGAAAGAAAGTTACCTAATCTAAGCAACAAGATGAACCGTCAGTTGTCCAAACTTGAACAATCCCCAGCAACGGCGCCAAAAACTTAATGCACGAAATTATGATCACACTTTTCACAACTCCGCACAACTAACTAGCATGTGCACTGGGTCATCTAAGTAATACCTTATGTGAGTAAGGGTCGATCTCACGGAGATTGACAGCTTGAAGCAAGCTATGGTCATCTTGTAAATCTCAGTCAGGCGGATTCAAATAGTTATGAGGTATTGATAATTAAAAGATAGATAAGACGAAAAATAACATAGAGATACTTATGTAATTCATTGGTGGAAATTTCAGATAAGCGTTTGGAGATACTTTGTTGCTTCTGAACCTCTACTTTCCTATTGTCTTCATCCAATCATGTGTCATCCTTTCCATGGCAAGCTGTATGATCCTCTCAATGAAAATGGTCTGGCTACGGTCTCTGTACGGCAAATCAACTGTCAGATTTCTCGTCTCAGATGAAAAATACTAGGCACAGCTACCACAGGGCTAATCATCTATCGGTTCTCACTTGTGTCGGAATAAGATCCATTGATCCTTTTGCATACTGTCACTGTGCCTAACATTCGCGAGTTTGAAGCTTCTCACAGTCATCCCTTCCCAGATCCTACTCAGAATACTACAGACAAGGTTTAGACTTTCCAGATCTCAAGAATGCTGTCTATTGATTCTAGCCTATACCACGAAGATCCTAATCACGGGGTCGGATGCTCTGTTGTCAGGAGAGAAGATGTGAATCCGTGGATCAGAGACCCAAGAGAGTATACTTCGACTGGCGTCCAATGACTACGTTGAACATCATGTAGACCGCTTTGTGGTTGTCAGGCACGCGGATCTTGGCTAAGCGAGTACTGAAGATAGTGGGTGATTGTCACAGGTCACCCCTTCAGTCTGACTTAACTGAATTAAGTACAAGAGTATATCTTGGAAAAAAAGTAGGCATGAATTGAAGGAAAAACAATAGTACTTGCATTAATTCATGAGGAACAACAGAGCTCCTCACCTTAATCTATGAGGTGTACAAACTCCACCATTGAAAATACATAAGAGAAAAAGGTCTAGGCATGGTCGAATGGCCAGCCTCCCCAAAGATGATCATAAAGCTCAAGGGTTCCAAAGAAGACCCTTATACAATAGTAAAAAGTGCTATTTATACTAAACTAGTAAACTAGGTTTACAGAAAATGAGTAGATAGTGCAGAAATCCACTTCAAGGGTCCACTTGGTGTGAGCTTGGACTGAGCTTTGAAGCTTTCATGTGCATAGGCCATCCTTGGAGTTAAACGCCAGCTTGGGTGCCAGTTCTTGCGTTTTATGCCAGAAAAGGTTCTCTGGTGGGCGTTTGGACGCCAGTTTGGGCCATCAAGTCTCGGACAAAGTATGGACTATTATATATTTCTGAAAATTCCAAGATGTCTATTTTTCAATGCAATTGAGAGCACGCCAATTGGGCTTCTGTAGCTCCAGAAAATCCACTTCGAGTGCAGGAGGGTCAGAATCCAACAGCATCTGCAGTCCTTTCTCTGCCTCTGAATCAGATTTTTGCTCAGGTCCCTCAATTTCAGCCAGAAAATACCTGAAATCACAGAAAAATACACAAACTCATAGTAAAGTCGAGAAATGTGATTTTTGCATAAAAACTAATAAAAATATACTAAAAAGTAACTAAAACATACTAAAAATTACCTAAACACAATGCCAAAAAGCGTATAAATTATCCGCTCATCAATAATCTCCTGAGCAATGATAATATTCTCTGTGGTTCCTCTTCCTGGAATGAACCTTCCTTGAAAAAGAGCAATGATCTCCAACAGGAAAGGTCTGAACCTGTTAACTAGAACCTTTGTGACAATTTTATAAATTACATTACATAAGCTAATAGGCTGAAACTCCCGTAAGGAAGAGGGAACTTCCACTTTAGGAATTAGAAGAATGAGAGTATCGAAAATAGCCGCATTCATTGGCGATCCCTCAAAGGCTCGCTTGCCCAGTCCACACACATCATTGCTAAGAGAGTCCTAGAACTCTTTGTAGAAAATTGCTTGAAATCCATCTGGCCTTGGGGCTTTAAACGAACTCATGGTCATCACAGCTCTTTTAACCTCTTCAGACATCACTGGTTCCACTAGCTTTTGACAAGCCTCAGTGCAAAGAGACGGGCAAGGAAAAGGCCCCATGACGTCTAGGTCAATATCCTCCCTTGTAGAAAAGAGTTTTTGAAAGAAAGAATTTGCCGCCATTTCTAGAGTTGAAGTCTCCGTGGCCCAAGACCCATCCTCCAAAAGCAACCCATGAATTTTGTTCCTCTTTCACCTAATAACTGTCTGCAAATAAAAATTTTTTGTATTTCTGTCTCCACATCTCACCCATTGTTCTCTAGATTTTTGATACCACAACAGCTCTTCTTGAAGAAGGACAACATTCAGTTCCTGATGCAAAACTTGCTCTTTGATCATAAGCTGTTGATCCTCCCGACTCTTCAGAGTAATCTGTATGTCATTCAAAAGCCTCTCCAGCTCCATTTTCTTAACAAAAATATTACCAAAAATCTTTTTATTGAAGCTAGTTGCATCTTTTTGAACCTCCAACAAACATTTGACCACATCCGGAGCTCCTTTATTCTAAACTGTATAAACAATATTTCTAAAAAGAGGATGAGTCTTCTATGCAGCCTGGAATCTGAACGGACGATGACCCTTGGTAGCCCTCTCTGCCATCTTGCACCTAGTGAACAATGGGCAATGATCAGAGTAAAAGCACGCCTGCGCCTCAATATAAGCCTCCGAAAACATTAGTCGCCAGTCCTAGTTGATGACTGCTCTATCAAGCTTCTTAGCCACCTGCACCCCACCTTTCACCTTCTTGTACCAAGTGAATCTTCTCCCAATAGCCCCCATATCAAATAGCCCACAATCTTCTAATGTTTTCGCAAATTGTTCTACTTTGGCAAGTTTAAATTGCTTCCCTCTAACTTCACTCTGCAACAGAACATCATTAAAGTCCCCTAACACAATCCAAGATCCGTGGATCATATTAGCAATCATTGTCAAGTCACTCCACAGTTCTTTACGCCATGGTCATATATACTGATAATTTAGATATTTATTCTAATAAAATAAAAACATATAATAAAAAATATTTAACTTTAATAATTATCTCCAAATCTTATTTTAATCCAAGCACCTCCCTTATCTCTCCTCCCTTTTTTACCACGAATTTCCCCTTTCACCCCTTTCACTTCCTTGTACTTTACTTTTTTCTTCTTCTTCAACATTAGAAAAGAAACCAAAGAGAAAAAATCAAGCATACGGCTCCATTAAGAAAAAGTTTTCATGCTAGGTCAACGTTGGAAGAAAAATTCCTATTAAAATTTTAAACCTATCCTAAAACTACGATAAAAGACTGTGACGCCGATAAATTTAACCATGAAAGAATTAAAATTTATTTGTGACCATTAAAAATTACTTTCGTTAGACAAATCTAACAAATAGTTAATAGGGTAGTAGCGCCATTAGGGAATGCTCCAATAGGCTATGATTGTTTATCGATATGGGACACTAAAATCTAGACACAAATACACAAAATTATGTTTAGCAGATGAGACAAGAACAGAAAACATTTTGTCTAGAAATACTGAATTAGTGTATTTTGTGTTCTTCTTAACAGAAAGAACACAAAAACATTAATAATAGACATAACTTATTTTTTAATATTTTCATTATTTTTATCAAATTTTAATAATTATATTTTTATTATTATATTTTTTTTCAAATTTTTTGTATAAAAAATCAGATTAAATTGAATTTTTATAATTTATTTTAATTAATTATCAAACAAAATACAAAAATATTAATTTTTGTATTTTTATTTTTTGTATTTTATTTTTATTGTCTTGTCTTGTCTTTTTTTTTAAATCAAACACAACCATATATACTGTTATGTTGAATAGCATTCTAAGATAGAAATTAAAATAAATAAATTTAAAAAAAGTGAAAATTGTTAATTAAAAACCTCTTAAATGTGATTATTTAGTGTCAACTTGTCTCTTCTTTGAATTTGTGTAACGAAAATTTGTCGACATCATAATTTTTTATAAATAATTTAAGGATAGTAATTGTTACGGTGGGTAACCGGAGATTGATGGGTTGGATGGCGTTGGTTGGCCCAAAATGTGTGAAGGGGGAGGATCCCGAATGAATATGCAACTCGGGAGGATCCGTCCGACTTGTTTGTGCGAAGAGATGGGGGTGGTACCTGCAAAGACACTCCGATGCCTAAGTTAGCAAGAGTGTGAACAGGTTTAGAATGTATTGAAACTTAGAGATACCTGAGGGGTGCCAGTGTATTTATAGTGGTGAACCAATAACCACCGTTGGAGTAGTGCCATATTTTTAGGGTGGTAACCGTCCCATTATCTTAGGGAGGTTAGGATATGGCTCGTAGAAGTGGTTAGAGAGATTCTAGGGGCAGTTACTCATTTGAATGAGTGCTTATCCGCCAGCTAACCCTCGTGCCCGACTTCTTTAGAACAAGTCGTAGTGAGTACCGACTTCATGGGATGAAGATTGGTACTGGTGAGGCCCAACCCTTTGGGTTAGGTCTTTTGCTTGATCCTGGGCCTTTATTATTGGGCCAGGGTATGAACAGTGCCCCTACTCGAGCCCAATTTTTTCAAGATTTGGGTTCGAGTATTCTGCTCGGTGTCGTAGCCGACTTG
The DNA here is from genome assembly GCF_000817695.3 of Arachis duranensis. Taxonomy (NCBI): domain Eukaryota; kingdom Viridiplantae; phylum Streptophyta; class Magnoliopsida; order Fabales; family Fabaceae; genus Arachis; species Arachis duranensis. The sequence goes on along the minus strand of NC_029774.3, from coordinate 31,688,487 downwards.
TCGGCGGACCGACGTGATGGTTTGAAACCGACGTGGCTTTCCATGTCCTTTTGGTTCTGACAGTTACGTCTAATCAAGCGTCGTGTCCGTTAGGGATGTGCGTAGGTCTTGGTAACGGTGCATTCTCATTAATGACTACGCCGCTTTTACCATTATGCCCCTTAGCATGTTTATAAATATTTTCCCTCTCTTTCATTTTTTCGTTTCTGCGCTTTTTCAAATTTCCTCTTCCTTCGTTCGTGCTGCGCTCTTGTGTTTCGGAGACTTCTACTTCTTCCAACCTTCATTTTTGGATAAAGGTTAGCCTTTCTTCTTTCGTAACATGCCTTATATTTGCATGCTTTTATTTGTAGATAGATAGGTTGGTTTGTGGACTTTAGTTCCGTATTCCCTCTCTTTAGAGACCGTGTTTTTTATTTTTCTTTGCTTTTCCTTTGTAGGTTTTTGTCACCCTTTTTAAGAAAAGAAATGGCTTCCGTAGATGTTCTTTTTCTGTGGGTTGATGTCACGGTCCTAGGGGAGGAACCTTTGGTCGATACCGAGTTCATCACTCATCTTCGTACTCGCCACAGGGTGTCTTTCCGAGCCATACAAGGTCGGAGAGTTTTCACCCTTTTTGATGAATCTTTCCATGACTTCAAAAATTATTTCTTCAAAGTGCAAGCTGTAGAGGGTCACCACCCCTTTTTCCTGGATGATAATTCTTCTCCCCGTTTTCCTTTATACTGGCTGAAGGCCTCCCCCTGCGAGAAATATGGTCTGGACGACCTGGATGAGGTAGAAGCAGCCATTGTGGGGTTCCTCCGAGAAGCGTGGGGGAGGGCCCCATATTTGGACACTAAAAAGTTTCTCCAGGGGTCTCCGACCTTTGTTTAGGCACAGCTAGGTAGTTTTCATTTGTTTGTTTAGGGTTCGGACTTGTCTGACTGACTTTTCCGACTTGGCTTAATCTATCCTCTATTGTTTTTTCAGAGATGGCGAAGACAAATGCTCAGGAGTCTTATCAGAGAGTCCAGGAGGCTAGAGCAAGGTCTCGCGCTAGGACTGGTGGTGCTAAGGCAGTTATTTCTCCTCCTCCTCCTCCTCGGAACGTTGGGACTTCTTCCCAGCCTATTGTGATTTCTTCTTCGGTTTCCTCTCAGCTGCCCCCTCCGCCCGACCTTCCCCTGAGCCAGAGAAGAAGAAGCGCAAGACTTTAGAGTCTGGCTCTTCTGAGGTTAAGGCAGATGCTCTTGCATTCGTCCGAAAGAACATTTACCCCCATGTTCGCATAAGCATGGATGATGTCTCTGTTCGGAGCCACCTTACCACTCTGGTTGAGGAGAGCCTTAAGGCGGCGGGTGTTTGCGGTAAACTCTTAGACATTTTTGAGAAGGTTCTCCTCAACTCTTTGGGAATGACCTCGAAGGTCGAAGAGCTGGAAGGGAGGCTTCATATGTTTCAAGAGCATGAGAGGGAGTTGAAGGAGGAAGTTGCCAAGTTGAAGGGGGAGAGGGATAACCTCCGGGAAAAGGAGAGGAAGTTGCAAGCTCGATGCAACATGGAGATGGACTCGAGGAAGACAGCGCAGGCTAGCTATCAAAGTTTATTTGAAGATCTTGTGTCTGTGAAGAATGATCTGCTGAATTCTCGGAAGGCATATACCGAGTTGGAGGACTCTATTGCTGATGGTGCCGAGGAGGCTTGGAGGATCTTTAAGGAGCAAGTCGGAGTCATTGCTCCCGACTTGGATCTTTCTCCTTTAGATCCTGACAAAGTCGTCATTGATGGTGCAATTGTGGATCGTCCTGCCCCTATGATCGTTTCTGAGTCCAAGACTCGGGGGCAGAGGATTATTGAGTCCCCTCCTCGTTCTAAGGATGCTCCGAGCTCTTCTGTTGTTCCTCCGATTTCCTCTTCATCTCCTGTGGACGTCTCTCTTCCCGGTCCTGGTGGCGCTCCTCCTGACTCTGGTGGTGGTGATCCGTCTACTCCTCTGCAGAAATAATTTTATGTGGCTATATGGGGGCTCGGCCTGTGGGTCCCCCTTTTTTAAACTCTTTATATTTGTTTGTTGGTGGTGTTTGTTGAACAATTTCTTTTGGCCTTTCAAGGCCGTAAACAAAATATTTAAAAATACCCTTTTTAAATAAGGGTTTTAAATTAACAAAATAAATACCCTTTTTTGGATAAGGGTTTAAGTTACCTTATGCGTGTATGCTTTTCTGATTTTGATTTTTCGAAGTCCCCTTGATCTTTTTCTGAAAACCTTTCCCTTTGGCTTGTCTGTTTTTCTGAGCCTTTTTGTTTAAGGACTTTAGGACAGCCTTTAAACTTTTTTCTAGGTTTTTCAATCTCTTTTTTGTTATTCCTTATACTCAACTTTGCTTTATTGAGTTCTTATGACTTAGGTTATTTTTGCGATGCGATTTTCTTCTACTCGGTTCTTCACTCCGATTTACAGGTCGAAGTGTTTCCGAGTTTTTACTATCGACTTATATAACCTCTTTACACCGACTTGTACCTCGTCGTTTTATCCTGACGACCATCTAGATCGGTTCATGGGATTTTCACGTTTTGTCGAGCTTAAGTTGGCGCGTTTCGTAGAAAGACTTAGAAAATAGAAAGGAGTTTATAAGAGATATTGTAAATGAAAAAAGATCTTTATTGATTGGGGAGATACCTTCTTACTACTAAGGGTTTTTAATAGCCTATTTTCCCTTAGTCTCTACTATGATGCCTCGTTAAAAACCCTCCTCCAGAAAAAACCCTTTGATTTTGGGGAAAAAAATCATGAAGTTGGGAAAAGAGTACATCAGGGAGTAGAGTTCGCTTTTAGCTGTAGTACCTTTTCATATTACAAGCATGCCACGACCTTGGGAACTCAGTGTCGTTCAGGTCGGTCACTTTATAATAACCCTTTTCTAAGACTTCATTGACTTTGTATGGTCCCTTCCAATTAGCAGCGAGTTTTCCTTCCCCTGAATTGTTGACTCCAATGTCATTTCTGATTAAGACCAAGTCATTTGGGGAAAATGTTCTTCGAATGACTTTTTTGTTGTACCTTGTAGTCATCCTTTGCTTCAACGCTGCTTCTCTTATCTGGGCTTCTTCTCGGACTTTTGGGAGCAAGTCGAGCTCCTCTTTGTGCCCCTGTATGCTTCCGATCTCATCATGGAGAATTACCCTCGGGCTTTGTTCATTGATTTCTATTGGTATCATTGCTTCTACGCCATAGACTATTCGGAAGGGCGTTTCTCCAGTGGCGGATTGGGGCGTTGTCCTGTAAGCCCATAGTACTTGGGGGAGTTCTTCGGTCCAGGCTCCTTTTGCTTCTTGTAATCTTCTTTTTAGCCCTGCCAGTATGACTTTGTTGGCTGCCTCGGCCTGCCCATTAGCTTGTGGGTGTTCTACCGAGGTGAACTGGTGTTTTATTTTCATACTAGCTACTAGGCTTCTGAAGGTAGAATCGGTGAATTGGGTTCCATTGTCTGTAGTAATCGAATAAGGTATCCTATATCTCGTGATGATATTTTTTTAGAGGAACCTCCGACTCCTCTGAGCGGTGATAGTGGCCAATGGTTCTGCTTCAATCCACTTTGTGAAGTAATCTATTCCCACGATCAGGTATTTGACTTGTCCTGGCGCTTGGGGAAAAGGACCTAACAAATCCATTCCCCATTTTGCAAAGGGCCATGGAGAAGTGATACTGATGAGCTCTTCTGGTGGAGCCACGTGGAAATTTGCATGCATCTGACATGGTTGACACTTTTTCACAAATTCTGTGGCATCTTTCTGCAAGGTCGGCCAGTAGAATCCAGCTCGGATTACTTTCCTGGCTAGTGACCTTGCTCCGAGATGGTTTCCGCAGATCCCACTATGTACTTCCTCTAATACTTCGGTGGTTCTTGAGGTCGGTATGCACTTTAATAATGGTGTTGATATCCCCCTTCTGTAGAGAATATTTCTCACCAAGGTGTAGTGTTGTGCTTCCCTTCGGATCTTTTTAGCCTCTTTCTCCTCTTTAGGGAGGATGTCGAATTTCATGTATTCGACCAAGGGGTTCATCCATCCGAGGTTTAAACCGACTACCTCAAGTATTTCTTGTTTGTCTTCTGTTTTTACTACTGAGGGTTCCTAGAGAGTTTCTTGGATCAGGCTTCTGTTGTTCCCTCCTGGTTTGGTACTTGCTAACTTGGATAGGGTGTCTGCTCTGCTGTTTAGATCCTGAGTTATGTGTTTGACCTCAGTTTCTGCAAAGCGCCCAAGGTGTTCCAGAGTTTTCTCCAAGTACCTCTTCATATTTAGGTCCTTTGCCTGATACTCTCCGCTTATCTGGGAGGTCACCACTTGTGAGTCGCTATATATCATCACCTTTGTAGCACCGACTTCTTCTGCCAACTTCAATCCAGCAATCAAGGCTTCATACTCTGCCTGATTATTTGAAGCTGGAAATTCAAATTTTAGGGAAACCTCTATCTGGGTTCCTCTTTCATCTACCAATATTATGCCTGCGCCGCTTCCTGTTTTATTGGAGGATCCGTCTACATAGAGTTCCCATGTATTTGGTTTTTCCTCCTCATCCCCTGCGTATTCTGCAATGAAATCGGTGAGGCATTGGGCTTTAATCGCCGTCCGAGCTTCGTATCTTAAGTCGAACTCGGAAAGCTCTATTGCCCATTGAACCATTCTCCCTACCACATCCATCTTTTGGAGGATTTGCTTCATGGGTTGGTTCGTTCGGACTCTTATTGTGTGAGCCTGAAAGTAAGGTCGTAGCCGTCGTGAGGCTATTACTAAGGAGTAAGAAAACTTCTCTAGTTTGTGGTATCTTAGCTCAGGGCCTTGTAGAACTTTACTGATGAAATAAACTGGATGTTGTCCGACCTCATCTTCTCTTATCAATGCTGATGAGACAGCTTTGTCCGCTACGGATAAGTACAGGACGAGGTCTTTTCCAGATATTGGTCGGGTCAGAATAGGAGGTTGACTTAAAAACTTTTTGAACTCCTGGAACGCCTCCTCGCATTCAGGAGTCCATTCAAACTGACATCCCTTTCTTAATAAGGAGAACAGTGGAAGGGATTTTAGCGCCGATCCTGCCAAAAATCTGGAGAGGGCTGCAAGTCGGCCATTCAGCTGCTGGACTTCCCTCAAACAAGTCGGGCTTTTCATCTCTAGGATGGCTCTACACTTATCGGGATTGGCTTCGATCCCTCTTTGTGTTAGTATAAATCCTAGAAATTTTCCTGCCTCCACCGCGAAGGCGCACTTTGCGGGATTTAGTCTCATCCCGTGCAGCCTTATGGTGTCAAAGACTTGTGAGAGGTCGGACAAGAGGTCGACTTCTTTCTTGGTCTTTACCAGCATGTCGTCGACGTATACTTCCATTAGACTCCCAAGGTGAGAGGAAAACACTTTATTCATCAACCTTTGATATGTGGCTCCTGCATTCTTTAATCCGAATGGCATGACCACGTAGCAGAAATTAGCTCTGGGTGTGATGAATGATGTCTTCTCCTGGTCTGGCTCATGCATTGGGATTTGATTATATCCCGAGTAGGCGTCCATGAATGATAAGTATTGATACCCCGAGCTGGAGTCCACTAGGGTATCAATACTTGGCAGCGGATAAGGGTCCTTGGGACATGCCTTATTTAAGTCGGTATAGTCGACACACATTCTCCATTTGCCATTTTATTTTTTGACTAGCACTACATTGGCTAGCCATGTTGGGTATTTGACTTCTCTGATGAAGCCAGCTTCCAGGAGTGCCTGCACTTGTTCTTCTACTATTAGGGCTCGTTCTGGGCCGAGCTTGCGTCTTCTTTGTTGTACAGGTCGGGATCCCGGATAAACCGAGAGTTTGTGGGACATAAGCTCGGGGTTTATCCCAGGCATGTCGGAGGCCTTTCAGGCGAAGAGGTCGGAGTTATCTCTTAGGAGCTTAGTCAATTCTTGTTTTAGGGTTTATCCTATATGAGTATTTTTTCCTTCCTCTTTGCCGACCTGTACCTCCTCAGTTTTTCCTCCCAGTTGTGGTCGCAGTTCTTCTCTGGCCCTTGCACCGCCGAGCTCTATTGTGTGAACTTCTCTGCCTTTTCCTCTCAGATTTAGGCTTTCATTGTAGCATTTCCTTGCCAACTTTTGGTCTCCCCTTACCGTTGCTATCCCCGCCGAAGTCGGGAATTTTATGCAAAGGTGGGGAGTGGATACCACTGCTCCGAGTCGATTAAGGGTAGCTCTGCCGATTAAGGCGTTATATGCTGACCCCACATCAATGACTATGAAGTCTATACTCAGAGTCTTTGATTTTTTCCCTTTTCCAAAGGTGGTGTGGAGGGGCAAAAATCCCAGTGGTTTTATTGGCGTATCACCTAATCCGTACAAGGTGTCGGGGTAGGCTCTTAATTCTTTCTCATCCAACCCTAGTTTGTCAAAAGCGGGCTTAAAAAGGATGTCCGCTGAGCTTCCTTGGTCTACTAGGGTTCTGTGGAGATGGGCATTTGCCAGGATCATAGTTATTACTACTGGATCATCGTGCCCAGGGATTATTCCTTGCCCATCTTCTTTTGTGAATGAAATGGTAGGGAGGTCGGATGACTCTTCTCCAACCTAGTAGACTCTTGAGATGTCTTTTGCGAGAGGATTTGGTGAGTCCCCCTCCCGCGAATCCTCCTGAGATCATATGGATATGTCTTTCTGGAGTCTGCGGCGGTGGGTCTCTTCTATCCATATCGTCTCGCTTTCTCTTTCCATGACCGTCCGACCTTTCTATGAGATATCTATCAAGCCGACCTTCTCTAGCCAGCTTTTCTATCACATTTTTAAGGTCGTAACAATCATTTGTGGAGTGACCATATATTTTATGGTACTCACAATAGTCGCTGCGGCTCCCCCTTTTTTATTTTTAATGGGTCTAGGGGGTGGCAGTCTTTCAGTGTTACAAATCTCTCTGTATACGTCCACTATAGACACTTTCAGAGGAGTATAAGAGTGGTATTTTCTTGGTCTCTTGAGACCGAGTTCCTCCTTTTTCTTGGTTTCCCTTTCCCTTTCCTTTGTTGAGGGAGGGAGCCCAAGTCGCCAACTCAGGTCTCTCAACTTAGCGTTTTCCTCCATATTGATGTACTTTTCAGCTCTTTCCTATACATCACTTAGAGAAATGGGGTGTCTTTTAGATATAGACTGTGAGAAAGGGCCTTCTCTAAGTCCATTGACTAACCCCATTATAACTGCCTCTGTAGGCAGGTCTTGAATTTCTAAACATGCTTTGTTGAACCTTTCCATATAGGCTCGTAAGGGTTCTCCGACCTCCTGTTTTATTCCCAGGAGGCTCGGTGCATGTTTCACTTTATCTTTCTGGATAGAGAACCTCATAAAAAACTTCCTTGAGAGGTCTTCAAAACTGGTAACCGACCTTGGGGGGAGGCTGTCAAACCACTTCATCGCTGCTTTCGATAGTGTGGTCGGGAAAGCTTTGCATCGTGTAGCGTCGGAAGCATCAGCTAGGTACATCCGACTTTTGAAATTGCTCAGGTGATGCTTTGGGTTCGTGGTTCCGTCATAGAGATCCATATCGGGACTTTTGAAGTTCCTCGGAACTTTTGCCCTCATTATGTCCTCGCTGAAAGGATCCTCCGCTCCTAAGGGCGGCTCTTCTCGTTCGTCATGGGAGTTGCGACCTTTGAGGGAGGATTCTAACTTTAAGAGTTTCCTTTCTAACTCTTTTCGTCGCTCCATCTCCTCTCTTAGGTTCTTTTCAGTTTCCTTTTGTCGCTCCCGTTCTTGTTCTAATTGTTCCAGGCGACTGTGGACTAATCCCATGAGTTCAGTTACATGGGATGGTCCCTCTTTCTCTGATTCGCGCCCTTCTGAAGAGTTTACCTTCGGGTTTTTTACTCCAGAGGTACCTTCCCTGTGTTGATCATTGGTTCCCTGGTGGAGGGTCAAGTCTGCATCATTATTGCTTGTGTCCAAATTCTCTTGTTCAGAATCTGACTCCACATGACCCTCTTCGGGGGATCTGTCTGCCATCACTGGTTGATCTCTCGGGTCCCCGGCAACGGCGCCAATGTTACAGTGGGTAACCGGAGATTGATGGGCTGGATGGCGTTGGTTGGCCCAAAATGTGTGAAGGGAGAGGATCTCGAATGAATATGGAACTCGGGAGGCTCTGTCCGACTTGTTTGTGCGAAGAGATGGGGGTGGTACCTGCAAAGACACTCTGATGCCTAAGTTAGCAAGGGTGTGAGCAGGTCTAGAGAGTATTGGGCTTAGAGATACCTGAGGGGTGTCAGTGTATTTATAGTGGTGAACCAATAACCACCGTTGGAGTAGTGCCATATTTTTAGGGTGGTAACCATCCCATTATCTTAGGGAGGTTAGGATATGACTCGTAGAAGTGGTTAGAGAGATTATAGGGGCGGTTACTCATTTGAATGAGTGCTTATCCACCAGCTAACCCTCGTGCCCAACTTCTTTAGAACAAGTCGTAGTGAGTACCGACTTCATGGGATGAAGATTGGTACTGGTGAGGCCCAACCCTTTGGGTTAGGTCTTTTGCTTGATCCTGGGCCTTTATTATTGGGACAGGGTATGAACAGTAATATTTTAGTAATCTTTTATAACATTCTTCTAAAGCAAGGTTTTCACAAAGTGAAATTCTTACGTGTCCTATACCATTGTGATTCAAGCTGAAACATCATGCATGGAACTATATAATTTCATACATGTTTCCGTGTTAAAAATTATACATAGTCATATTCCTTTAGAAAATGTACTACCTTTCATAGTTGAGTTTTATCAAAATTGAGCATGAAATTTCAAAATTTGAATTCAAAATCAAAATTGAAAAGGAATTCATTCCCCTTAGTTATGTTATTTTTCTCTCTTTCTCTTCTTCTTATTCTTCAGTTCCTCCTTTTTTGTTTTCTCTTATTCTTCAGTTCTTTCTTCTTTTTTATTGGATAGCCTTTCTTTGTCCTTTCGTGATGTCGTCCCAAGAGCATGGTGGTTACTAATGTGGTGGTGGTGGATACAGAGGAGGAAGTGGTAGAAGAAAGTAGATCGATAAAAAGAATTGAGTGGATGCCACAGAAAGCACATGCAGTGAGACTAGGCAAGCAGAGAGCACATCAGCAAAGATAAGAACAGAACGGTGAGATCTATTTATTTCCTGTCATGGTGGAAGGGACAACAGCAGTGGTGGTAGGGGTTATAGTGGTGGAGGAGTCTAAAGTAGCGGTGAGCCCAGTAGTTGCAATAGAGTTCATGGTGATTGTCGACATGGTGATGGTGGATAAGGTGGAGGATGCAATGGTGGTTGTGCATGCTACAGCCATAATGGGATAGGTCAAGGATTACAACCAGGGAGGAGGCAAATGCTGAGCTAGGTATGGCGGCGTTTGTGTTGGCAGAAGCTGCTACAACTATGGAGATTTTCTGGATATTTTGCAACAAAATGCCCAACAATCTCTTCGAGAAAATAAAAGTATAAGATTTTAATATTCCTACATGTACTTCTCTTTGTTTTTTTTTTATTTTTTTAATGTTATCTTTTTCATTTAAACTATGTCTTTATAGTAGGCAACAGCACCGAATCACTCTCAAGAGACACACTCCCACCTTGAGTGCTTTCTTCTTTTTTCTTTTTTCTTTTTCTAATGACAAATTCATGATGGTTTGTGATGATGAGTTGTGTGTTACTTACTATTTGATCTAATGTTTATATTTGTAATGTTGTTGTTGTGCAGAGACGTCTTTATCTAATTGCCCTTCACCAATAGTTCTCAATCTGTTTCCTCTTATCTTCAATTTTGCATCCAATAAAACCAAATGAGACTTCTAAGTAATGCAACATGAATTGTTGCAACATACAAAATGAATACTACATCTTTACTACAAGATTTATATTTAATTGAGAGAGCTTTTTAGTAGAGGTTTTAAAATTTTTTGGAAATACACTTTATTTATGGCAATTTATAAAACTCTCTCTAATAGTTCATTCAAGATTAAAATTTAAACTCTCACTCATAAAAACCCTACTTTGTGAGTTGTGTAGCTACTGTTGCAGTATCCGTTTCCACCGTCGTTTCTTCCACCGTTGCAGCCACAGTTATCATAGAAAGCTTCTCAATCAAGCCACTTCCTCTATCAACATTATGGTTTTAAATCTGTTTACTTTGTAGCCACTGTTGTTGCTACAGTTTTTGCTGTCGTTACCGCGCAGTTTCTGCCATCGTTGCCACTGTAGTTGTCATGGTAGAAAGCTTCTGAATCGAGCCACCTCCTCTGTCAACACGATTTCAGATGTGTTTACTCTGTAACCACTGTTGCTACTGTAATTTTTGCCGCCGTTTCTGTCATCATTGCCGCCATAGTTTTCATGCATGGTAGAAAGCTTTTGGATCGAGCTTCTTCTTCAACGCAACTTTCTTTTCCTCGAGCTGTCGCTGGTATTTCTTCTTTTTCTCTGTATTTCACTTGTCTCTATGTTTCTCTACTTCTTTATTTTGTGAATTGTAATTGCTTGGTTAATTAATTTTTCACATGTCCTATAAATTGACATTTTGATTTGTTCCTAAAGATATAGATTAGTTTTACATTTTTCAGCATATATTGGTCCTTGCAATATGTACAAAGAAAAAACTAGGATAGAGAGCACTTGAGATAGATCTAGCAGCTTGGAACCTAAGAATTGGATTAGCTTATTGATAAAATCACATTAGCTTCCATCAAGTTCTTCATTATTTCTTCATTATCTCCAATGTTTTTGAAACTATCTATATATAGTTTATTTTGAATATAATTAAATTAGTACTAAGATGGTATTAACACATTTTACAAATATATATTAGTTATATTAGATTTTTCAGTTTTGTTTTTGTTCTTGTTAGTCAAATGAAAATTTGTGTCCTTGTGTAATCAGGCGACACAGCATAATGCAACCAAACTAGCTAATTAATTCATATATCTGAGTGCAGGGAGAAAAAATATTTCACTGAATAAGCACTTGTTGAGGTAAATTTATTATCTTTAGATATCTCTTTTCGCTCTCTCTTATATATGTATATCTTGCTTTGGTTTAAATATGTTAGAAGTCTATTATAGCTTTGTAGTATATTATGTTAGAAGTCCCATATATATAAGTAGTAAACATGTCTAGTAATTGTTTTTTTCTACCTGAAGTTTAACTAGCGACAATGGATAAATCTTGGATTGGCAAGCCACGAATCTCAAATGAATATATAGTTGGTCTAGAAAACTTTTTGGATTTTGCATTTCAACATGGAGCAATTGAGAATAGTAACGTAGTGTTTGGAGGAGAGATAGAGACTGAGAGACTGAGACTGAGAGACAAAGATTGAAATAAGTCTCAGTATTGTGTTTGGTGTAAAGTGGGAGACAGAGATTGAAATAAGAATGAAGCTCTAACTTAATTTGCACAGAGTAAAGTTGGAAGTAATTAATTGAAATAGGGATATTTTTGGTATAAAATGTTATTAAAGTTTCAATCTCTACCCCCAAAAATTTTAGTCCCCTGTGTCCTCACTTTTTGGAGGTATTGAAATACTAAAATTTTGGGAACAGAGACTGAAATTTTAATACCAGTCTCTAGGCTAACAAACATAATACTGAATCCCAATCTCCGTCCCAGTACCTCAATACAAATGCTACCTAAGATAACATGGGGTCCGCTTGCTTTGTAAGTCAAGTTTATGATTATCTTCATTTCATGAATGAATTTATGCAGCTCATCATGTTTTCTTTGCTGATTCTCATCTCAGGGTAGCTGCTCACATTCCCTTGACTATCTTGTCTGTTCTATTTTTTGTGCTAATTATAAGAATTTTTACTATCTTCACATTATAGACTTTTTAAGAAATTGGAACAAGGAATGTCAAAAAGGATGCTTTAGTCATCATACCTGATTGATGCTTGATATTCAGATTGGTGGTGGGTATCTTTTTGGGTTTAAAATAGGCTTTCTTGCTAACTCTATTGATGCAACAGTTGATGATGCAGTTGCGTTTCTTCTTGGTAGAATAGTCAGTTTTCAATTTTTAGCATTTTGTAGTATCTTGATTAGTTGAAGATTCAGTTGCTCTTTAATTTGTTTCTTTTATTCGTATATTTATCCTATCTACTTGTGCAGGTTGAAAATTTACTAGTTATCTCTAAGTTGAATGATTATCCGAAGTTTAGATATGTGGTAATAACAATTCAAAGATCTGTCTTTAAAGCTTGTGGACTGCAAGTTTTAATATTATGAATTAATAGTGTTCTTAAGGATTTTATTCCACTACAAGAAACACGCTGACTATCGTCGAAATATTATTTTAGTGGCACAAACTATATTGGTGAATCTATCGTCAGATTTTGCCGACGACAACAGAGTCTAGAAAATTGTTCCATTTATGCAAGTTACCATCTGAATGTTCTGTCAGTATATCCAATGGTAATATTACGATAAAATTCAAATGCAAGCCCCCTACCCCTCACTTTTGCAAACTCACTCTCTCTGTTCTCTCATGTTCTTTCGTCGGCACTACCGCTGCCGGCGTCGCCGCCACCCACTAGAGCCTCCGCCTCCGACGCCACCGCCGCCACCACCACTGGACATTCTCACAACTGGAGCTGTCGGGAACGCCTGGAGCCATCGAGAACGCTGCCACTGTTCGTGTTCATGGTCACTACTATCGGTGATAATGACATTGTTGCCGTCATTGCCGCCTTCTGTTACCACCACGCCTCTCCCATCTTGCAGCCACCATTAAAGGTAATTTTTTTTTATTTTTTTTTATTTTTATGTGAGTTTATGTTTTTTTTAAGTAGTTTATGAAGTTATTGATTAAATTAGTATTCAAGCCTAAAATATTTCTAATCACCTTCTACTACTCCTCATTACAATTTTCCTATGTCAATGCTTCCGCAAGCTTCTGCTGCATCACTCTGATTTTCATCTACTAAGAATCAAATCACTCATCCTTAAGTACTAAACCATAACTTAACATAATAGATAATCACTAAATTCCATTTATGACAACTAAAATCAAATGCCAATAATGCATTCACATCATATTCCCTTATCGGATCACAAAACCTAGGCTCACTTCTAAACTTTCTCAACCTGACCTAAATAACACTTATGATTATCCTAAGACTCAATCACAATCAATTAAATCCTTGATTTTCACACTCACATTACCTAATCCTTGAAAACTTATAACATCAGTTTTCTAACAATAGTCATTATCCCATTTCTACACAAGTATACAAATTCACAAACTTTTATTTCAAGTTCAAATCCAAGGTATATCAATGCCATCTACAAGTTTTCTCTCTTCCCAATCATCAATTCTTAATCAATTCAAACCTAAAAATTATACTCTCTAATTTTTCTTCATTTCTACCTTGCCTCAGTACCCAACCATTTACCAAATACCTAATGTTATCTTGAGTCACCATATAATCTGCTACTAAATCTAAATTCAAATGCAAATTTCAGCATTTTCAATCGTAAGTTAACAACTTATCAGTCGTACAATGTAGTTAACACATTACCACCAATCTCTTATTTACCTCTGACCAAAGTGTCAGACCCAGTGATATCCTCCACCGTTATCGCGTACACATGGCCTTGGTGGAGGGGCTCTACCAGCATTCCGATTAGCCTTCTCAGGACAGTTCCAAGACATATGACCAGCCCCTGTACAGTTGTAGCACAATCCCAATCCGGCTCTATATAGAGTGTTCGGGTGGTAGCTCCCACACCTCCTACAGGTCAAGTCATTCTGAGGTTGCTTTCCATACCTCCTTCCTTGATTATTGTTGTTGTTGTTCCTTCGGAAATTGTTCTGGGCTTGCTGAGGTTGTTGATTGTAACCTTCTCTCTTGAAGTTATGGCCCCTTAGAGCAAAGGATCTTGCACACTCCTGTTGTGGTAGTCACAACGGTTGGTTCTTAGGATTTCAATCCTCTTAGAGCAATCCTCTACCACGCGGCTCTTGTTTACTAACTCCGCCAAAGCTATTGATCTCAAGAGGCGGCACAACTCGCATGATATCATCTCTCAAACCATCTTGATACTTCATACATTTCCATTCCTCATTCCTTTCAGGACACCCTGACACTCAAAAAGTGGCATAACTCTTCAAACTTGCTTGTGTAAGCAGCCAGTGTCAAAGATCCTTGCTTCAGTTGTAGTAATTCCAACTCCATAGCTTGCCTTGCAAAGTTCGGAAAATACTTCTTGTAAAACTCCTCTCTGAACACCTCCCAGGTGATCGTCCCATCTCTATTCCCTTGCTGCAATAAATGATGAGTCCCTTGTCACCAGTGTCGCATTTTCCCAGCCAGCTGGTAAGCAGCGAATTCAACCAGCTGATCCTCAGGTACTTGCTGTGCTTGCAGGGCCCTTTCCATTTTTTGAAACCAATTATCAGCCTCCGTCGGATCAATTGTGTCCTTGAATATTGAGGGATTGACCTTTAGAAAAGTAGCCAAGGTCATCGAACCTCCTCCAGCTTTTTTTCCTCCAGATCCGTTACCATTCCCGTTCATCCTCTCCATAGCTTGGTTCGTAGCTACAGTGCGTGCATCGCATTCACAAGGGTAGTCATAGCAGCCAAGAGCGGCTTGGTTATTCCCTAGTGTGCCTTCCTCATTTTCTCCACGCATACGGATTCGACAAGCGATATCAAGGTGATCAGTCTCAATATCTCAAGTCAAGTGCTTTAAATTTCCAAAAGTATATTCATGAACTTCATGCTAAAATATCACTTAGATATCCTAAATAGCACAGGCACAGACTTAGAGTATTCATTGAAGCATAAGCAGTCCATCCCTCAGGCTCTCGAGGATGAACTGCTCTGATACCATAATATAACACCCTAATGTTCAAATCCTTATGCTCAAGTCACAAGTCAATGATAATTAGGTGGTACGACTATCAAGGTAGATTTATAGTACATATATATGAATTAAATTATTAAACAAGAAGCCTGAAAAGGAGTAAAAATAAAATCGTGAATCGGAAATACTCAAATGAAAATAAAAGATAAAGTGCGTTCGGAAAGCGATAAGTCTAGCTACTATTTGTGACCTGCAAAGTTTAGGCCGGCCAGGGTGCAGAAACAAAATTAGTTTGACAACAGTATTTTTTCCATCTCTCCCAATATACATCATGGCCTCTGTAAGCAAGTTTCAAAAGAAAGAAATAAATAAATACATATAAGTTTTTCAAAATAAATATGGAGAGATTCTAACCAATATAAACATGGTCCAATGATCTTCGCCATCTCTCAGATGAATCATAACTCACTGCTGAGCACCTGGACCTGCATCTGAAAAACAAGAGATATATACAGAATAAGAATTCCTGATCCATAGGTTCCCAGTATGGTAAAAATGCCAAATAAATACAATGAACTATAATAGGATCTCACTAAGCATCTTAAGCTTCCTTTCATCAATTATTCACCTTAAGTTCTCACTAATCCATGAATTAGGCAACTGTCCTAAGTGATACTAAGTCTAATTCATTTTATCATCTTTCTTAACCTTCCAAGCTTTCCAACTTCCAATTTAGAATAGAACCAGCCCTCAGCGTCAACCGACACCAGCATGAGGGATCTCTCAGATGTTCAAATATAAGCAAAACAGACAAAATAATGCACAATTAAATTCAAGTACAACACATTACATATAGACATTTAATTATGCACAAATAGACAAGTGATTATTGGATTTTTGATGGTATAGAATTTCACAAATGAATTCTCGTTGCAAGTATAGTTTCTAAACCAATCAATAATCCTTTCATACAAAAAGTTCTTTGTCACTAGTACAAACCCCTAAAATTTATAAACCGAAGTATTGAACCTCGGGTCGTTCTCCCTAGGAATTACAATAAAGTGTCTTATTATTGGTTGTGAGTTATTTTGGGGTTTATGAGATTTTAGACAAGAAATATAAATGGCAAAGGAAATAAACTAACAACTAACAAAGCTCTTGGCAAGATATGAGTACTAGAAGTCCTATCCTAGTTATCCTCCTCAATTATGATAACAAATTGTCCATTACTCCCACTTAGTTAACCTCTAACTATGGAGGAAAGTCAAGTGGATGAATCAATTTGATTCTTCAAGTCCTAATCAACTCCTAAAGGAAAGACTAGCTTTAGAGGCATTCAAATCAATTAGCAACTTCTAATTATCAATCAACAAAGGAATTAGATAACTCAAGAGTCACTAATTACTCAACAAAGGCCAAGAGGAACAAAATCTACACTAAAACCCAACCAAGCATTTCATCAAACACTTGGAAGGCACAAAAGAAAATCATAGTAAATTGACAACAAGAATGAAATCTAACAACAATTATTGAAAGGAATTAACAACAACAATTAAAAGAAACACATTTATTATGAATTACCTTGAATTGAATGGAAAGAAAGTAGAAGGAACAAAAGTAGATCTACAACAAAATACAAGAACAATAAAAAAGAGATTACAACAAAAGAATGGAAGAAGAATAAATGTAACTACAAGGAATTGAGAAGATAGAAGTAGAAGAGGATGAATCTAAATCTAGATCTAAGAATTAAACCTAATCCTAATCCTAATTCTAGAGAGAAGTGAGAGCTTCTCTCTCTAGAAACTAACTCTAACTACTAAACTAAGCTAAACTATGACTAATGGTAACTAACTTGTTCATCCTTCTTCAATCCTTGGCTTAAATAGCATCAGAAATAAGTTGGATTGGACCCACAAGGCTTCTAAAATCACTGGCCACAAGTTGCATTAAGTGGATCATGTGCCACCATCGGCTAATAATGTATGCCTTCCCTATGGCAAATGAGCTCATATGTCGATTATATAGCCAAACCTGATATATCCAGTAGCTAACCGTGGACAGTCCCAACATGCGCCCATCTATCAAGAGAAATTTTACATTTTCAAGGAGGAACGTCCGGAAAGGTATAAGTATCCGGTCACAACTTGCGACGCAGGGTCAACAGAGTTTCCACAACATCCTGAAGCAAGCGGAATCACTCAATTGCATCTACCCAGGAAGGTGTATTTGAAACTTAGATTAAATATCATTATCAAAGTGTGTCATTCTTGAGCAAGCGAAATCACTCTACTGCATCTACCCAGGCAATTACATTTCACCTCGTCCCGGAGCAAGCGAAATCACTCCACTGCATCTATTTGGGCAGTTACATTTCAATCTCAATCAATTATCACTATCTCTCAATATTATAATCCTCCTCATTATATCTCAGTAATAATAAATTATATTTACGAGTTGTCCTCTTAATCATTCACTTCATATCTTAATCATAATCATATTTAACATTAATTCCATCGTTAATTCATCATCAATCTCATCATCAATCTCATCTCAATTCATATTCAATCTTAATTAAACTCATTCATCATCATAATCAATTATTATTCATCATCACATTCATTCTCATCACGCATCACTTCATGTCTTATTCAATTTTCTCAATTTCACTAACTCAACTCTTAGATTTGGTCTCTAACTCTTCCATCCTTAATTTCACCGGTTCTATACTCTTATCGGAGATTAAAGAGGTTTAGAAAGCTAAAATAATGGTTAAGAACGTTAGATTTCAAGTTTTGGAAATCTAGGTGGTCATGTGTACGTATGAGTGTAAAATTTGGCATACTCGCATACGCGGACCACCCTCGCGTACGCAAGAAATTTGGGCAGTGGAGGACGCTCGTGTACGCATGGCTTGCATCGCGTATGCAGGAGCGTCATTTTAACAAACTCGCGTACGCATCACCTTGTCTGCGTATGCATGGCTGCAGGCCGAGGCCAATTCCCGTGTATGCATGACAATGCTCGCAAACGCATGCCATACTAGAACTTAAAAAAAGCTTATATGTTAAAAAAAACCAGTTTTTTAGCCCAAATTTCAGACTTTCATATCTTTTTTCACAAAATTTATTTTTCAACCATTCTTGAACCGTTGAAAATATTGATAAATAAATTTTCATAAAAATCTAGTTTTGCAAATTTTCCAATTCCGAATACCGAATTACGATCTGTCGAAGTTGGTCAAAAATTAGTTTTTACCAAAAAAAAAAAACAAATTTACCAAATTTCCAAAGATTCACAAGCCTCATCAATCTCAACTCAACATAATGACCTCTAACCAATCCAAATCACTCATTCACCATCATTTGTACTCAAACCTATGCAACTTAGACATTCCAACCTTAAACCATTCAACTTCACAACTCAAATCTCATTTTTAACCTCAAATCATCAATTTCACAATTCAATCTTAATTTTCAACCTCAAACCAATAATTTCAAATTCAACCTCAATCATAACCATTCAACAACTTACCGGGCTTACCTCTACGGCCTTCGACCCAATTCCACGGCCTCTGACCCAACATTTATCAATTCAATACAAATTCATATATGCATAATCATTATCCAATATCAATTCCATTCATACATTCACTATACATACTAATACATTAAATCAACCATTCAAGATTAATCCTTGGGGCACCTAACCTAGGAATTTTCATCACACCACATAGTACTTAAATAAAACTTAAACTGCACCTTTAATAACGGCAGTTCACACCCAACACTTGAATTCTACACTTTAAGGCTCACCCCGAAAGATTCACAAGCAAATTTAAGTCCTCAAAGTGTGCTAAATTCACTTAACAACACTAGCTAACCAAGTTCACATATACCTTAATCTAAGATTCATGAGATTTGATAAATCACAAACGTTTGGAGATCTCTTACCTTAACTCATGAAATTTGTTAATGAAACTCACTAATAGCTCATACTAGAGCACCCACAAACAACCAAAATCACAAGATTTTCTCAGAACCCAAACCGAAACACGAATTAAAAGGGGAAAACTAAAATGAAAAGAGGACTTCGAGATACTCACCATAATACCTAGATAGAATCGAAGAAGGTGAGGAGAGCGACACATGATCGTAAATGGCTCGTCAATCGGAGCTTCGAAGAGAAAGTTATAGTAGATTGAAGTTGATGGGGAGTTAGGATTTTTGGTGTTCTTCCTTTCTCTCTTCTCATTCACGTTGCTCATCAAAATGGGGAAAGGAAATGATGAGTTGTGGCTTAAGTGTGGGTATTTATATGCGAGCTTGGGTCCACTTGGACCCGATTCACTCAATTTGACCCGCTGGCCCAACTTTGGGTAAAAACCTTTAAGATTAGTATTTTAATTCGAATTTTAATTATTTTTACTTTCCCAAATCATCAATTCTACTTTCTTAATCTCTTTGGCCCGGTTAATTTTTCAATACGCGTCCTTACACATTTTTCCACTCGAAAAAATCCTCCGAATCCAAATATCACATTTAAATTTTCAAATTATGATTCTAAATTTTTTTACCCCTGTCGGCTCCTATTTAATGTATTATTTATTTAATTTTTTATTCAATTGGGGTTTTACATTGAAAGTATTAATTTAAAATAACCAATGTTCTGAAAATCGGTTCGAACCGGCCGATCAAACTGTGAACCGGTGAAGATTCCAATTCTGGCAGAAGCCATAATCGCTCTTTCTAAAAACTATTATCGGATCGCCGAACTGGCTGAAAACTGTCTGGTCGAACCGAATTGAAACTCGGCTGGTTTTTAGATTTGCACAAAAACCCTAATCCCCTTCCCAGTTCCCTCTTCCTTGAGCCCTCACTTCCTCTTCCATCTTCCTTCTCTAAAAATGAAAAGAAACGCTAGTTTCCACTATCTCCGCCATTTTTCTCACCACCGCCGTCCCTCTTGCTCTAGTCGTCTCTCTACTGTCCAATCGATCGCCTCCAACCCCTCTATATATTCGCAAATCGCAAGCTTCTCAGAGTCATTTGCCACACGTCGTGGGACATCATTCTCATCGCCTGGTCGCCCGTCATTTGTCGTTTGCCGACGTTCTCATCGTTGGCGTTCTTGCTCCTTCTCCCTTATACTCTGCTCATTACTCACTACTCAAAGTCTCATACCGAAAGTAATGGTTGTTTTTTTGCTTTTTTTTATTTGTTCAAAATAAGAAGATGTACCTTCCCTCCTTTGCTTGGTTAGATCAATATGATTTAGTTTATACATTTAAGATCTTGCTTAATTTTTTATGCATAATCACTTAGTTGAGTATTTAGTTAAATTGGGGATAATTGTGCAGTGCAATGATTGAATGGAGGTTGTAGATCTTGTTTTAGTTAGTAGTTGTTTTAATTAGTACATTGCAATTCTAATTCTTATCAAGTTGAATTGCTCTGATTGGATTTTCTAGAAACTGTGCTTTTAATCGAATAATTTGAGTAAGTAATCTCGCAAATTCCAAGTTGCGAGAAGACAAGAAGTACACATGTGACAATCTCGAAGATGCATCTATTAGGACCATAAAATATCTAAAAGATCCACATGGTGGATGAATAGGTCCACATATATCGCCTTGAATCTTTTTTTGAAATTCAAGAGACTCAAATCTAATATTTATTGGTGATAGCCTTAAAATTAATTTTCCCTAAGAACATGCAGCACAACAAAATTTACTGGATTTAAGAATTTTCTGGTTCTTTGGTGAATGTCCATGAGAATTTTCAACAATTCTCCGCATCATGGTTGTTTCACATGTCCCAATCGATCATGCCAAATTATGAATTTATTTAGACTAGTAAACTTCTAGTTTACAATGGCATGTGATTTAATTGCACTAATTTTAGTATAATATAACCCAGAAGAAAGTGAGGGCAACTTTTCTAATATAACATTTTTATTTGAATCATGAATTGTGATACATAAGTACTCATGATATCCCTCATTCATTGTTTCAATATGATATCTATTTCGGTGAATATCTTTAAAACTCAACAAGTTTCTTAGAGATTTGGTAGACAATAGTACATTATTTATTATGAATTTTGTTCCTTTGGAAAATAAAATTATAGATCTTCCGAAGCCTTCTATCACATTTCTTGAGCCAATAATAATATTAACATATTCTTCTTTTGGTACAAGATGAGTAAAATATATATTACTTTTGAGAATGGTATGCTTTACATATTGTACAAATATATTTAAACTTTGAGAAATAATACATTTAAAGTTTCAAATTACGTATTGTATAAATCAAGGTTGCGAGAACCGGACCGGTCAATAAACCGGTGAGGTCATTGGTTCAATGGTTCATTGGTTCGACCGGAGTTCAACCGGGGTTCAACCAATTTAATTAAATATTAAATAAAATTATTAAACTTAATAAAATTCAATAATTTCTAACTTAATAATTTCTAACTTACTAAAATATTCATCATGAAGCAACAAACAGAAGCAGCAAAATATATTCAAAATCAAAAACAGCAATGATGAAAATAATGAAACAGCAAACATACTAGAAGCAGCAAAAAATATTCATCATGATTCATGAAGCAGCTAACAGAAGCAGCAATGCAAAATATATTCAAAATTTCTAAACATCAATCATGAAAATAATGAAACAGCAATCAAAATAACCTCAGAAAATCAAAATCCAAAATCAACAAGGCAACATAGAACAGGCGAGCTCACAGAACCTCAGAAAATCAAAATCCAAAATCAACAAGGCAGCATAGAACAAGCGAGCTCATAAATCAAGATCAGAACCTCAGAAAATCAAAATCAAGAAGCATAGGTGAAAGAACAGAGTCTTACCGAATTCAGAAGGAGGTGGGCTCGGCCGGTGGTGGTCGCGGCTGCTGTCGATGGTTGTGGGTGGCGGCCGGTGGTGGTTGCTGTTGCTATCGATGGTTGTGGGTGGCGACGAGGAGGCGGGCTCGGCCGGTGGTGGTCGCGGCTGCTGTGGATGGCTGTGGGTGGCTATGGTGGCCTTGGTGGGTGAATGGAGGCTGACGCCGAATGCTCAGATTAGGTTAGGGGAAAGGGGAAGAAAGGGGAAGAAAGGGGGGAGGGGATTACTCAAATTAGGGTTAGTGGCAGTGCCTTAGGACTTTCGCGTATGCCTTTCTCTTTCTTTTTTTTTAAAAAAAAAATGCCAAAACGACGTCGTTTGGCATCTGAAGTTGCAAACCACTGAACCGCAAAAAAATCGGACGGTTCTTTCGGTTCGCCGGTTAACTACCGGTTTGACCAGTTTTTCCACCGGTTTTTTCCAGGCGGTTTTCAACGTTACCCGAACCGGCTAGGTATCCGGTTCCCAGTTTTTCCGGTTGAACTGGCCGGTCCGGTCCGATTTTCAGAACCATGGTACATGCACAATAAAATTATATTTTTTATTGGAATTGTTTATCTAAAAATACTGTACATAAAATAGTGTCATATACTAAAATATTATTATTATTATTTTAGAATTTGACACATTTAATAATTTTAAAATTCATAAACATAAATATTTTATTAAATATTATTTATATACATCATATTTGAAATTCAAATACATTGAGAATAAAACTTAACAAGAAATATTTTACATTATTTATTTACATGAGTACTTTAACAAACCCACATATTAAACTTTTTCATCATTGATTAAATGACCAATATTTCTTTTAAGATCCTCAAAGAAATCAAATACTTTATAATGAGTGGTGTAATTTTCAGCAACATCTTTTGAAGCAAAATTCATCTCCTTTCCTTTGTCATTCTTTTTCAAGGATGCTTGATAAAGATCAACTAGGTGTCTCGGGATACGACAAGTTCGTGACCAATGGCCCTTTCCATCACAACGGAAATATTTATCATGTTGATTTATTTGTCCATTATTTCTTTCTTTATCCCACTTCTAGTTAGATCATTTCTTGTGAACATAATTTTTTTTTCTTCCATAATTTTTCTTATTACCAAAACATTGCCATTTACCTCTTTTGGGGTTATGATTTGCTTCATTTGCTTCACGAAATGGGACGACATCAATTAGGCGAGCTTCATGATTTCTTAAAAACAATTTATTGTTACATTTAGCAACAAGAAGACAAGAAATTAGCTCAGAATATTTTTTAAATTCTTTTTCTCGATAGTGTTGCTGTAGGAGCACATTTGAAGCATGGAAGGGCGAGAAAGTTTTCTCTAACATATCATTATCAGTTATTTTTTTCACATAATTTCATTCGTGAGGTAATTCGGAACATTGTTGAATTGTATTCATTTATGGATTTAAGTCCTATAGACGCAAGTGTGTCTACTCATATCGGATATGAGGAATTATCACTGTCTTTTAATGATTATATCTTTTTTCAATGTTCTTCCACAGATCAGCAGGATCTTTTAGTATGAGATATTCATTTTTAAATCCTTTGTCAAGATGACGACAAAGGACGATCATGGCTTTGAATTCATCCTTCTGAAATACATTATTTTCAGGCTTAGTGGTATCTCTAAGATCCATTGAATTAAGATCAATTTTGGCATCTAGTATCCATGATAAGTAGTTGTTTCCAGATATATCAAGAGCATTAAATTTAAGATGAGAAAACTTTAATACAATAAAAATTTATTAACTGAATTTTTCTAAATTTTAATCAGAGTCTCGTACTTATGACGTGTTGTAAAATAAATAAATAAGAGAGAGATAATAAATATAAAATAAAAAATATAAATAAAAGACTCTAATATTAATAATCACTAATATAATTATCTCAAAATATATATATATAGTAACATAGAAAAAGAAAAAAGTATTAGTAGTGTATAAAAAAAATATATTGTTATTGCTACCTATATTATCTCAATACCAGGTCCTTAAAAATAGGAGACTCGAACCCGCAACCTCTTAATTAAATACGGAAAAATTATGCCATTTGAGTTAAACTATCATATCCTTATTTATACATGCATAAAATCTTTATTTTTAATCTTTAATTAATGTAATTTCTGTTAGGAAGATGAACATCCCACCATAAAAAAGTTGAGCTGCCTATTAACATCCGTATCAAAACAGATAATTGGTGCCTTTCATATGGAAATGAACCGCCAAAAGCAAGAAATAAGAAGTTGACGACCATGTCCATGACCACCGCATTCAGGTGTACATCCACAGGGACCTCAGAAAACCCCATCGTGGCATTCACCACTCCCCCCAACTACGCCGAAAGGTTATCCCACCTTCTCACCGTCAACGCCTACTCCCCACTTTGGTGCCCAACACTCACCATCCAACCCACACCCTCCTCATTCGCCCCTTACCTCTCCTCTCACTCTCTCCAACCCTTCTCCGCCATCGCCTTCACCTCCCGAACCGCAATCCAAGCCTTCCACACCGCTGCCGCCGCCCTCCGCATCCCCCCGCTCTCTCATTCTGGCCACCCCTTCATCGTCGCCGCCCTCGGAAAGGACACCGAGCTCATCGACGCCGAATTCCTCTCCAGAATCTGTTCCAATTCTGAGAGAATTAGGGTTCTTGTTCCGCCGACCGCGACGCCGAGCGGCCTTGCGGCGGCGTTGGGGCCCGGCGGCGGAAGGAGAGTGCTCTGCCCAGTCCCACTGGTCGTGGGCCTGGAGGAGCCACCGGTGGTGCCGGGCTTCCTGCAGGAGCTACGGGATTTTGGATGGGACCCAGCTCGGGTGGAGGCCTACGAGACGCGGTGGGCTGGGCCGCGGTGCGCGGAGGGGATTGTGAAGGGGAGTGAGGATGAAGGAATGGATGCGGTGGTTTTTACGAGCAGTGCTGAGGTCGAGGGCCTGTTGAAGAGCCTGAGGGAGTTTGGGCTGAACTTTGAGGAGGTGAGGAGGAGGTGCCCACGTTTGGTTGTTGCGGCCCATGGGCCTGTCACGGCGGCTGGGGCCGAGAGGCTTGGAGTTAAGGTTGACGTGGTGAGTTCCAAGTTTGGTAGTTTTGATGGAATTATTGATGTTCTTAATGCTTCGTTGCCAAGGCTTAGGATTTAGAATTTTCTGGGTAGAAATGTAATCTAGAATTCTCATATCAATTCTGTATAATTTATCAAACCAGACTGTTCTTTTATTTGTATTTACTTGATAGAGAAATACAAATCTTTCTTCAAAAAGTTTCAGTATATATGTTACTTTATCATAGTTGTACCAATAAGATGTGGGCTGGGAAGATGATTTTCTTTTCCTTTTTCTGAAACATTATGTTGAGCTTTTTGACTTGCTCCTTTTTCTTCTTCTTTTTAGATGCTCAGCTAGGGATTCCGTATATTAATATTTTGTTAAGCCTCTTAATTCTTATAAATGCAATTTCATTGAACTAAGACTGGTTTTCACAATGATTCATTGTTGGCTTCACACTAACTTCAGTATTGGCTTAGATGGTAAAAAGGTGTTATTTATTCCTGGATGCGGCGAATTCGATAACGGTTTAAACTTTAAATGCTTGCGACATTGATGTTAGGCAAATACTCTCTGAAAAATTGAAACTCTTAAACAATGGCATATGATTCTTGGCAAAAATAAAGCTGATTTTTTATACTTGTTCTTAAACTGGGTGAAATTCTGAATGCTTATATGAAGACAAATGGCAAGCTAATGAGGTAAATTGTTCCTGAAATTCCACGTTGAATTGCTTCTTTCAAATGCACAATATTGTCTTGTTTGAAATAAGTATATCTGATGTAATAGTCAGAACAAAGAATATTTACTGACACGAAAACAGAGTGTGACAGCAGGGAGTATTATGGAGCCAAATGAATACCATATTTCAAATATTTTATGAAGTTGATTTTGCAACACAGACAGAATGGGATGTCACACTGAAATAATGGGAAGTATATATTATACAAATACAAACTACAGACTCATTTAATTACACACGTGCAAACTTTTTAGTGAGAATTTATATATCTCTAATGGCTTTCAATCATTTTCTTGAAGCTCTGCCATCTTCTATAGGTTTGATCCCTGGCAAAAGCTTCAGAGCATCATCCATCGATGGTCGATCATTTGACCTGCTGCTAGTGCAAAGCATAGCAACCTCGAGAACCAGTTTGATCTCCTGCATTGTACTGGTGGAACTGACTTCATTCTCGTCGTAAATTTCTCTGAGAAGAACATGCCATGGTTTGTTTTGTATGGTAGCTGCTGCATTAGTCAACCTTCCTCCAGTTAAAATTTCCAGAGTCATCTCTCCGAATTGGTAGACATCCATTCTGAGTTCCTCTTTCACGGCTTCATTATATTCTGCATCCAAAAATAAACACAAATCAGTATAATTAAACAGAGAAAGAAAAAGGAGTTGGGTAATTGACAGATAGGTATGTGAGTGTTTCAATAGTTGGCTAGTTCTCTACATAATCTGGACAAGGTAGAGTAACAAACTTAGATCCTGTTTGGTTTGTGGTTTTATTTTTTGTTTCATTTTCATTTCTATTTTCAATGTTTTGTTTTCATGATTTTTTGAAGAGATAAGTAAAAAAAGTGAAAACAGTAAAATTATGTTTTCATTATTTAATGCACATGCAAATGCAGAGAATTACTTGTTATACCTGTTTCCCACTTGGTTGTAGCAGGAGATGAGCCGTTGGTCAACCTTAACAGATGTTTGAACCCAAATTCAGCCAAATGGGGTTCCATATTTTCATCAAACACAACGTTGCTTGATTTCAAGTCTCCATGGGGTATGGCTGGGTAACAGTCATGGTGAAGGAATCTTAGTCCCCTTGCGATTCCAACCACAGTTCTGAACTTAGCTGCCCAGTCCCACTTCCTTCCAATTTTTTCAGCCAAATTCCCGTTGGGCACATAATCATACAGAAGATAGACTAACTGATTATTGTGGCATAGCCCCAATAATCTGATCAAGTTCTTGTGCCTCGCATTTCCAAGGCGAATTATGAATTCCGACATGACCTTGATGCTCCTCTGTTCCCATTCAATCTTCTTAACTACGACTGTTATCCCTGTAGGGAGAACCGCCTTTGAAACCAAAGGTGGTGATGGTGATGGAACTTCTGTTGTTTTTGTGCCACTGAAGCTTGTCAAAACATCATTTGCTGTGAATTGTGGGAGTCCAGCAAATGAGACCATCTTCCATCGACTTTTGATCCCTCTTCTTAAATAAAGTGTTCCAAAAGCGACTCCTAGAAGGATTACTAACGACCCTAAACAGAGTAGCAGAATACGGGTAAGCCTCCATGTTCCTTTGCTCCCCAATATTCCAACTGAACCAGGACATGGTCGAAGCGGTGCTCCACAAAGCTCAGGATTCCCAACAAATGCATTGCTACCCATCAATTTGAATGACTTCCCTGTTGGAATTGAACCAGTGATATTGTTGAAGGACACATTGAGAAGTTGTAAACTTGAAGAACTACCAAACTTCTCAGGTATGGGGCCATTGATCTTATTATTTGATAGGTCTATAACACTAAGAACAGGGATACTGGCTAGTTCTTCTGGTATATGACCTATCATATTGTTGTTCGACAAGTTCAGTTTTTCAAGAGCCTGACATTTGGAAAAGCTGTTTGGTATAGTTCCAGATAAGTTGTTCCTATCTAGATCAATAATTGAAATTGACTTACAGGACTCAAACTGAGGAAGATCACCTGAAATACC
Source organism: Arachis duranensis (assembly GCF_000817695.3). Classification (NCBI taxonomy): domain Eukaryota; kingdom Viridiplantae; phylum Streptophyta; class Magnoliopsida; order Fabales; family Fabaceae; genus Arachis; species Arachis duranensis. The sequence continues at coordinate 31,660,965 of NC_029774.3, read as the reverse complement.
GCAAGAAGATGATGAAAAGTTTTGAAGTATGGGCAAAGACCATATTCGTGCGGGGATGGTGCCTCCTAATCGTGGATTATAAGATACATTGAAATACCGAAGTTGATATGCTTGAGAAATATCGGAGGGAATCCCACCAACAAAGTTGTTGTGGGACAGGTCAACATATGAAATATCAGGAAGATGGCTGAATCTGAGAGGGATCCTTCCGGAGAATGAGTTATCTTCGAGGCGAAGGCGAACAAGGGAAGAACAATCAGAGAGAGGGGAGAGACCTCCTGTGAATTTGTTTGAGAACAAGATCAACTTAAACAGCTCTCCAGTTGCACAAATGTCCGGTGGAATGCTGCCAACCAAGTTGTTTGTGGATGCATCCACCCACTTGAGTTTAGAGTTGCTCCCCAGGCTCTGTGGAAGTAATCCGGAGAACCGGTTGTTCCAAATGAGAAGGGTTTCCAAGGACGGAAGTCCACCTATGCCTTGTGGAACATTGCCAGTCATGTCATTGTACATGAGACTCAGCAGTCTTAGGTTCTTTAACTCTGAAAAGCTCTCTGGAATAAACCCTGAAAGGAAGTTATCAGATAAATCTAAATTTGTGAGATTTTTTATATTGCCCAACTCACTTGGTATTGATCCTGTGAGCTGGTTCCGGAACAGGAATAGTGATTGCAAACTGGTGAGGTTGGAGAGTTGCTTTGGTATGGGGCCTGAGAGATTTGCACCTGCTATGTCAAGATACTGAATCTGACTCATGTTACCCAATTGTGGCGGTATAAGACCGTCATAATTGTTGTAACCAATCTCCATATGGGTCACTGTTTTGAGGTTTCCAAGTTCTGAAGGAATATTCCCTGTGAGAGAATTCCCTGCAAGATGAAGAAACTCAAGGCTTCTGAAAGAACCATACTCAGATGGAATTGGTCCACTGAAGTAACTCCCAGCTAGATTAAGAACCTTGAGATTCTGTAGCTGCGAAAGTTCTGCAGGCAATGGACCTGAAAAGCTGTTGCTAAAGGCATCAAGTACAAGAAGATTTTGGAGGCTGGAAATTCCATTTGGAAAGTGACCAGAGAAGTTGTTTCTGCTGATATCAAGGCTTTTCAGGGTTTTGAGGTTGAAAATTTGCACTGGAAGCTGGCCAGAGAAGAAGTTGTAGCTGAGGTTGAGATCAACAAGGTTTGTGAAGATGGTGAATTGTTTCCCTGAGATTACGCCACCGAGTTTCTTCATTGAGAGGTCTATGGAGGTTACAACTGTTGAGTCGTTGTTACACTTGATACCTGTCCAAGAACATGCATAGGATTCTGTTGAGTTCCCTTGTTGAGAGGGTACTTTCCAATCATGCAGTGTGTTATCATCATCTACAAGCTCAGATTTCAGGCCCAGGAGTGCCTCTGAATAAGGGTCCATTGCTAAAACCACTGAGAATGTGAAAGTCGCGAGAAGATTCAAGTACAAGAATTTTACAATCTCCATTGGAACTTGGAGAGCATAAGGAAGAAACAAGAGACAATTGTAACTATCCTAAGTAAAGCAAATGGTGTGTCAGTATAATAAGTTTATGAGTATGATGAGAGATGTCAGATATCTAATATTTTTTATAAATATTAACTAATATTTTTAATCAATGTTTTA
>NC_029774.3:31653190-31659279 GCF_000817695.3 Arachis duranensis | reverse complement strand
AATATTAAATTTTTCGGTACTTTTAAAAATTTTGAAAATGAAACAATTTATATATTTTAATATTAAATATATAATGTGCGGGTGTTCTTAAAATTTTAAAAAACATAATAAAATATGATAATGGAGTGTTATGCCAAAATTTAGAAATTATTTTTAATATGAAAAGAGAGATGGTGTTTTAGTTGAATATTGATATTTGAAGTGTTTTACCCACGTGTCCAACATGCCTTCACGTGTTGGGCAGAATGCTATCATATTGCAACACGTCCTTTACGTGTTGATTTTTCACCTAAATTTCATTCATCTGTAATTACACCAAATACTCCCATTTTTAACAAAAAACACCAAATTTTTTTTCATATAAAAAAAATTAGCAGCCAAAATTTGATTAATATTTAAAAGAAATATATATATGTTTTTTGTTTTGTTGTTTGAGAAAAACATGCATGGGGAATAGAGAAAGGAGTGGCACTGTACATTTTGAAAGGGGTGAATGACTAGACTAGATTGATTAGTAGGTTCAACGATATTATTGGATTGCTTTTGGGAGCAAGCGGGGACCCTGCAATGTTTGTTTATTTGGATGGTGCTTGCCATTAGCGAATAAAGCCTTCAAATGGGATTATCTTTTTCTAACTTTTTTCATTTGGGAAAATCACAGTAAGGTATCGTTATAGCTAATTCAAGTTACTTTTTATCTTTATTTTCTGCTTGTGGGACATGGATCAAAATGACAAATTCCTTCGTGCACTGTTTTGTTTTCGTTAATTAAAACTACTAGTAAAAACTAGGAAGAGACATCTTCAATACTAGCGGGGCAAGACTTCATTGCTTCGGGCTACGGATTCAATAATTAGCTGGATAATGGTATTTACTGGACTTTGCCTATTGTAAATATAGATTATGAAAACTGAGTCAAGTCATTGAATTGATAGAATTAAACATTTAAAAGTTTAACTGAGATTAAATTAATATTAAATTAGATGTAATAAAATAATATATTTATATATATAAAATATATAAATATTTAAATTTAATTTTTATTTATTATAATATTTTTAAATATTAAAAACTATTTTACTAAACACACTTGTTTGTGCGATTAACTTCTAAAAATCAAATCGATTCAATTAATTAACTAATTTTTTTGCTGATTTTTTTATTTTATTTTAAAACAGACCAACCAAGTAGCAGGTTCTTAATTAATCGAGTTTGATATTTAAAACCAAGCTATAAATTCATCTCTTCAAACTAGTGAAGCTCATGATTATCAAAACTACTCACGAACGACTATTAATTTTCCTTCGGTAGAGAATTTCCTTACAAAGGGTTCTCTACCAAGTAAAAATGTAAATCCCGTGATTACGGGAAAAAAAAAAAACCATGACTATTGACTAATTATAAGTTCTCGATGTCAAACCATTTATAATTAATCACGAACGGAAATTCGTCCATTTTATCCATGTTCTTGTACGGGAATAATAAAGACATAAAGGCCCAATGCATGGCTCTTTTTTCTCTTTTTAAATTGAATGGAAAAACAAAATTTCTGAATTAATTAAGTAAGGTGGGTAAATCTAGTGGCCTATAGATACTTATCCATCCCATTTATAAAACTTGTCTCAAACGCTTCAATTTATAGTAGCAATTTTATAGGTAGCAACTAATTATGGTGTATGATGCATGGGCGTAAAAGGGTGAGATGTGATCATGGTTTTCGTCAGTAACTTGTAATCCTGGATACAAGTGCCAATGTGTCATAATATATAATGATCGGGCTTTATTTCCCTTTCGGAATTATGTTCTACAGGATAAATTTTATGGCCAATTATCTGGTGCCTGTAATTTTGGTGTCGAAATTGTCGAAGTTACTTTTTATGGTAAGTTTTAAATATTAAAAAATAATTTATTTTTATATTTTTTAATTTAAACATTAAATTTTATTTCATTTTAATAAGTTAGACAAATATATATAGACACCATAGCATGCACCAAATTTTATAACATGTTAATATCAGTAAGATTCGATATAATTTGTTCTTTTTATTCAATTATTTTAATTTAATAATTTAATAATATAATAACTAATTATTAATAAAAAATAATAAATTCTATTTATCCTCTAACATTTCCTTTTATAACAAGAAAAATAATAATCAATAATACAACACTAACGAATATAAAATCAACTACTCCTAGATGGACAATGATATATCACGTGTTGCTAGCGAATTATAACTCAAATAACATAGTTTTTTTATTCTCTTAGAAGTTTCAAATTCGAGTCTCACTCCTCAAAATGAAAAGCTTTCAGGATAAAAACAACATTAGTGATTCATTTGTATTAGATTCTATAAAAATAAAAAATTATACAATGACTAGGACAATTAACTTAAATAAAATAAGTAGAAATCAATTTTATCTGATTGCAACTTTTTAAATATCAAGACACACATATAATTTTTCACTTATTTATAAAAACTACTACTACCAGTAACAAATTAGAGGAGAACGTAACTGTTACGGATAACCACAATTTACGTGAAATAGTGTGCCAAACAAAAATTGCTATAAATAGTAGCGATTTCTGTATAATTAGAATTTATTATAAATCGCTACATGCAGTAGAAGACCGCCGCGGCGAGTTACGTTAAAATGGGACACATAGACTTGAGGTGTATTAACATATAGATTTAATGTGTTCTCTCAAAACTTTCAACATGTTTTCAGAAGTAACAATTCTAGTCAAGGTTTCATGTTTGAATATTGAATAATTATGTTGATAATGAATTTTGTGTTTCATGTTTATTGTGATATTTTTTTTGAAGGTAAAAAATATTTTATTTCATTAAAAAATCTAAAACTTGAAATTCAAAATATAAAAAAATAAAAAAGTCTCAAATTTAATAATACAAGAATACAAAGAGTAGTACTTTTTTGAGATGCAAAAAAATCTAAGAAAAAATAAAATAGATAGTGACGTTAGAAAGTAAAAATTGTAAGTAAATAAGAATTTTCTGATTTTCACTAATGCGAAATATTTTGTTAAGAGCAAATTTATTGGACGTTTTGTGAAAAAATATTGTGGATAGTATTTTTATCAAAAATATCTATAATTTTTTTTTCAATTTTTAGTTGGGTTATTCAATCACAACACAAAATAAAATTAAAAGAAATTCAATAAAACAAATTGAACTAACAAAATAATAACATCTAAACATATAAGAGATTTTTTTAAAATGGCTTTGATTTGGTTTAGTGTGTACAAAAATATAATTTTAAAAAATCTCTTATATGTTTAAATGTTATTTTGCTAGCTCAATTTATTTTATTTTGTTAAATTTTTTTAAGTTTTATTCTATGTTTATGATTGAATAACTCAACTAAAAATTAAAAAAAAAATTACAGATGCATTTTGATATTTAAAAAGTTACAATCAAATAAAATTGATCTTGCTTATTTTATTTAAGTGAATTGTTCTAATGACTAATTTGAGTTTATATAAAATATTTTTGTTATTTTTGTCACATTCGGTTATAATTTGATTGAATATAATTTGTCATTTAATGTTTGTTCAGTATATAATATCAACACGTTATACATAACAGAGTTTCTTTGTAATTTACCTTTTTTTTAAATAAAAACATGAATTACTTAAACAAATTTAGCTGACATAATATTTAATATTATTCTATTTTATAGAGACGTACCTTGACATCACAAAGTTAAGAAAAAAAAAATCCATCTTATATATATTTGAAAAAGCAACTCACCAGATATATTTTCTTCGATAAAGACTACTAGAAAATAATTTTGGGCACCTTAAAATTTTTGAAAAACAATAATCCAGAGTCCTGATAATTAGTTTATAAATTTGTAGGATGCATGTGGAAAAAAGTTTATTAAAGAATCACTACATTTTAAATGTAATGGAGGAGTTTGTCCTTTATATCATGAGAAAAATTTTAAATAGTCTTTAATAATTATTTCAAAAAACAACGAGATTTTTAAAAAAATATCTAATTTGACCGTCATTTTATTTTTATGAATCTAATTAATTTCTGTGTCAGTATTTTTTTTATTTTTTTTTTCATAGGGTCCCAGAAATTTTATTAAAAATTTCATAGTTCTTTTGAAATAATTGTCAAGAATCGAGTTGGATATTTACTCTTTTATCATTGTTTTGAGAAATAACTGTCCTCTCTAGTCTCTAGTACGGGAGGGAAGAAGGGAAATCCACCGAACGCAAACTCATTAAGAAGTGGACATCAAATCATGAATGTTTGAGCAAGAAAGGGCCCTGCAATATTCAACCAATTGCTTAATCAGTCTTTTCACGAGAGACAGACATGCGGTAGCTATTTCCACAGAGCCCCCGTGACCAAAAAACCTAATGCATATTACTTAATAGTTATTACTTTGTTCATCGCAATCACCTGCTATTGGTATAGTAGCGGTAATGCTATGCGTGTAAGTGTGTAACGTGAATGCTTTAATCAAATCTATTGAATTGTGCATTTAATTTCACTAGCTAGTGATGATAGAGGCTGATTTTTTTTTTATATTAAAAAAAATTGTGTGGTGTGTTTCAATATTTTAATATATGTGAGTTTTACTGGGTTTATTTTTTAGATATGAGAAATCTGTATATATTGTGCATTATTGTGGAAAATGTGGGTGTTAAATATGGATGTGGGAACAATTTTTTCTAAACGAAGAAATTGGACCATCTGATTTTTTTATAAAAAAAATTAAGCTTACTAATCGGATAGTCCGACGTGGAAGAGAAAATTTAAATTTAGGTGAAGGTAGGACGATCCGATTTTTATTCCTGACACCACAGTTGGCTAAAGCACTTATACACTCCATATTTACATCCTATATTATTCTCCCTTCCACATCTAAATTAAAAAATGGTTTTACTCTTGTATAGAATAACTTTTTAAGTTTTAAAAAATATAAAATGTCGGTATGTAAAAATAATTTTTAAATTTGTTAAATACAAAATGGCAATGCCGTATTCATTAAAAAATATATATATAATTTTTACAAAACGGCAGAATCATTTTACATGAAATAATTTTTTTAAATTGGAAATAGGAAAACGTCATTGACGTTTTGATGTTTTTTATTTTTTTTAATTAAAAAAAGTTAAAAACAGCAGTGACGTTTTGTATATTCCCACAACGATATTAAATATAATTTTTTAGACATTTTAATAGATTACACCAAGATTTAATATTAAAAAAAATTCGATGATAGACTCTCTTGTTGATGAATTACTTGGATAGAAAATTTGTTTTCAGAGGATTTCGGGAGAACTTTAATTTGGAATGGAAGAAACACTTTGATTCTATACCAAAAATATAATTTTATTGAGTATGAATAATTTTAAAATAACTTAAAATATAATTAAAAAATAAAATTCTTTCGATAAATATTGAATTAAAAATAATTAAAAAAAACACACACACTAAAAAACACACACTAAGAAATCAGGTTTTTACCTCCTACAATTTTACTTTTTTAGGAATTGGATGAAGGAGCATTATAAAGAATTTTATTGCGTTTTGCCTATACAATATTGTTTTAGTTAGATAACTTCTCTTTCCTCATCTTTGTTATTATAATTTTGTAAGAAGAATAGGAGTTGTATGTTTTATATGTATATTATATTTATAAGCTACTTATGTAATAAGTTTTGTATATATGGATATGCTTGTTGATTTTCAAGATAAAGTATTTTTTCAATTTTTTAAAGAAAACAGCGATACGGTTTCAAGTCAAAGGCTCCTATTTTATTATTAAGTATATGAAGTCGTCGTAATACTTCTTGCTATGAAAGTGGCGCAACCGGAAAGCGTGACATTCTGATAGTAAAAGTGTTACACGCGGCAGCACTTGGTAGATAGCGGTGGCAAGGGCTGGAGCTTTCGTGGTCTCTGGGACAACGAGGGTGCTTCGACCAGAGGAAGAACAAAAGGAAGGGGAAGAAGAAGGAAAGGGGGTGATGTCACAGCAGCTTTGTGGTTGCCGCCAGCAACACAGAAGATGGAAATGAGGTGGTGGCAGTAATGGTGGGTGGCTGT
>NC_029774.3:31625770-31653153 GCF_000817695.3 Arachis duranensis | reverse complement strand
GAATGACGGGGGAAGTGGGTTCGCGCTTTGAATTTACGGCCCATTTATCGTTGGAAAAATTCGACAGTAAAAGACCCTAAAAGACGCGCCAATTGATTATTGTTTTCTTGCAAATATCACTGGCAAATTTATCATCGAAAACGTAAATCTGCCGGTAATTACTAAACCTTATGAATTCGACTTCGTTACCGCCATTAAATTTGATGATAAATTTGCCGTTACTCTTCGACACTAAATCCGACGGTACTTTATATTTTTCTTGTAGTGTACATGAATTTAACCTAATCTATTCATTGATTGTATGGTAAATGGAAAAGTAAATACATGACATATATCCTATGATATAACATCTAGTTTGATGAGTGATTTTGATAGATATAAAGTTTTATGATGGATAAAAATAGATTTTTTACATGAATATTTAAGCATAAAATTCAAGTACAAGCTCATCAAGGAATCAATCATGCATGTAATAAAGATTATATGACAAGGAGAAAGTCCAGCAAACAAGATTTAGTTGTAGGACATTAGTTTTTACTTATCAAGGGTAAATCAAGTTCATATCTTAAGTTAAAATTATATTTTAATCAAAGTAAAATAATTTTTAACCTATGATGATTCTAACCTATTTATAATAGATTATTAAGAGTAGGATCCAACCTAATAATACACGAGGTACCGTAGTTCAAAATTTAAAGTTTGGTGAAAAATGAACAAGAGAATCGATCCTTATGTTAATTTGTAAGATCGGTCCACATAAGGTGCTAATCTAAATTTGAGTATTTTGAGCTATGACGATCAATCATAGATCATATGTCTTTGAGACACAAATCCTACCAAGAATGTATGTTTGATGATTAGGCTCCTCCCACTCACTACTAATGTATATATGAGTGCATGAAGGCCTATAAATAGAGGTATTTGGATTGTGTTTTATTGCACCACAACTTTTTCATATCTATATGCTATTATATTAATCAAAATTAATAAGTTTCCAAAATGGTTTTATCAAAATTTGAGAGATATACTTGAGCTTATTCATAGAGCTTCATTTGTATTCATATACTCGTTTGAGAGAGCTCATTATTTCTAAAATTTACTATCACATTGTAAAAGAAGATTTTGTAACTCTTCTTGATTTGTGAGGGACTTAGAGGTTATTTTCTCTAAATGGTGAGTCTTGCTAAATACCATAGTCGATGAGGATACCTAAGATCATTAAGCACTTAAAGAAAAATAATTGAAATTGATATTACTTTGAGTTCTTAGAGAAGAAGTCTCTAAGTGGAGTGGCCTAATTAAAGTCATGACCATATACTGTGAGGTATTCATCAAGTGCTCTATGTTGTACCGGTTTATCAAGTGTCCTATAAGCTTGGTAATATAGTGAAAATCTCCGCACCTTGGTGGGAAGAACTAGACGAAGGTGAAGTGGTTACACCAAACTAGAATATATCACGATTGTATATCTTCTTAACCTTTAAACTCTTTCTTTTTCTTGCTATTTACATTTCTAAAGTAGTGTGAAAATTTGACTCCTTATAAGTGCTTGAAAACTTTGTTCAAGCTTTTGAAAAAGTTTTAATACAAAACCACTCGCCTTAAAGTTTTCATTTATTTTTATATATGGTACAAAAAATATTAAGTATGTAGTTTAAATTATTGAAGTTCGCTTATAAGCCTACGAAAAATAAAAGTATGTTGCTTTTGTTCACAAGTTTATATTTTCACAACTTAAGTTTTCATCTATATTTTACAAAAGTTTTTAATTTGTCATTAATACTCAATTCACTTTTTCTCTTGAGTATATTTATGTTGTGCTTATCAACTAAGAATATTAGTATCTCTGGTTCAAAGTGTCTTTATCAATGGTAAGATGATTCAAGATAACATCATTATTGTACAAGAAGCATTCCAAGAATAACATGCAAAGAAAGAGAAAGTTTCCAAGACTTGGGGATCAAATTGAACACAAACAAAGCTTATGATTGCATAGAGTAGCACTATCTAAAAGGGGTGCTAATTGCTAAAGAATTTTGGTTTTGACTAGAAATAGATTAAGCTGACAATGGGGTGTATCAAGAGTGTGAGCTACAAATTTAATATCAATGATTACTCACTTTTTATTTGTTGATGATTGCATCATCTTGTCAGGAGTAAATGAGGAGGAGATATATCAGCTTATTCAATCCTAAACACTTACATCATTGTCTCGAGTCAAATGATAAATGTTGAAAATTTTGAATCACATTTGGCAACTGGATTTTCATCCAAAAAATAGTTAACAGAAGAAATTCTGGACAGGGATCAGAAAAGAGACAAAGATATACGCTAGCAAAAGAAAAGGATAAATGGGTTTCAAGGAATCCCATTTTCAAAATTTTGCTCAATTACCCAAGCAAGTTTAGAGAATCATCAGGAATCCAGAGGCTATTTGGGTGCAAATCCTCAAAGTAATGTATGAGTTTTGAGAGGCACAAAACTAAAAAAAAAGCGTGTATTGAATTTGAAACAACCTTAAACAAAGAAAAATATTGTTCAAAAGCAACACATATTAGAGCACAGGAGAGGGAAATAGGATCAAAGTATCGACGAACATGAAAGTGGAAGAGCTTATTTCAAAATCTCAAGAGTAGAATAGAGCAAAGATTTAAAGAAATTTTTCCACTCATACAACTGATCTGATACTTTAGACCCCAATCAGCAAAGTCAAAAGAAAAGATAAGCTTATTTTGCCTCATAGGCAGGATAGTGAGTATTCAATCAAGATGGAATACCACATAGTAAAAAAAAGAAGAGAAAAGAACCTTAAGTAGCATGCCTTCAACTAGTTCTAATTTAGAAGATATAGAGAAAGAAATATGGGACATGAGAGTGCCTCATAACATCAAACTGATATTTTGGAAAGCAACACACAACAATCTCCCAGTCAAGGTAAATCTGGCAAAAAAAAATTAATGAGTGTAGCAAATGTCCTGTGTGTTTATAGGAGAAAGAAACTATAGAGCATGCACTCTTACTTTACGATTAGAACAGGGTCATGTTGTTTGGCTCTCAAACTTATTATACTCCAACAAAATAAAATGTATCATTAATCACATCTTGATTGCAAGAAACTCTAAGAAAATCATAACTTAAACTGGAGAGAAGGTAAAGCACGAATAGAATAGGACAGGAATCACAACTTGGACAATTTGAAAGGATAGAAATGAAAAAATTCTTAGGCACACAAATTCTAATTCTAGAATTATGCCAATTCATGCTAACTTGTTAGACTAAGACATCTACAAATCTCAAGAAACCAACAACCATGTGGCAAAAGAGAAGAAGAAAGTAGAATCAGTGCCAATAATTTAGAGACCTCCACCACTAGAATGGCTGAAAATGAATGTAGACGCAACCTTCTCATTTATTTCCAACTCTAGAGCAGCAACAATAGAGATTTGAGACAACTATGAAAATCTACAAGGAGGAACAATAATCAATTTCAAAGCAAGCTCTAGCTTTACAACAAAAGCATTGCCAATAAAGGAAGAAGTTATCATGGCAAACATTATAAAATTGAAAAAAAATCATCATAGAATCAAATTGCTTACAAATGTTAGAAATTCTCAAATCTAGTGGCTCAATTTAGAAAATTGATCCCATTCTCTAAGACGTTAGAACCATCAAAAATAGAATTTTCAGTTGCAGCTTCACTTGGACTCCTCGACCAGAAAATCACCTCGCCCACATCTTAACTCAATTAAAGCAACAAGATCAACAGAATATAAGATGACCTAGATCACCTCCTACACATATTGCAAAAAGCATAATGGAAGACATACTTTGTATCTTTAATTACAGAGAACAAAGACGATAATAACTCATTTAGACTAGCAATAGGTATCAAAGCTACCTCGCATTAGATTGGGATAGTCATTGATACTTGTTAACTTCTGGAGTTGGTGTAGTATTAAGCACTCTCCCTCAAATGTAGTGGTTGTTTTACATCCTCGATGTGTCAGTCTATCAAGCATCGGCAATCATGAATTCTCGGTCATTATGTTTGGTTCTCTAGCACGCAACAAACCTCATGTTTGTGCGTCTCTATTGGAAAAATTGCAGGTCTAATTCAAACCAAAGAAGAAGAATTACTGCGATAGTAATGGATGATTCATGGTGGTAGGTTCTAGTGCACTCACCCGGTTTCAACGTTTCTCGAGTCTGCATTCCAATGCTTGTACCCTCTTGGGGCAGCTACAACGAACTATTCTCCTTCTTTTGGGTGTTTAAATATTCATAGGTGTAGTATATTTTTTAGGTGCAGATGTTGAGAATCAAAGTCAAATTTTCTCTTTACTTTATTATTTGGGTTAATAGTCAAAATTAGTCCCTGAAAGATAAGATATTTTTTAAATTCAGAAAGATTTTTTCAATTAAATTAGCCCTTCAAAGATTACGAATTAATCATATTTATTCTTCAGTCACTCCATTAACAATTTTCTTTAAAGATTGATGTTGTAAAACATTAATTGATAACATATATAAAATATGATATGTCTAATTGGATATTGACCAAATATGTTTATGAAAATTTATTAATTTATTCATTTTTTCTAATTACAAAAATTATATTTCTAATTATGACCTAGTGACTAAATTGATAAATTTTCGTAATCTTATTTTGTCAACGTCTAATTGAACATGTTATATGTCATGTATGCTATCAGTTAATATTTCATATCATCAATCATTCGAAAATTATGAGTAGAGTAACTGAAGGACATATATGATTAATTCGTAATCTTTGAAAGACCAATTTGATTGAAAAAAATTAAGGACGAATTTAAAGAATGTCTTATCTTTCAGGGATTAATTTTTATTAACCCAGATAATAAAGTAAAAAGAAGATTTAACTTTGATTCTCAACATCTGCATCTAAAATTATTTTTAACTCTTAAATAATATTTTTTTTATTTTTATTACATATTTAAATTTTTATTTTGTGATTTTGATATTTACTAAGTAATTTGTCATTGTCTAAATATTTTAGAGACATTTTTAATACTTTATCCTATAGTGTAAATATATTTTATTTTGAGGTTTTAATCTGAGGATAGAGAGTAAAAACCTAATCTCTTGTCCCTTTTGGGTTTACTTTTAGGTGACTTTAGACAAAAAAATTTATTATAAAGTTTTTGAGATCGAATTCAAGACATGATGTTTATAAAATTCAAGCAAGTATATTTGTGTCTATAACATAATTACATGTTATTTATTGTTCACGTTAAATTACTAATACTAAATTTATTTAAGGAGAAATACATTAAAACGGCAAATTAATAATGTAGAAAACTTGTCTAATATTTGTGGAGACGTTGAGGTTATCTAAAACAAGAAAGGTTTATTTGTTTGGAGTGCATAAATTACAAGAAAACATGTTAATATTATTCTTTTATTCATATCTTTCTTGTTTTCAATTTTTTATGTTATTATTTTAGTCATATCTATACAAATTAAAATATAAGAGGAATTATCACCGACGTAAAATTTTCACCCAATTTAGTTTTTTTTTTAAAAAGATAAATGCTTTCCCTCCCATGAATCACCCCATGTGGGTTCATCACAACTGAGAAATTAGATTAGGGTTTAGGATCATCGTGGAAAAGAAAAGTTGTCCAACCCTAAATTTCTCACTCAATCGCGTCGTCAAGCCATTTTTAAAGGCTTGGTTTTAATATCGGTAACTTCTCACCATCTCTTCTCCTTTCACCATTTGTTCTCCCCACTACGTCGGCCTCTATCTTCTTTCTCACTTTGTATCGTCTCATTTCTAAAGTATGTTAGTTGTTTCTCTTTTTGGAACTTAACCCAATTTCCTTTTCACTCTTTTTCATCGAATTCTAAAGCTCACTACCACTATCCTCCCTACTTGATAATAGAATTTGCTCATTATTTGGTTATAGTTCCCCCGAAGATCCCAAAATCTTCCTTATTGATATCCACCATTTTCAATTTCATCAAATAGTTTAAATTCTTAAACTTCTTCTGAATGCTCAAGTAATATTCATGATCTTTGGTTTGTTAATTGATCTGTTAGAAGATTTAATTCTCTTTCATCTTTTTAACTTCATAGTCTGTTGACCCTTGAGAATAATATCACTTCTATTTTATTGTTTCATCAATGGTAGTTTATATGTTTGAATTTTATTTATGCATAATTTTGCTCATTCATATGTTTCGGAGTGCATTTGTTTAAAATTACTTCTTCAATATATCTATACATAACTAACAACATCATGAATTCTTCACTGAGGTGGATTCTTCTTCCACTTTAAATTTTGTTTTTCAAAAGGAAAAAATGAATTCATTGTGTTTAACAGGAAAAAGTGATTCCCTTTCTTGATTTTTAGTGAACTCTCACATGAAAAATTATATTTTGGTGGTTTGATGGGTGAAATGACATCATTTACTATAACAAATAGTACTCTTTTCTGATTTTTAGTATGCTCTCACATGAAAATATAGATTTTGGTGATTTGGTGGGAGAAATGACGTCATATTCTATAATAAATAGTACTATCTTCTATTATTTTGTAAAAAAAATATTTGGTCAATGAGAGTAGTTACCATAACTTGTGGCCTACTCTCACTCCCACTCTCCTTTCTTATTTTTCTTTTCTTATTATTACTCCATGATATAAAAGAATGTGAGAAGAAGAAGATTTTTCTGATTGGTGAGTGAAGAAAAGATGAACTGAAGAGGTAGACGAAGATCTGGTGTGCTCGGGTGCAACACCAGCGGAGCACTTTAATAGCGTGAGTTTGCTTTTATTAGTTTTGCTATTCATGGTGGACAATTCTTAATTGCTTAAATTGAGGAATGCTGGTTTGTTTTTCATAATGGTTATGCTGCACTAGCTCATTATTCTTGGTCTTGCAGTTTTGTTGTTTTGCTTTATGAATGGCAATATGTTTTAGAGGCTTGCACTTATGCTTAGTGTAACACTCTACATATATAATATAGTTGAAAAAGTTTTATATCTAGGAGTCTTTGAAAAAATGGGTAAAGCAAAGTCGTGAAACCGAAAAGAGCAACGCTCGTGAATAATGTTTACTTGCATATAAAGAAAAGCTTAAGCGCAAATAAAATACATATATACATAAGAGTAGAGGTTCAAGGATACAAAGTAGTCAAGCTCCAAGCTCAGCCTGTGAAGCTATGGCTGGCCGGAGAATATTTATATATATACATATAATATAAAAGGAGAGTCTATACATATATAGATGACAAAATAAAACAAAATGTAAACTCCCAAAATTCTCACTTCCTTGCAGAGGACTCCAGACGCCTAGTGAGGTGCCTCTCGACCTGCATCTGAAAACCATAAATATCATATGGGATGAGAACCGGGGGTTCTCAGCATGGTAACAGTGCTAACATACATAAAGCCCGTTTGAGAAGCTTCAAAAGTAACTTTTTTGAACTTTTGACTTATGAAAAGTAGTAGTATTAATGTCTGGTGCAATTTTCAAAACCAAATTGTAACTTTCTAAGAAGCTATTTAGGAGCTTATATAGAAGTTAAAAGAAATGACTTTTCTCATAATACTACTACTTTTTATCACATTTTTATAAAATAAGCACTTTTAGAACTAAAAAACCAAACACAAAATAACTTATTTATAAGTTACTTTTAATATAGCCATTTATTGTTTAAGCTATATTTTCAAAAGGAGCTTAATTAAGCTGTTTACCCAAACTGGACCATAATATATAAGGTTCTGAGAAAGTTAGAGGCAATCCTAGAACTCCAATACCTATATTAAAAGCTTAAAGATTAAACTGGAAACTATAAACAGGGTAATCGTCTAAGGCTCTTAGTTGTAACTCACTCACTGACTTAATTCCAATTTACTCTATCAATCTCTCAACTTCCCCCAATCCTCCAAAAACTCCGATAGAACTGCCCTCGTCACTCTTCCGCTAGACGAGGGGCATCTCAATTGTATAGACAAACAAAGCAGAGAAAGAAAACACAAGTAGGGTACAATTATAATAGGAAGAAAGTATAACAGGTAACATAATAATCACAAAGACAAACCCAAGTAAAACATAGCAATCAAAACAAACATATGCAGATGATATATACCTGTCCTATGGCTGATGAGTCTTATTTGTCGGTTATAAAGCCAACCCGACATGTCCGGTAGCTAACTCAGGACAGAACACCACAACATGAAACATGTATTACTCGTCTCCCCATGCCGGTGTTTCACCCAACCCAGAATAGGTATTACTCATCTACTCAGGTAGGTGCCTCAAACCATAGCTCGGGTAGGACTTACTCGTCTAACCATAGGCCATGACTCGGATAGGAATCAATCGTCTATCCTCGGATAGGAATTACTCGTCTACCCATAAAATCGCATCTCAGATAGGGATTACTTATCTATCCTCAAAGTTTCATATCGAATGGGAATTTTTCATCTATCCACAAAATCATAACTCAGATAGGAATTACTCGTCTATCCTCAAAATTCTCATCATGCATAGGGATTACTCATTTATTCCTAATAGCCATTACTCAATATCTCATCAATCTATTATGCAGTGTTTTAACACTTCTCAAGCTCATACTCACCCCCTCACAACCTTTCTTCACTTCTAAGTTACCTTATCTTCCTAGTTCGGCCCCCTTCACTATCATTACTACTCAATTCTAGGGTCTTAGAAAGTAAAAATAGAGGTTTAAAGGTTCAAAATCATGTTTAAAATCATAAAATACAATTTTTACTGAAAACAGGGTCACGCGTCGGCGTGCATTTTTTCACTCTTGCGTACGCAAGCACCATTCTTGCGTACGCGAGATGCCCAACCCGAAAAGGTTGGTCGCCTCACGTGCAGTGGTCATGTACGCAAGCTGTGCAGAACAGCAAAAGTGCTAAATGCTGCAGAATTTTCAATTTTGCACTCCAAACTTTCGACACTCATAACTTTTTCGTTTTAAAACATTTTCACCCGTTCTTCAAACGCCGTAAACTTCACGGACCCAATTTTTATATGAAATAAGTTTGAAACAATTTGGGTGTTCGGAAGCTGAAAATTAACTTTTTACAAGATTTCTCAAACCTCTATTTTCACCAAATCAAAACTTAATACCAACATTCTATACTTCTAAACAGAACCTAAATCTATCAAACCATCACCTCAACCTTCTCATTCATTCCATTACACATTATTATATAACTTATCAAATTCACCCCCAAGAACTCATAACCAACATCATCTCATACTCAATAATTAAAATAGTATCATTATTATTCATTAAAATCATAATCTCATCAACCATTTTCAACACAAACCATACATAGTCTTCTCTTATGCAACATCACATTCATAATTCATTATCATCACATAATCTCATCATCATTATTACTCAACATTTACCATAATCAATCATTCAATATACATTTCAACCACTTAACAATTATCAACACCAGTCATTAATCCTCAACCATACATGCCATACAACCTATCTTAGGGTCATCTAGCTTAAGTTTTCGCGAAACATTATATATTAAATATGAGAAATCAAAATCATACCTTGGCCGATTTTCACGTATAACCCGAGACACCACCAAAAGGAACCAAACACAGTCCCGAGAATCCAAAATCTCCCAAAGCAATGACACCCAAACTCCACTAAGGCCCCAATATTCACAATCAAGCTCCAATTTACATATATACACACATAATACACATAATTATATATACATGCCCAAAATTCAATACCCAACACAATAAATCAAGGAATTAGCTAGGGTTCTAGAATTTTCACCTTACCCAAGCGCCATATGAGCAAGAGCGAATGTTTTTCTCAAGCTAATCGGGCCCTATAACATCAAAGAACCAAAATCTCAACACCACTCTTTATAATTTTAAAAAATTTGGGGGAAAGAGAGGCTGAGAATAAAAATGGAAGTTCCATACCAATCTACGTACCAGACTTTGTAGAGCTTGATACCGCAGATACATGGCCGCAAATAGTGCGGCGATCGGAGCTCAGAGCGAAAAGTTATGGAGGATTAAATGGAAGACAAAGGTTTGGAACCTTCCTTTCTTTCCCTTGTGTTTGCTTCAGTGTTCTTGGCTGAATTGAGGAAGAAGAGTAAGTCTTCTTTAAGTGTATGGGCTGATTGGGTTGGGCCTTGGGCCTATTTTGGATTCGATTCAATCGGTTCGGCCTGTTTGGTCTATTCTTGGGCCAAATTCTTTAAAATTATTGTCAAAATTATTATTTTAGTTAGCTCTATCTTATTTTACTATAAAATTTATATTTTTGATTTCTTTTATTAAAAATTAATTTATTGATTAATTATTTGCTAATTTTACGGGAATTACACTTAGGTGGTAGATATCTATAGATCTACTAAGAATGGACATACCAATTTGAATATATATCTACTTGAAAGATCATCCTTGTTTGCTATTTATGACAATATGAAATTCACAGAAAACTTTTTCTTGACTTATGACCTTCTTCTCTAATGTATGAGTATATACGAGAAATCATTTAATAATATCAATGTTTGAAGTATTGGATACTATCAGAGGCTCAAATTTGATTTGGTTGAGGTAATTATTTTAATTTTATTATTTTTCAAGAGTCTTTTTTCATCTACTGATATTTTGATATACCTACATATAGAGGTGTTGAATTGACGTAGGTTAGTAGGTTACATGAATTTAATGAAATTGTCTATTAAAGAATTTGTAGTTTTATCTACTATCTTAGGATATTTCCAATGATTCTATCATAATCTAAATTTTGGTAGAGTTTGATCATTTTTGCCCCCAACCAAGAGCATATCTTTGATAGTACTAAATTTCACTGCAGGTGAACTAAAAGCAGTGCCTCTACCGAAGAAAGGTTTAGCTACGGCAAACCCTAAAACAAATTCTAAACAGGTTAGATCTCATATGAAAATGGTTTTTTCTCTTCCAAACCCTACCTTTTCAACCCTGTTTTTCACCTTCTGGTTCGTGTTTCTCTTCAACCTTTGCCAATTTCTTCCTTCTATTATCATGCCTTATATGCTTATTTTTTTAATTTATTGTTTGTTGCTGTAGATATAAATTAAATTCTGTTTTTTCTTTTTTAATACAATTTCAATTTATGCTTTTTTATTCCTTTCAAAAATATGAATGTTGCTTTATTTTATCTCAAGTCCGAGATTGAATCTTTAGTATTGATGTTAAAATAATACTTCATACTTAACAATGCTAGATGATTTTGTTTGTACGTAGTTAGTAGTAGTTGGTTACTTGATTTTGTTTTTCAATTCTCAATATATAGAAAAATAATATAGTACAAAAATGAAAGAAGTTTTTTGAATTTTAATTCAAAAAATAAAGCGAGTATTACTATTCTATATCTTCTCTATTTTTATTTGATGGAGGAAAAAAAATAAGTTATTTCTTGAAATGATAGTGAAGGTTAATTCAAATTATTTTGCATTGATTTTGAATTTGGCATTGGCATGCATTATAATTGAAACTAAAATTTGAAGCTAAATATTTGTTTAGCCAGTAATTTTGTCTTCTCATATATCTTTTATTTTAGCCAATATTTTGCTCAATAAATTTGACCTCTATTTTTTAGCAACATTTAAAAGGAGTATTGGTTTATGCAAAAGACGAAACTACTCAGCTTTTTTAGCTGTTGAAAGTACAAATCTCTCTGTTTGTCTCTGAAACCATGTTTCACTTAAGATGGAAGACTAATTTCTTACAATATATTTTACTTTAAAAATAATGGGTTCTAAAATTCTTTTTGAGGGACTATCTTTTTAATTTTACTCAATTTTTTAACTTTTTATTTTTCTTCATAAAAAGGAAATGAGGTTAACTTCTTTCTTTTTCTAATTAAGTAAAGCCATGTAGATTGAAGGTCTTCGAATTGAAGGCCTTCCATTCAATTGATTCCAATTTTGTGAAAGGATTTTTCAAAGAATCTAAAGATGCTATAAGAAGGGTAAAAAATAATATTATTATTTGACATGTGTCTTTCTTTATCTGTTGAAAAAAAATTAGCTTTGCTTTGAGGATGAGTGAGTTGATTATGATTATTACTTCATTGCATAAAATTTGGTGTGTGAAATGATTGTAATGATAGACATGAGCATATATTCTACATATGTCAAAGCTATCAGAGCTGTCCCAAAGTTTATATATATTGATGATTAAGAATCAATACTTTCTTGAATCATCATATAATTAGGATTCTCACAAAGACCTTGGCGAGTCTGAGAAGTTAATTAAAGGATATGTTCTCTTAGAGTTATATTATAAGCGGGGATATAAAACAGTCCTTTTAGTTTTTACAAATTTCTCTCCCTTGAGAAGTTTTGTGTGTATATTGTGACTCCTATGTGGCTTGAAAGTATATCTACAAGTACAACTACTAAGCAGATTCGATTTTGGCATGTAAGCTTCTTTTACCACTTCAAAAGGTGTGACTTGCGATATGTTAATACCTTTAGTGCTGTGAGTTTCTTCTTATTCATACGTTTATCTCATATAGATATGTTGACTCCCGGTTAGTTTAAAACAATGCAAATGATGTATGTTTTATGTGATCTTTTATTCTTTCTTTAAATTAGGCATCTTTCAACTATAATATTCTTATTTTTTAATGTTTATTTCTAAAATTTTTTAATTATTAAAAAAATTAGTTGATAGTATTATTGTAAATTTAATTAAAGAATTATGCATACTGATATTTTAATGATTTACCTTTGTGAATTTTAATTATCTTTTTTAAGTTAAGAAATTTTCTTTAAAATGTGAGCTAGCTAGACTTCTTGTTAAAAAATACATGTATTTTTTTATAGTTCTACACTCATAAATCTCTAAAGGAGATGAGATTAGGCTTACAGCAAGAAATACAAGTGTGTTTTATGTAATATTATTTAGATAATAATATACATGCAAGTATTATTTATAATAATACTATTTTGACATTGCAAAATCTATGACTTATAATAATAGCATTTTGTGTAAAAAAATTTGGAATATACAAAGTATTATTGCTACCTTTACATCGCATAATTTGCCTCTTTCTCATTTATTAATTGAGCAGATGATAGAGTTGTTGTGAATTGTGCAAGTCCACAAATCAATGTTGGGCTGGTTTGCAAAATAATATCTTATTTTTGCATTTATTTATTTGCTTATTTTGGAGTTAATCTTGAATATGGTCTGAAAATTTTTGTTTGAATATTAATTGGTTTTTAAAAGGTTGATAGCATTAAATAATTCTTTAGCTTTTATACTATTTTGATGATAATTTAAAATACATAATTTGATGGCCTTTCATAATTGAATTACTGATCTGAAAATTAGGTATCAAAATGTCAAATGGTGATTTGCACTTTGTTTTTCTTTTTCTTATTGGATGGTTTAAGATAATTAAACTTTATTTTATATCTTTTTTGGTCAATTTAATAATAATTATTGAGTGAAATGACAAGCTTAATAATTAACCAATTCGTTAGAAAGGACATGCTTAGGTTTTGATGTTGTAACATATAGTTAATTACTTTAAAATCTCCTTTTAGTTTTGTATAGGGACACCAGAACATGGAGACTATATCAATTTTAAAATTTAAGAATGATGAAGTGTGTCGAGTGATATTGGTAGCAATTTTTTGTCTATTTTGTTATGTTTAAATGGATGGTTTATGTGGAAGTGGTCAAATACAAATGATAATGGACAACTAGTCAATATCTGATGGCTTTTATGTATAATCCAAGTTTAAGATTATTTATCTCTCTTAAATAGCAATGTTTTAATTTAATAGATGATTATGATTCCAAATCAAGAGGTTTTTACTTAAGAGAATCTATGAATGATTATGCAATTAGTTTGACTGACTTCAGACTTAAGAGTATATCATTCATGGGTTGTCTCTCTTTATTATTGTTTTCATCCATTTTAGTATGTAATATTTTTCTTTGGTGATTTTGCATGTGAAACATTGCTCTTGGTTAAAAATGAGTTAGTATCAATAATATTTTTTTATTATAGCATTATGCATACTGCATGGTTGGTTTGGATTTGATTGAGAGGGCATTTGGTATTGCAAAATCGAATTGTTATTTTCCTTTCAAGTTCAAGTTTCACTTTTTCATCCAAAATCTCGAAAATGGAGGATGTGCTACATGATGATGTGCCTTTGGATTATGCTTCAATTCTTATTTTTCCCAACCAAAATATGTTAGCTTTTAATACATGGGGTTAGAACTAGATTTTCTAATAGAAACTAAATTTATGACGTGAACTATTTTAGTACTATATTAGTATATTCTAAAGTTGCTTTGAAAATGTTATATCCTTATGTCTTTTGTCAGTAGATTCAATTTTGCATTGACTATTAATTTATTGTGAATCTTTTCCATACGTAAATCTTCTAATTGTATGGAAGAAGTCAATATTATCAGGTCGAGTTTTCTTTTATGGGTTCTGTGGATTTTGTTGGGGTTTCAATTGTGCTCCTTTACGTCATATTACAATTAAAATTAGCTATCATTGTTGAAATTCATTAAGAATTTATTTGGTTCTTTTGTTGGAACCTAAATTTGTTTGTTTAATTCATTGTTTATTCAAATTGTTAGCGCTCTTTTCAGACCTTGGTGGCTATTCATTGTGTGTTAGACATGCATATGATTAGAGGCAACTTTGGTTCAGGTCTAGAATTGATCCTTTGCATTTGTTTTTTAAGATATGGTCACTTTTAGCCACTCCTTCTAACTATAAAGTCTAATTACTATTTTTTATTTTTCTGAATGTAATTTTGCTTCTCTGTGATTGTCGTTAATAAGAGGGTAAAAAAGAAAATTTTTTAAGATAATTGACTAAATTATTATAAAATCTTCTGTATTAAGTATTACAGAATAAAACTAAGCCTTTGATGATAAAGTGAAACTCATTCTGTTATATGAAAGCTCTTTAACATATTATGCTAATAGAAATAAAAAGTAAAGTGGCTTTCTTTATAACAATTTTGTGTTAGTGATTGACATTTTTGGCATCTCTATGGTTATTTCTTTGTTTTTTTGTGATGGTGGTTTTGATAAAATGTCTGGATCAGGACTCTATTGTTTGTCAGCTCGACTTTCATATTGGACTCAAAGGGTAGTATAGTGGGCTATGCTCATTACTTTGTAGAACAATATTTAATTTGTTGTTTCGAAAGACAAATATTTACTTGTGTTTACTTTGTTAAAAATGCACAAAGCAAGGAAGATAAATATTTTATTCACAACCATTTGGCATTGACTGTCAAGTATCATAGAGATTTTCTAACTGAATCTACTAGAATTGTGGACTTTGAGGTGAAGCCATTCAGGTTAGTATTTTTGTGATTTCTCTGCACTATAGATGTATTTCATTTATTTTGTTGTGATATGTATACAATACTCATACTGAGTTTTTGACTATGAATGTTAAAATGTAGTATATTGAGATGAATCATCATCATCGTATTTTCTAGGGTTTCTTTGATTTTGTTTCAAATAAATATGAATTTACTATTTTTTTTAATCGTGATATTGAATCATCATCATATTCTTTGATTTTGTTTCAAAAAATATAAATTTACTATTTTTTAATTGTGATCTGTTAGTATATGGACATGATGAATCATTATCGTGTTTTGTGAGATTTCTTTGATTTTGTTTTCTTTTGCTTCTTATGTTGAACTATAAGTTTCGTGTTGATTTCGAGACCATTGGCATTGATTTGTGTTAGCCTAGATATTTTTCCGGTTTGTTACAGATTTTGAGATTTCTACAGTTGTAATAATTTTCCTTTTGTCCCTTTTTGTAAGTCTTGGTGAAATATACACCAGCAATTGATATATGGAGTATCGGTTGCATCTTTACTGAAGTACTCTTAGGAAAGCCATTTTTCCTGGAAAGAATGTTGTTCACCAGTTGGATCTTATGACAGATCTGCTTGGGACTCCCTCACTGGATACCATACCACAGGTAACTTCTTCTGTAACACCCTAATATTCAAATCCTTATACTCGAGTAATAAGTCAATGATAATAAAGTGGTACGACTCTTAAGGTGGATTTTTAATACATAGTTTATAAGTAAAATTGAAAGGACTATTAATCAAGAAGCCTGAAAAGAGTAAAAATAAAATCGCGAAGTCGTATCACTCACGCATCGACAACTAAAGATAAAGCGTGAAGTCAAAAGCGATATACGGATAAAGGCATAAAGAAGAGTAAGAGAAGAACAGTATATAGATATATAACATAGTAAATAGTCACTAGTTGCAACCCGCGAAGTTTAGACCGGCTAGGGTACAGTATGAAAGTAGTTGACAACAGTATCTCCTAATCTCTCCCAAAAGAAACATAAGAGCCTCTATAGGCGAGTTCAATACATAATATAAGCTTTTCAAAATAAAAGTGGCCTGAAGAGATTCTAAGCAAGATATAAAGTAGAGAATATAAATATCTTCGCTATCTCTCAGATGAACCACAGCTCACTTCTGAGCACCTGTACCTGTATCTGAGAAACGAGAGATATATACAGAATGAGAACCCCCGACCCATGGGTTCCAATACGGTAAAAGTGCCAAATAAATACAATACATTGTAATAAAAACTCACTAAGCATCCTAAACTTCCTTCCACCAAACATTCATCCTGTGTTCTCGCTAATCCATAAATAGGCAACTGTCATAAGAGAATGCTAAATCTGATTCATTTTCCTCATACTTCCCAACTTTCTAACTCTCTGACAATTCACAATTAGAATTGTAAACAAAACCATCCCCAGCTATTCTGTTTCAGCAATCCTATATCATTATCTCATATCCTCACCTGGAGCAAGTGAGATCACTTCACTACGTCTATCCAGGGAGCTCAAATTACCTCATTCAATAATCATCATCATTATTCAATTTCATCATCAACTCATCTCATTAAGAACTGCTCTCAGTGTCAACCGACACCAGCATGAGAGACCTCTCAGTTGCAGAAACACAAGCAATGCAGGCAAGCAATACACAATAAGGTACAAGTAGAACAAGTAGCACATAATCAGGTAACATAGCATATATGATATAGCAATCCAAAGCTAATAGGCAAACCCAAACAATTCAAACATATGCAAATGATGTATGCCTGCTTATGACTGATGATATCATCTGTCAGTTATCAAGCCAACCCGACGTGTCCGGTAGCTAACCCGGGCACAGTTTCTCTATTGCGCATTAATATCATTAGAGGGAATACATGCCCTGTCACCATTAGAGGGTATATGTGCCATGTCACCAGTATAACCAGAGAGAAAATACAAGCATACTCACATTCAATATTTTCCATCATTATTCATTTACCACATTGATTCATAATCACTCTTCAATATTATCAATTCTCAAACAATGACCCGGAGCAAGCGGGATGAACCACGACCCTTGCTACTACCTAGGTATCTCAAATACATTCATTCAAAACTCCATAATTAAACTCATTTATCAGAATTCTCCTTTCCCATCTCATACCCGGAGCAAGTGGACAACGCCACTGCCTACTATCCGGGGTCACATGTCACATTTATTTTCAAACCATCATTTTTACACTTCCTCAATCACAATTCATTACTCTAAGCCTTTTTTCATCAACAAGTTATCACATTTCCTAGCCTCTTCTCATTACTAGGCATATTATACAAATTTAGGACTTAAGGGATGAATATGGAGGTTTAGAAGTCTGAAATTCAACTTTAAAAACTCAAAAATCAATTTTTGCTGAAAACAGGGTCACGCGTGCGCGTCGTCCACACGCACGCGTGGGAAGCGTAGAAAAGCGGATGACGCGTAAGCGTCGCTGACAAATGAATTTTTGTCGGTATAGAATTTATCAAGTAATCAATCGTAGTATAGTCTAAACCGACGCAAAATCCATCATCAAAGTAATTCTACAATCTATAACCGAGAGTATTAGTCCCGAGTCGTTCTTCCCTAGGAATGCTACAAGGATGCATGTTATTGGTTAAGTGGTCTTTTGTGGCTTGAAGAGTGTGGCATAAAAGTGCTAATAAAAGAAAACAACAATCAATCAATATTAAAAGCTTTGGGCAAGGTTGAACATTGGAAGTTCCATCACTATAGCTTCCTTCAATTGTGATGACAAAGGAGTGTTGCTTTACTTAGTCAACCCCTAATTATAGAGGAAAGTCAAGTAAAAGTAACTAACTTGAGTCACAAGTCCTAGTCTTACCCTAGGGAAGTCTAGCTTTAGTGCACTCCAAGTCAATTAGCAATCTTCAATTCTTAATCAACAATTGACATCCATTATTCAAGTGTCTCCAATGACTCAACCACTAGGCCAAGTGAGGGGATACTACTCCATATCTAAAGTTGGCATTTTCTCAAACACTTGGAGAGCGAGAATGAAAGACATAGCAAAATGGAGAGAAAAGAATTAGGATCAAAGCAATTCAATACAAGAGATTAACAACAATCAACAATGAACAACAATGAAATTGAAATCTTCAATGAATTAATAGAATCCAAAACAACAAAGTTAAACCTAAGATCTATGAGAATTGAACAATTACAAACACTAATGAGATTAGAGAAGAGGATCTACAACATGAACAAAGTAAATTGAGTGTTGTAATGGATCTCACCAAGGAATGGTTGAGAATTGAGAAAATGAAGATGAATCCTAGAGAGAAGTTGGAGTTTCTCTCTCTACAAATGTAACTAACTCCAAAAATATCTACCTAAGGATCTAGAATTAGTCTATGGAAGTGAATGTGTGTCAATCCCCTTCAATCCTTGGCTCTTATGTGCATTTTGGCGCCAAAGTTGGTTGCTGAAAACCTTCCAAAATCGCCAGGCACGTGTTGCAATAAAAGAATCACGTGTGGACTACGACGCGTGCGCGCACGGTGCGCGTGCGCGTCCCTGGCTAATTCTGCGATGTGCGCGTACGCGTGCTTGGCCGAGATCAACCCTTTGGCTTTTTGTGCTTCTCTCCACTTGCATGCTTCCTTCCTTGCTTCCTTTGATCCATGCCTAGCCTATTTCAATCCTGGAATTACTAGCGAACACATCAAGGCATCTTATGGAATCAAAGAGAAACTAGAATTCATCAAAATAAGGTTCAAAAAGCATGTTTTTACACTTAAGCACGAATATGGAAGCGATAACAAAACCATGCTAATTCATAGGCTAGATGTGACAAAAGGTTATCAAAACACTCTAAACTTAATACAAAACAAACCGTCAATTTGTGGTTTGTCAGTCGCCCATGCACATACGTGGGTAGCAGAGAGGTAGAGTGACTCGCACGCGTTAGCCACGCGTACGCGTGGATGCGTTTTGTGCTCCTCGCACAAAACCGGCACGCTACCATCACAACTCTATGGAATTCGTACCACGCACCTACATCAATACAGTGATGCGTACGCATCGGCCAGGCGCACGCGTGAGAAAGTAAAAATCGTGAGTGACGTGTGCACGTCGGAGTACGTTTTACCAAAAATTTTACTAAGTTTAAAAAGCTGCAGGATTACATTTTCAAACCCCAAACTTCCAACGGGTATAACTTTTTCATTTCAAATCATTTTTCACCCGTTCTTCGAATGGCATAAACATCTCGGATTCCATTTTATTTCTAAATAATTTTGATACAAATCGAGGATCCGGAGACCAAGTTATGATCCATCAAAGTAGACCAAAATCACAACTTTCATAAAAACTAACAAAACTAAATTTCCAACACAAACCAATTTCAAACTTTTTTCAAAACCAACCAAAACTTACCAAAATCAACCTCAAGCCTTCTCAACTCATTTTTTTCAACATTCATTAAATTCACAATCCACCAATCCACCATTTTGACCAATCTCAATCAAATAACTCAATTTCAAACAAAATACAATATCATATATTTCATTCCACATCTCACGTTCCAACAATACCAATTTCATCAACCCCCAATACATATATATCCATATCATCATATACTACTCACATGCATTATCAACAAGGACATCAATTCCTCCCTCAAAACCAATAACTACATAATCCATACAATTCATTGTAACCAAATAACAACAATCATAATTCTATTCAATCTCATATGACATCACACAATACACACAACACTTACCTTCCTTACCTCTTTCTGGCCTCCAGCCTAAGATTCATGGCCTCCTGCCTAAATTCACAATTTAAATGCATATTCCACAAACTAATATTCATTACCCAATTCATCAATTTCTCAACACACCAAACATGCAAATTCACACAATTCTCAATCCAATCATTAATTTACATTACATATCAACAATACATATTAGTACCAACTATTTATACAATCTAAACTTAATTCTAGGGGTATCTAGCATAGGAATTCTCATCACACCACACGGTACTTAAATGAAACTTAAATTATACCTCTTGTAGCCAAAATAATTGAGCTTCTTCTTAGAAGTCTCCACCAACCTTTAACTCCAAGCTTCACCAAAGCCCCGCAAGCAATATCAATCTTCCAATTATGTACCAAAATCACCCAATACTCTAACATAATCAATTTTTATACTTATAATCAAACTAGGGTTCATGAAATTGATAAATCACAAGGGTTAGAGGGTTTTTTACCTTAACCCACAAAATTAGTTGATGGAACTCACCAATGGCTCACACTAGAGCACTCCTGAACAATAAAAATCACAAGATTTTTTCAAAACCCAAACTAAATTCGAATTTAAAGAGAAAAATGAAAATTGGGTAGAAGACAGTAGAATATTCATCACAAAACTTAGATAGAATGTAGAGGATGAGAAGAGCGACGCGTGACTGCAAACGGCTCGTCAATCGGAGTTCCGGAGAGAAAGTTATAGTGATTTGAAGTTTGGAAAGCTATGTTTTCTTTCTCTCTTCTCTCTATCCGCCCCCTCTCTCATTCTTTAGGGTAAATGAGCTGAAATGCTCATAACTAATATTTATATATGTTGGGTCTTAGGCCTATTTTGGCCCGATTCACTTGGTTTAGTCCGTTGGCCCAATTTTGGGCCAAAACCTTTAATATTAGAGTTTTAAATCGTATTTTAAATATTTCTATCTTCCCAAATTATAAATTCTTATTTCTTAAAATTATTCACTTCTAATTAATTTTCTCAGCCACAGTATCGGACAGATCGCAGCTGGTACTGTCGGTCAAATTTCCAGTGCGTATTTTTACGTAGAAAACTATGTTTTCCGACTTAGAAAAATCCACTGAGTCCAAATATCATATTTAAATTATCAAATTTTGATTGCTAAATTTTCTAACCATATTTGTTCCTATTTAATTTATTATTTAATTAATTACGGTTTGACCAGGTTTTACATCTTTCTCGCAATTGACAGATCTGATGATTATATTGCAGTATATCTTAGTACAATTCTGAACCAAAGCTTACTGGCTTGCATCAAAATTTGAGTTGGATGCAGGTACGTAATGAGAAAGCACAGAGATACCTTACTAGAATGAGGAAAAAGTAGCCTGTGCCATTTGCACATAAGTTTTCTAATGCGGACCCTTTAGCACTATGACTACTAGAGATATTTCTGGCTTTTGATTTGAAAGACCGACCTACTATTGCAGAAGTTTGTTACATTGTGCTTTATTAGTTACGTGTGCATTGAAATATATTGAAATGTAGATTATGTATAACAATCTGTAATATATAGTGATTTTTGGTGTCTTCAGGCATTGGCCAATCCTTACTTCAAGGAACTGACTAAAGTTGAGAGAGAACCATCTTAGCTATTACGAGCTCCCTTTTTATCCACTGGAATCAAGATATGGTTGGCTTCAGCAATCCCCAAATCACTCTCTCGAGTTCACATCCTTCTTTTACTCAATGGGTTGAAGGAAGAATGAAGCTACAGCAATTCCAAAATGGAGGATTGAGCATTTCAGCGGCAACTTGCAGAATTTTGTGGTCAATTCAAATTTAAAATTTCTATTTGGCTCTCGCTTTCTTTGGTTTCTCTCAATTTATACACAATCTTACTATTCTTATTTGTGTGTTGAGAGTTTTTAGAATTTTTTTTATAGTTAGGTTAACTTTACAGACATAAACCAGCTAAAATGTGTTATACGGAGCAAATCAATAACTTGAAGGTTCTAAAGGTACTTATTTAGATTATTGGATTGTTTCTGTTTTTTAATTTTCTTTTTAGAGTCTTTTCATCATTGTTGATTTAAAAGAAGAAAAAAATCATGAAATAATAAGTTAGGCTTTTCACATTATAGGTCAAATATATCACCATGTGTTTAAGGTGTTAACTGCTCAATAGTTTCTCACAACTCTTTTAAGTTTATAACACCTTGAAATTAGTTTTAGACTTTTAGCAGAACAAGTTACTATACATTTTAGTATATATTTTCAGGTATCATATTATCTCTATCTATTTTCTAATTGGATTTACTCCCATTAAACTTTTATTATATTATGTGTTCCTGCTGCTGTAAAATTTTTTAACTCCTTTTTCTTTATATTTCATTTTTTACCGAGTATTTTGTTATGAAGGAACTATGTGACTGGGCTGGATTTCATACGCGCACCAAGAAAAGGAGAAAGAAAGAACATAAATAGCAAGACTATGACAGAATGTTCTATTTGCATCCTAACAAAGAAGAAAATGAAGATTCAATGAACAATGTATTGGATGCTTGAGTTTTATGTCTGGATTATTTATTTATTTTTAAATACACCATATGATAATTGGTCAGTTGATAGTACATAACAAGATATTCCACAACTCATAGTAATAGTAAGCATTATTCTATAACTCATAGTAATATCAAGTTTTATTCACCACAAGTTCAAATATTTGTATTACTTTGGCAACTATTTGTTTAGGTTGATCAAATTGACCTTTATGATCATCGTGATGTTGAGGCACGTAATCCAGAAAGGAAAAAAAGAAAAGAAAAAAAGAGAGGATTCTATTGAGAATGTGACTTGTGCGGTGATGAATTCATATTTGATGATAAATTTTGAATTGATTTGAGTGGATTTCATCATATAAATCCACATTTATTCATCTAAATAGCATAATTTTGTGTTTTTCCTCTAAATTGTGCCTAATTGTGAAAATATGCTCTTTTATGCTTAATTTAATCAATTTTATTCCACTTTCATTTCATTCGATGCCTTGATGGTTTTGACGAGTGATTTTAGGTGTAATAAGTTGGAATGGCTTGATAAGAGTGGAGGAGAAGCATGCATTTGGGAGAAAACACGAAGAAAACTAAGGAAAAGAACATAGCCATGTGTGCGTATGCACAACTCTCTGTGTGTACGCACAAGATAGAGATCAGCAAGTGTGCGTACACACAGGATGAAAATCAGCATGTGTGCGTACGCACACACCTGTGCGTATGCACAAATTCCTGTGCATGCCTTCGTTAAAAAGTCACATGACTCGCGTTTTAGGAGGTTTCTAGACCCATTTCTAAAGGCTTAAAGGCATATATAAAAGGGCTATCAACACACATTCATAGCATACTTCATACATACAATACACTTAGGATAGTTTTAGGGTAGTTTAGTTTAGGTTTTCTCTCAATTTTCCTTAGAGTTTAATTAAGATTTGTAGAATTTTATAGCTTCAAGTTTTGACTTTAGATTCTAGCTTGTTTCTATTGTAAGTATTTCCTTAATTTTCTCTTTTATTACACTACTTGTTCTACATTTTCTTCTATTTTAATTTCCTTTATCAATACATATATGCTTCTTGCAAATTTTGACTTTTGGTTAATGAATTTGATGTTTAATGGTTATTATATGTTTATTGAGTTGCCATTGTTGATTTTGATCATTTGTGGTTCATAGTTTTTATCATTTTTCCAATTTTATCATGTTTTATGATTATGCCCACATGTGTTTGATAAAATGTCATTTTTGATTATGAGGTAGATTTTCACTCCTTGACTTGGGGGAATGAATTTATGGAATACTAGAATCATAATGTCCGACATTTAGGGATAATTCTTGGGTTGTTAGTTGTTATTGTTTCCACTAATGCTAGCTTTTTACTAAGGTAATTAGTAAGTTAGTTGGGATTTGTGGATTAATAACAATTACGCTCACTTGACTTACTCTCCGATGTTAAGGGTTGATTAGGTGAGATTAATCCATCATAATTATTATAGTTATGGTTATGGCAAGAAAGGGATTCTATAACTCATCCCAAGTCAATGCTTCCATTTATGTATATTTTGAATCACATTTCTCTCACCTTAAAGCCTTACTTGTTTATATTACATACATAGTTCTTTTATTTCTTTATTAGTTTATTAATTGCAATTTTGATTGTTCTTTAATTCCTTTATTTTGTTTGCTTCATGATAAACCACTATTTTATGGTTTATCTTGTGCTCAATTGAGTGATTTTTATCAACTCTTTACCCACTTATTCATATGATTTGCATGTTTTATATTTTCCTTCCTGATTCTGTGCTATGATTGAAAACATGTTTCTTTGGCTTTTATTTCCTTTTATTTAATCCTCTCTTATTACCATTAGATGGCTTGATATGTGTGTTAAGTGATTTCAGGAATTACAAGGCAGGAATGGCTTAGAGGATGGAAAGGAAGCATGCAAAAGTGGAAGGAATACAAGAAGTTGAAGGAACTGCAAAGCTGTCAGCCTGACCCTCTCGCACTAAAACGATCATAACTTGAGCTACAGAAGTCCAAATGATGCGGTTCTACTTGCGTTGGAAAGCTAACGTCTGGGGCTTCGATTTGATATATAATTTTCCATAGTGCCGTAGAGATAGGCGACATGAACGCGCGCTCCACGCGGACGCGTCGCATCTGCGAATCTCATTCCACGCAAACGCGTGGATGACGCCTCCGCGTCACTTTGCCGCGACCTGTACGGACCAGATTTCACAATCAGCGATTTCTAGGCTGTTTCTGACCCAGTTTTCGCCCTAGAGAACACAGATTAGAGGCTATAAAGTGGGAAAATGCATCCATTCATAATTATGCTTTCATAATTTTTAGTTTTAGATGTAGTTTTTAGAGAGAGAGACTCTCTCCTCTCTCTTAGGATTTTGGATTAGGATTCCTCTTAAAGGATTTAGGAATATTTTCATCTTCTTCAATTACAGGTTCAATGTTCCTTTTATTTATTTCCTCAATCTAGTTTATGGATTTCTATGTTCAACTCAACTTCTTTATTTGGCTACAACTGCCCGTGTTACATTTGATATCTTTATCAATTCATGATTTTGAGGTATTTCAGATCTAAGATTCTTATTTAGCTTTTTATATTATTGGATTTAATTGATTTACTGGAAGCTCTTGAGTTATCAACTATTCATGATTGATTGTTATGTCGACTAATTAACTGAAATTCCACTAACTCTAGTCTTTCCTTAGGAGTTGGCGGGAAATCTAACCAATTGGTTCACTTGACTTTCCCTTGCTTACGCAAAGGTTAACTAAGTGGGATTAACTTCCATTCTTATAGGAGTAACTAGGATAGGACTTCCGAATTTTCATATCTTGCCAAGAGTTTATTTTATAGTTAATTATTTATTTTATTTGTCCTTTAATTTACTTGTTCCCCACTTTCAAAATCCCAATTTACAAAACCCATAACCATTAATAAGAACATACCTCCCTGCAATTTCTTGAGAAGACGACCCGAGGTTTGAATACTCGGTTATCAATTTTAAAAGGATTTGTTACTTGTGACAACCAAAACGTTTGTAAGAAAGTTTGATTTTTTAAAAAGATTTACAAATAATTTAGAATTCAAATCTAGAATATTGTCTATTAAATTTTACAAATAAATTATGATGGATAAATATTATTTTAAAATTTTTTTTATTCAAATTGATTGGCATAAAGTCAATATATACTACTTTGTAGTCGTTATTATATTTCAAATGCAATTTTCTAATGTCATCAGTAATATTCAATTGATAATTTATCTTGGTAGATTTTTTTTCTATACAAAAAGACTAAATATATAATAACCTAAGTTTAATATGTTAATAAAGTCATGTATTATTAAACTTAAAAATATTATGTTTGGAAAATATTAAAATAATTTTGGTTGTTATCTTTATTATTTTCAAATAATATTTATATTTATTAAATTTTAAAGAGTTAGTAGTGTAAAATTTGTTCTCTTTTAAGATTTGTATTATTAATTGAAATTTTAATTATCATCTGAGTTGAATAACTAATTTAGTTTATCAATTAATTTAGTTAAAAATTCTGTATAATAATTATATAGTACACATAAAAATTATAGAATTGCCTTAAACAACAAAATTTATATTTGTAATTATTTTTTTAATTATTAATATTAATTGTATTGCTCATATTTTTCAACATACTTACATGGTTGTTGTTGATGAGGATGAGAAATTAAATAGTGTTACAGATCTTAAATAAAGAATATTTATTATTATGTTTGTTTTATTTTCATGAATGAATTTAGATATTGTTAATTTTCAGTTGTTGTTACAGATGATTTAATTCAATTAAATATATTGATATATGTAATATAGAGATGTCATATTTAGTTGAAAAATGTGTTTTGTTTGAGTTCATGATAATATGATATTTTTAATTTTTATCACAATTGTGCTTTAAGTTATCTTTTTTATATTTGTATAAATATATCCTTTAAAATTATTTCTGTCATTTTTTATTCAATTAATATAATTAGACGATTTACTAAAAATCTTAGATGAATGTTATATTAAATAAACTAAAGATTTTTCATTCATTGTTTAACTAATATGTATACATTGTGCTATATTTTTTTCTGATTATTTATAAATGCATGAAATAA
This sequence comes from Arachis duranensis, assembly GCF_000817695.3. Classification (NCBI taxonomy): domain Eukaryota; kingdom Viridiplantae; phylum Streptophyta; class Magnoliopsida; order Fabales; family Fabaceae; genus Arachis; species Arachis duranensis. The sequence continues at coordinate 31,626,260 of NC_029774.3, read as the reverse complement.
AGCATGCATTATCAAGTATGTGAATATAGCAACTCCAAAAAAGGATGGTTTGTATTCAAGTATTGCTTCACGTAATACATATTTATATTATAAGATTATCTTTTTCTTATTAATTCAAGTTGCGGTCTGTTGAAAAGGCTATTTATCAATTAAACTATCGTTAGATGCTTTGCGGCTTGCCTAATAAGATAACCCCACTCATCAACAGAAAAAGAGGGGCTCAATATAGTCTTGCAATTATCTGCTTAATAATTCCAGTGTGCATGATTTGAGAGATTTGATCAAAATAAGATGCATGAGCTCCCACTCTTTTGACCCAAGAGGGAATCTAGTCTTGCTATGAATTCTGCTTTTTCTTCTTTCTTAAAAGGCGTGCTATTGTGCTAATCCGAGGACACACGCTCACTTATTAACAAGGAGTCAGGATCTAAAACATTTTGACAGTGAAAATAAAATATATATAATATAATAATAATTTTATAATAAAAGT
>NC_029774.3:31624173-31625171 GCF_000817695.3 Arachis duranensis | reverse complement strand
AGTAAATGCTTATTTAGAAATTTACTTCTCATACAATTAGAAGCCAACTCTTATTGAGATTCATAGTTGAAAAAGTTCTTTTAATTAATGCAGTTGTTACAAAAAAAAATTAAAACTAATATAAAAAAAGATAAATAATACTTTTTTAAGTCGATTTCTAAAAAAAAAACATAAATTTCATTTAAATTGATAATTGATCATTCTAATGACATCTAATATAAAATTTTTAAATTGGTTATGAAGTTTCAAAAATTGAATAAAAAATTATTGTGGGGTCAAATTTAATAATTTAGTGGGGACAAATAAATATTATTATCATATATTACTCAAAAAAATTTTAAATTGTAATGGGGGCGGTTGCCCCACAACCAAACACATAGATCCGTCCCTGAATAATAAGCAAGTGAGATATATTAATTAGTATACGAGAAAAGCTATTTTAACGACGAAATATGTTGCCAAATATGGATACGTAGTGCATAAATGATTTTGATTTACTACGTAGCGCATAAACACGTAGTTAGGGGGTGGAAACAGGTCAAGTTAGGTCAGACTTTACTCTTAACAGACTTATAATAAAGTATATTAATCTTTGTCTGGTCTGTAATTTGATATAGGCTTTTTAATGAATACTGAGTCTGGCCTGTTGTTAAATCTGGCCTAGTCTAAAATCTGTCAATAGACCTATTTTTTTAATAATAATTAAATTTAAGATATAATTTAATTTTTAAAATTATAAAATCTAAAATAATAAATTTATGAATAATATTGATACAAAATACACATATATAATTAAAAAGACAAATGGTTGAGTGGATAAAAGTATTTTCATAAGATAGAAGATCCAAGTTTAAATTCTTCTAATAACATTTTTACTAGTATAATAAAATTCTATATATATTTGTAAGTTCAGACCGACCTGACAGGTCCAACAGAACTATTTCAAAAGTCTAAATCTAGTCTTTTAAAAAATATAAACTTTTTTAATAATTTGATCC
>NC_029774.3:31588232-31624022 GCF_000817695.3 Arachis duranensis | reverse complement strand
ATAATAATTTGATTATTGATATATTGTCAATTTTTTACATTGATTCTTGCTTGTTAGTTTGCAAAAAAAGTATGCATTGTAGGAACCAATTGTAGTGTCTCGGATTGGAGCATTTTTTCTCTTTCAAATATTTTATTATTTATAATTTTGTTTAAATATGACTTTGTTATTTTATGCCAGTGTGGTAGGTTGCTGCTACTAGTGTTCGGGTGTTAAATGCTGTAAATTTAATTTAAAGTTGTCATTTTTAATTGTTTGTTTGAATGGTATTATTTTGATTAAAAAAAAATTTATTAAAAAATATTTTTTTTATTTTTTAACATGTTTAGTAAATTTTTAATAGTAAAAATAAAAACACTAAAAAAACAAAAAATATTTTTTTGAGAAATTACAATTTATATTTTTTTTAAAAGATCTTTTTTTTTGAAAAAAAATATTTTTTACATAATAAATAAATAAAAAAATATTTTTATATTATTATATCTAAATATAATTAATAAATAAAATTTTTTTTTATAAAATATCCAAGTATAAAATTACTTTTATTTTTTCATAAAATCTTTTAAAAAAAATAACTCAAAAAATAATTTTCTTAAAAATTCGTCCAAACACGCCATAATAATACAGCACATGATGTAATCCTAAGTTGAAATTAAAATTTGGCTAAAAAAATAATAAAAAATTATATCATTCAATTTAAATAACTAATATTTTGAGTTTAAACTGTATTTTATAAAATGTGATTAATATGTTTATTTTATAAATTAAATTTAAAATAATTATTTGAACTCATTGATATATTAATAAATAGTGTTCTTAAATATTTTTAACGGAATAAATTTAATTTTAAAATTATTATTCTACTATTTAATTTTATTAAAATATCTATCCTATCGTTATTTCCTGATAAAAATCCTAATTTTACCTTAATTCCTAAATCAAAAACCCTAATTCCCAAATTAAAAACCCTAACCCTAATCTCTTTATCCCAACCGCCATCCCCTTTCTAAAATTTAAACACACCACACGCACACAGGAAAAGAAAAGTGAGAGAGTGATGGAACAGGGAAAGAATAGAAAGAAAGGGGAAGAAGACGACGCTGGTAGGGCTAGGAGCCACCTTTGCCGTCGCTGTTGCAAGGAAAAGAAGGAGAACGAGAACTTGAAAGGAGAAGGAGAAGAACGATGAAGAGTGAAGGAGAAGCAGAAGGTGATGAATGCAAAGGAAAAGGACAAGGTCTGTTCTCACACCGTCCTGCTCTGCCGCCGCCACTGCCATCTATTAGGGTCAAAGCCGTCGCCATTAGGGTTTGTTGCTGCTGCCATTGATAGAGCCGCCGCTGGGAGGAGCCAAATAGGGAGAGGAGGTCGCCGTAGATGCTGTCGCGGAAAGGGAAAAACGAATGCACGAGAGAAAGTGACGTAACCGAGGAGGAGCTGTTCCTCTGCCGCCACTGTCATTGGAAACCTTAGTTACCGCTGTCTTTACTACTGGAGCTCTTCACCGGGGGAGGGAAATGACTGCACCATCCACTTCGTTTTGACACTGAACCTCCATTCATAATTCTTACTATTGTGTCCTGCTGGAATTGTCGAAATTGTTGTTGTTGTGAACGTAATCAGAGTTGGTGCTGCTGTCGTCGTCCCAGTTGCATTAGAATTGTCGCTGCTACTGCGTATTCAAAATAAACAAGTTTATCGCAGTTAATTCCTATGGATTCGACTAAATCGCGGTAGGGGATTCATTTTAAAATTAAAAGTTTTTAATTTAATTAAGAATGCCCAAAAAGCTTATTAAGTAATTGCAAATAATTTATAAGTCTTGTATATTAATTGATGAATTGAGTTTGGATTATGGCTATGACTATGACTGGTTTCATTGTTGTGAGTGATTAACTTGTGAGATTAATTTTGGTTGAGACTATGGTTGTTGCTGAAACTTTTGGTTATGTTGATTTCTTGATTTGGTTGTTGATTTGAGATTTATTTGATGATGGTGGATATTGTTGCAAGCTGGTTTGAAAATTGTTGTTTACTGGATATGCTAATTTGATTGGATAATGTCGTGTTGAGTGTTGAAGTGAATTTGGATGAACCGAGATTCAAATTAAAAATTGTTGAACAAATTAAAGTTTACTTGACGAACTAATTTCTTGAAAATTCTTATTCTTCTTGGTTATTGTCCATACCCTGGGTCGAGCTATACGGTCCGGGATGATCAAAGAAGGAGCGACCGACCTCTTAAGGAGGATCGCCACCGACCTCTTCTTAAAGAGCTCGGCCAAATCGTCGCAGAGGCCCAAGTAGGCCCAAATGAAAGGACGCAGCCCACCCTGAAGGCGGCTGGCCTAAAAAAGATAAGGAGGCTTCTCTCAAAGATAAGACAAGATAACTAACTTATCTTAAAGGTCACTCCATACTACTATAAATACACTGGAGCACCCAGGTATAACTCATACTCTGATTCTACACAAAACTTGCCTAAAGCACATGTTAACTTAAGCATCGGAGTCTCTTGCAAGTATTACCACCCTCTGGTGATCAAGGATCAGCAACGCCTCTAGATCCATAAAGTCAGATTCAGCAGCTCCGACCCCATCAGAACATCTCGTCCTAGATTGACCTTCAGTTTCAGGTAACCCTCGGAACATTGGCACCATTATCGGGGAACCTGGAAGTCATCCCATCACCATGGCGGACAACCATGACAATGACCACAACTCTCTTTTGGTGGACAAAACACCAAACAAAAACGCGGACATCACCTCCAAAGATACACCTCAAAACAGGGAGGATAAGCAACCCCTAAATACAGAAATACTAGATGCTCTCCGAGAACAGCGGGATCATCTCCAACAGCTCGAAAAAGAGGCTGAGCATCAACGGGAAGCAGAGAGAGACCTCCAGAGAGAAACAAGACGGCTCCAAGAGCTGGAGGACAAGCTCTTAAAGCTCGAGGCCGACCTCAAAGCTAAAACCGCTCGATCCAGTCAAAAAGATAGCCCCCACAAGGACCAAGATCCATTCATCAATGAAATCATGAAAGCCAAAGTCCCAAAGGACTTCAAAGCTCCTGACATGACCCCGTACGATTGTACATCTGATCCAAGCCATCATCTCAGCAATTTCAGAAGCAGGATGTATCTCACTGACGTCTCAAACGCTATTCGATGCAAAGCTTTTCCAACTACTCTGACTAAGATGGCAATAAAGTGGTTTGACAGTTTGCCGCCAAGGTCCATAACAAGCTTCGATGACCTCACCAAGAAGATCCTAGCTAGATTCTCCATCCAGAAAGACAAAGACAAGATTGTCCCTAGCCTGTTAGGGATTAAGCAAGGAGATCGGGAAAGCCTCTGCAACTACATGGAAAGATTCAATAAGGCATGTCTGGATATACAAAGTCTGCCAACAGAAGCAGCCATCATGGGTCTCATTAATGGCCTGCGAGAAGGACCTTTTAGCCACTCAATATCCAAAAAACACCCAACATCTCTAAACGAGGTTCAAGAAAGGGAAAAAAATACATCAACATGGAGGAGAACTCCCGATTGGAAGATAGCTCAAAAGACAGATTCTTCTACCCACCTCGGGACAAGGATAAAGAATCCAGGAAGAAAGAAGACCAACCCACTGAGAAACCTAGAAAATACCACAAGTACACCCCTCTTCAGGTGTCTCTTGTGGATGTCTACCGAGAAATATGCAACACTGAGAAAATTCCACCGCCTCGGCCAATAAAACACAAAAGAAGAGGAAGTCAGACAGAGTACTGCGAATACCACCGAATCTATGGACATTCTACTAACGAGTGCCTGAACCTAAAGAATGTCATAGAGAAGTTGGCACGAGAAGGGCGACTAGATCGGTTCTTAGCTAATAAAGTGGATGAACCGAGAAAGAGAAGAAGGGATGAAGAGGTCGGACGAGTTGAACGTCCACCTCACACCCCTGAGAGACATGTTCATATGATAAATGGGGGAATTGCAAGGGGATCTCTAAATCATCTCGCAAAAGACACCTTAAGGAGGTATATCATGTCGGAGAAGGGGACAAGTCACCCGACCTCCCCACTATTACCTTTACCCAAGAAGACGCAACAGGCGTCATCCCGGGGAATAATGATCCCATGGTCATTACCGTCATACTCGCCAACGCTAATCTCCACCGAACGTTGGTAGACCAAGGGAGCTCCACAGATATCTTGTTCAAATCCGCCTTTGACAAACTCGGCCTACAAGAAAAAGAGCTCAGAGCATATCCAAATAGCTTGTTCGGACTCAGAGACACCCCAATTCAACCACTAGGATACATCTCACTGCATACAACCATTGGAAAAGGACATTAAACATAGACTACATCGGAGTCAACGTGAGCTCAGCTTATAACGCCCTAATAGGTCGGACAATCTTGAACCAGCTCTGTGTAGTAGTCTCCACTCCATATCTGTGTATGACGTTCCTGATTCCAGAAGGGATCGCCACGATAAAAGGAGACCAAAAGCTTACGCGTCGCTGTTACAACGAAAGTCTGAACCTTAAAGGTAACCTCAGAAGAGAAGAAATCAACACCATTGAACTCGGGGGAGTTCGAGTTCACAAAGAACTTCATCCACAACATGAAGGTGAGACCGAAGAAATCCAGATCGAGGATGCTCAGGATAAAACAACAAATATAGGAGAAACCTTAAGGGGAGACTTAAAAGAGACACTGATACAGTTCCTAAAGAATAATGCTTATCTCTTTGCGTGGAAGGCTGCGGACATGCCTGGCATAGATCCCAAGTTAATGTGCCATAAGCTGGTGTATATCCCGGATCTCGGCCAGTGCAACAGAAGCGCAGGAAGCTTGGCCCAGAAAGGTCCCAAGCTGTGTAAGAGCAGGTACAAGCCTTACTGGAGGCAGGGTTCATAAGGGAGGTCAAGTACCCATTATGGCTAGCCAACATTGTCTTGGTGAAGAAGTCAAATGGCAAGTAGAGAATGTGTACCGACTACATCGACCTCAATAAGGCCTGCCCAAAAGATCCCTACCCGCTCCCGAATATAGACACTCTAGTGGACATCTCTTCCAGATACAAGTACCTCTCCTTCATGGATGCTTATTCGGGATACAACCAAATCCCAATGTACCCGCCCGACCAAGAGAAGACCTCGTTCCTAACCCCAATCGCAAATTATTGCTACATAGTCATGCCATTTGGACTCAAAAACGCAGGGGCTACATACCAAAGATTGATGAACAAAGTCTTTGCCGACCACATCGGAAAGCTAATGGAGGTTTATGTAAACAACATGCTAGTAAAAACACAAAGTGAAGAATCATTGTTATCCGACCTCACTAATGTGTTCGACACCATAAGAAAGCATGGTATGCGACTTAACCTCGCAAAGTGCACCTTCGCGGTGGAAGCTGGCAAATTCTTGGGCTTCATGCTCACCCAAAGAGGAATCGAGGCGAACCCAGATAAATGCTAGGCTATACTCCACATGAAAAGTCCGACCTGCGTCAAAGAGGTACAACAGCTCAAAGAAAGAGGTTTGAATGGACAACGGAGTGTGAACAAGCTTTCCAAGATTTCAAAAAATTCTTAGGGCAACCACCCATTCTCACCCGACCAGGGGAAAGTGAAGAACTCATATTACACCTTGTAGTAGGAAGTCGGGCAATAGCCTCAGCACTAGTCAGAGAAGACGAAAGTGGGTAACAAACCATCTACTTCATCAACAAGGCTCTACAAGGGACCGAACTAAACTATCAAAAGATAGAGAGGTTCGCCTATGCCTTCATACTCACTTCTCGATGACTCTACCCATACTTTTAATCTCACACTATCAAAGTTCGGACCAACCAGCCCATAAAAAGTATCCTACAGAAAATAGATTTAGGTGAAAGAATTCTATAGTCGGCAGTTGAGTTATCCGAATTTGATCTGCAATATGAAGTTTGGACAGCCATCAAATCACAGTATCTGGCCGACTTAATTGTCGAGTACACTGACACTCCGGGAACTCCTACAAAATAGAATCCCTACATAGACGGCTCCTCAAACAAAACCGGGAGTGGCGCATGTGTAATTATCGAAAGTGATCAGGGAACCCAAATCAAGCTATCACTAAAGTTCAAATTCCCTGCCTCAAATAATCAGGTTGAATATGAGGCACTACTAGCTACTTTAAGGCTGGCTAGGGAGGTAGGGGTCCAAAGGCTTACCATCTTCAGTGATTCACAAGTAGTTACCTCACAGATAGAAGGGAGCTACCAAGCTAAGGATCCCACCATGAAAAAATACTTGGACAAAATCAGAGTACAGCTCGAACAGTTTGGGGGATATGAGGTGCGACATATACCTCAGGAACAGAATGCCCGAGCTGATGCACTTTCAAAACTAGCTAGCACCAAACCAGGGGGCAATAATAGAAGCCTCGTCCAAGAAACATTGCAAAGTCCATCAATCTCGGAGGAAGAAAAAGTCCTAACCATATCAGGTCAGGCTCAAGGATGGATGACCCCCATAATCAACTACCTCAAGTCTGAGACACTTCCCACAGATAAAAAGGAGGCGAAAAAGCTATTACGAGAAGCACAGTACTACACCATAGTAGGCAACGTACTATACAGGAGAGGGATTTCAACACCCCTCCTAAAATGTATGCCGGCCTCCGATACAAGGAAAGTCTTGGAAGAAGTACACAGTGGCATGTGCGGCAACCACCTGGGAGCACGAGCGCTTTCATAAAAGGTACTCCGAACTGGTTTCTACTGGCCGACCTTACAAAAGGAAGCAACAGAGTTCGTCAAGAAAATCCCACCATGCCAAAAGCATACCAACTTCCATATAGCTCCACCTGAAGAACTCATCTGTGTTACATCACCCTGGCCATTCGCAAAGTAGGGACTTGACCTCCTCGGACACTTTCCCCAAGGTTCAGGGCAAGTCAAGTTTCTCATTGTAAGTGTAGACTACTTCACAAAGTCGATTGAAGTAGACCCACTAGCTACTGCTATCGCCCAAAGAAGTCGAGAATTCCTATATAGAAACATTATCACAAGGTTTGGGATTCCCTACTCCATTACCACTAATAATGGCACTCAATTTACCGATGCAGGTTTCAGGAACTTGGTAGATGACTTGAAAATAAAGCACCAATTCACATCTGTAGAACACCCACAAGCCAACGGACAGGCAGAAGCTGCCAATAAAGTCATATTGGCTGGGTTAAAACGAAGGCTACATGACGCAAAGGGAGCTTGGGCTGAAGAACTCCCACAAGTCCTATGGGCATATCGGACAACCCCACATTCAACCACAGGAGAATCACCCTTCCGACTTGCTTATGGAATGGAGGCAATGATTCCAGTGGAAATAGAAGAAGGATCTCCCAAAATGATCTTCTACAATAAAGAGGCCAACTCCCAAATTCAAAGGGAGGAGCTCGACCTACTTCCAGAAGTCCGAGAAAGAGCTCGGATTAGAGAGGAAGCACTAAAGTGTCGAATGGCTTTAAGATATAATCAGAAGGTAGTCTAACGAAGCTTCACCACCAACGATCTCATCTTAATCCGAAACGACATCAGAGCAGGTCGATCAGGAGAAGGGAGGCTAGCAGCTAAAAGGAAAGGACCTTACCGAGTTGTGGAAGTACTGGGAAAAAGTTGCTACAAGGTGTCCGACCTTGAGGGAGCAGAGCTGCCAAGGTCATGGCATGCTTGTAACCTAAGAAGGTACTATAATTAGAAAGTAATAAATATTTTATGTCAAGGTGCACTCTTTTTCCTGAAAAGGTTTTTTAACGAGGCGCCAGGCCAAGATCTACCAAATTTCCCGACCTAGAAGGGTAAGCACTTGTATGTTCATATTTTTATGTTTTTATTATCATTTGAATAAAATTTATCAATTCCTTAAAAAGTTTCCTACCAAGACGCATTAATCTAAGCTCATAAAACGCAAAAATTCATCGCCCGATTAGCAAGAGGTCGGCAAGGTGAAAACCAAATTCATCGCCCGATTACAAAGAGGTCGGCAAGGTGAAAGCGATAGAAGCAGATTAATGCAAGAAGTTATAAAAAGTAATCCATAGAAAGCGACCTGACGAGGTCTGACTAAAAATGGATTACTAAAAATAACTTAAGAAGGCCCGATAGAGAAGTCGGACCAGTAAAAAGATCGCTAAAAAAGGGATAAAGACATCTCGCAAAGGTCAAAGAAAGGTTAGGAATGCTTTGCTAAAAGGTACGAAGTCTTGAAAAAGACACTACTTAAAAAGCAAATGCACAAAGCGAAACGGAGCTAAAAAGTCATCCAAACAAACTATAAAAAAAAGGTTCCCCTTGGAACACTACCTAACAAGTTGTTGGAACATGACTAAAAAGCTCACGTCAACATCAACTAAAGGAGCGACCCCGCAAATCAGGCACGACCTCGAGGAAATAATAAGATCCAAAGAGGTTAAAAACAACTTAAGGCTCAAACGTGCTCAGCCAAAAGGGAAACAGCTCCATTCAACAAAGGAACAATCTCAAAATAGGGCTACAAAGAAATCGTTCGAACTAACTAAAAAGGTTCTACAGAACATTAAAAAGTTGTTGGACGAATCACTGAAAGCTCGAACACCAAGCCACAAAGGATAATGTTTGCCAAAAGCAAAGAGTTAACAAGTACCAACTCAAAGCAAGGCGAGATCCCAAAGGCGAGGGTGGAAAACACACTGCAAAAGAGGTTGGACATGGAAGTACCAACCCTCTATAAAATCCGAAAAGATTGCAAAGGTAAAGCCTTAAAGGTATGATCAAACATATCAGCCAAACATAAAACATTAAAGACTCAAAAGGCCACGTAAAAGGCATCCCAAGAGTTTAAAGTGTTTGTTTTTCAAAATAAAAAGTTGCTAAGGAGCAACTGAGTGTCAAGGAAACTATCCACAAAAGGACTTACAAACCAACAAGTTCAAACAAAGTCCACATGTCGGACTATACAAATATATAAAGAAAATAACATCATAAGGGATCCAAAGCCGCTCCAGTAGCATCATCCTTCGGAGGACGAGGAGGTATGGTTGAGATTGGATGGCATTAACAACTCCATCTGCCCCATTTAATATCTCCATGTCAGGCTCGGGAGGTAGCACCTCGCCAGAAGGAGCTGAGGAGGCTGAAGCTGCAGCAACTTTGCCCGGCGGCACAAGGGGAAGACCTTCATCCTCATCGTCAGGAGCAGGCATAATCCTGCCATCCTCTACCACATTGTCCAAGCTGAATAGGGTAAGATCAAGCTCAGGGGAAAGAATCCGGACCTGGGCTTTAAAGTTTTCATACGAATTGGTCACACTGTCCACCAGATGACCTTAGAGCTCGGCATAATCAGCTTGGGCGGACTGAAGTCTCTCCCTAGTCTCCATCAACTCGGCATATGTGCGAGTGTAGCTCTCTTTGTACTTCTTGGCCATCTCCTCAGCTAAATTAGCAGATGTCTCAGCAGTAATAGCTCGAGATTTCTCCCTCTCCACATCTAACTCCAACTTAGCCACCGTAGCATCAAGGTCATCCTTCAAACCCTTGATTCTATCAAATTCAGACTTAGCATCTTTCATAAAGGACTTATTCGCATGAACTGGAGAATCCCGGACTACGCGAGATAAGGCCGCACCCATGTTGGCCATCCGAACACTATTGCTGGTAATAAAATCCAGATGATGAAAGATGGACACGTCATCCTACGAAATTCTGCCGTGAGGAGCTATCACTTCGGTAGCAAAACCCACGGCATCAAAATCTTTGCTATTCAGATCATAAGTACCAATAGTTTTTTGTCGCTTGGGAGGACCAGCAGCAGTAGGAGAGGAGGCAGCACCGGAGGTTGGTTGAACAGGGTCAGAAGGAATCGTCTGAACTTGTGGTGTCGGAATGATCTTCCTCGAGCCTGAAGAATCAGAAGTCGGCTTCTTCAGGGGCACCTGAGAAGACCTTTCTCCCGAGGTCTTCGACGACAAATTTTGCGCAGTTGTCGCCTTCTTGGCCTTACGGAAGGCCTTCATGGAATCAGATGATTTCACCATCTCTGAAAAAGAAGCCAGGAAAACAAGTTACAATAACAGAAAAGGATAAAATTCAGCTATAATAAAAGAAAACTACCAGCAAAGAAGTCGGATGCTACCTAGCTCGGCACGAAGGAGGGAGGGATCTCCTAGAAACCTCTTTGTGTCCAGATGAGGAGGCTCCCCCCAGTGCTCCTCTAAAACACACACAAAAGCCTGTTCAACCTCATCTAAACTCTCCCAAGAATACTTAGTAGCTACTATATCTTTTTTCCAACACAAAGGGAAGGTCGACTTGCCATTTTCATCTTACAAAAAAGGCCAGGCATTCTCGACAGCTCGGACCTTAAAGTAATAGTTCTTAAAATCTCGAAAGGACTCGTCAAACATTGAAAAAACTTTCTTTCCCTGGGTAGCTCGAAAGGAAATCCAAGATACTTTCTTCTTGGCTACTCCAGGCTTGGTCAACACAAACAGATAAAGGAAGAGAGACACGGTAGGTCAGACACCTAATTCTTGACACAACAGCTGAAAAATCTTAATGAAGGCCCAAAAATTCGGATGAAGCTGGGAAGGGACTACGTTGCAAGTCCATAAGAGGTCGGTCTCGAAAGCAGAAAAGGGAATGGTGATATTCAGCAGACTAAAGAAATAGTCATAAGCATAAAAGAACGAGCGTTCTCCCTGAGTCAAGCGGGAACTAACCCTCTCCTCAGGGTCGGGCGACAATAGCTCATAATTCTGTTCATCGTCTCTATTGCTACAGATCCTATGGAATCTCCTAAGCCTCTCACAGCACTCCAGATCAGCCACAATAACACACATAAGGACTATAAAGTCCAGCCAGTCGGCCATGCCAGTAGGGATCTTGGTAGACATCTCAACAATATTTTTTCGGGAAGACATATGGAAAACTACACCTACAAAAAAGGAAGATAACAAGGATCATTACTAAACAACTCTGACAAAATCAAAAAAGAGAAGGAAAAACCAATTAACACAGAGGTGGGGCAACCAAAAAGGGCACCCCAGGGACTACAAGGAGTATTCAGCAAAACCCACGAGCACCCTTTGGAGGCAACAATAGAACAAGAACCCAGAAAAGGAGACGACACGAAAATCGGAACCCTAACTAGCCTTAACCCTCTCAAACATGCAAGGAGCTCAACCAAAGTACCAGCATTTCTTCATACATTCAGTAACAAAAGCAAAACAACCAATAGCAACAGAAACCTAAAAGGCGCACATAAGAGCAACAGGGAAAATCCCAACGTCGATAAAAAACAAAGGCGCAATCTTTTTGCAGAAAGAATCAAGCTTCTCAAGGCAAACTCAATAAAAATAAAAATTTTGCAAGCATACAACAATAAAAGCATACATAAAAGCGACTATCAAAGCATAAGAAGGAAAAAGAAATACCAACCTGCAGAGAAGAAGGAGCAAGAGCGACAACTGCTCAGACAAAATCAACGATAAACACACACCAGTGAGCGCCTCTTTGAGCAATGGAGGTAGGAGGCTTGGGGGCATAAAATCAGAAAAACAAACAAAGAGCGAAGAAGAGAAATGGGAGGAAGAAACCGAAAGTGAGAGTAAAACCCTCTTTAATTTCAAAATGAAATGCAAAGAGGGAAAAGAAAAAACGGCAAAAAGAAATTAAATGAGCATTTAAAACCATCGCGCATTCCCAAGAAAGCGCAACGCACGCTACAATTAAAGAAAGAAAGAAATGCTTCGCATTCAAGCGAGGCAATCCCAACAGGAATTCTACAAGAAATCGACCAGAGGTGAATGCTCGAGCAGGACTTCCTCAAAGGGGTCGAAGTCTAAAGACACAACCTCAAGGGAAAGGTCGAACTCGAGCAGGGGCACTGTTCATTACCTGGGTCGAGCTATACAGTCCGGGATGATCAAAGAAAGAGTGACCGACCTCTTAAGGAGGATCGCCACCGACCTCTTCTTAAAGAGCTCGGCCATCGCCACAGAGGCCCAAGTAGGCCCAAACGAAAGGACGCAGCCCACCCTGAAGGTGGCTGGCCTAAAAAAGATAAGGAGGCTTCTCTCAAAGATAAGATAAGATAACTAACTTATCTTAAAGGTCACTCCACACTACTATAAATACACTGAGCACCCAGGTATAACTCATACTCTGATTCTACACAAAATCCTACCTAAAGCACATGCTAACTTAAGCATCGGAGTCTCTTGCAGGTACCACCACCCTCTAGTGATCAAGGATCAGCAGCGCCTCTAGATCCAGCAAGTCGGATTCAGCAGCTCCGACCCCATCAGAAGATCTCGTCCGAGATCAACCTTCAATTTCAGGTAACCGTCGGAACAGTTATGTTGATAATATTACATTGGTTATTAAACTGAACTAAGATAGATTGATTATTGAGAATTATGCTGTTTTGATATTTTTTGGAACCAGATTGGTGAATTGTTTAGAAAGAGGAAACCCGTAAGGGTGGTTTAAGTCTGAATTTTAGAGGAGATGCTGCTGAAAATTTTATAAAACTCTAAGACTTTGTCTGAAGCCTTTTTTAAAAGAAAACTTGATTTAAGAATCATATTATTTGATTTCGATTTATTACAAAAATACTAATGTTTTCAGTTCGATTTATTGAGAAAAGAATTATGTTTTGGGTTTGATTTCTTAAGAAAATATTATGTTTTGAGTTTAATCTATTGAGAAAAAGATTTTGTATTGAGTTTGATTTATTTAGAAAATAATTATGATTTGAGTTCGATTTATTAAGAAAAGGAATTTTATTTTGATTAAATGTTAAAGAAAATTGAATGGTTATAAACTAAACGTTTTGATGTTATGATTGATAAATGGCTGAAAGTGTACCTTTCTGGTGATGCGGAGGTGTAAATGATTATGTGGTGATGTGGAGGTGTGGATAATTATGTGGTAATGGCAAAAATATGATTAATTATTTGGTGATGTAGAGGTATGAGTAAAGAAAAAGGAATGAGAAATGATGATTGAGAAAGATAATTGAGAAACTGTGAGTGATGAATAAATGACTGAAAACTGATAATTATATATGAGAATTGGTTGTTTGATTGGGACTTTGTGCCAATTGCTAAGTGGGGACGCCCACTTTAAAGGCAAGAGGTATCTGACTGATATGGATTCGCCTATATGATATCCTATTTCTCATTGAATGAATATACGCTATAGCGATTATACGATTATGATTTTAGCCTGACTGACACGGGTAAACCCATGTGGCTTTGGTATCTGACTGACATGGATCTGCCCATGTGATACCCCTGCTGACTAATTCAGTGGAGAAACCATATTTGGGGTTCGCCCTGGATAACGTCGGTTTGCGGATAGACAACCGACGCATGAACTAATGGCCTGCATAGGAAAGAAATTCATCATATGCATTTGTGTAAATTGCTTGAGTATTCATGTGTTACTGTGTTGTGTTATTTTTGAATTCCTTGTGATTGATTCATGTGTGAATTATTTGTATGTTTGTATTGTGTGTCTGCTTGTGTTTGTTGGTTCCTAATTATGTCAAGCATTAAGGTAACTGAAAATTGATGTGTGAACTATCTGATTTGTTTAATTGAAGAATAGCTAATGAATTTGAGGTGACTATGAACTGATTTCTGTAATTAAAATTTGATTAATATAACTCAAAACTAAGTAACGTGACTAAAATTTGCTCAAAGTAACATAATTCGAAGAAACTGACTAAAGTATTTAAAATAAGTGTTAAAGAATTCTAAAGGTTAAATAAAGGTATTTATTTTAAAGTTATAAAATAATTATTTGCATTTTATTTTTTTACTCTCACGTCATTCACTTTTCCTACTGAGAATCTGTGAGGACAATGTTCTCACCCCCTACAAATTTTCTTTTTCAACGACAGGTTCAGGAATCCTTGGCGCGAAGCCGCGACCGAACTACAGAGATTTATGTATATATGTATTCGTATTTTCTGTATTTGGTTGAGCCTTAGATTTTATTTTTTTCCCCGTCGTTTATTATTTTGGTTTTTAGAGGAGTAGGACTTGTATTTGAAAATCTTTGAATAAGTCTATATATATAATGCTATGTGAATATATACTTATGTGATTAAGTTGTTTAAAGTCAAGAATTTTTTATTTCTTAATTAAAAATTTGGTTGTATTTCGCAAAGGCTCAATATTAGATAAATGTATTACTAAATAAAAATGTTAGAGGTAGGTAACACCTAAATTTTTAGTGCGATCATGAGGTGCTAAAAGTTAGGGTGTTATATCAAAGCAGTTTGTTCCTGTTAGAACATTGGGAATGGACTGACAATGCTTCAATACATACTCTGAGTATCTGTCATGCAGTAGAACTTGTCCTAATGACAAGAGTTTGAGTTTCAAATGCATGATTGCCTATTAATTAACACTGTTAGTTGACCGTTGCATCTCTCATGGTATTAGGTCTGGTCAATTTAATACTGATGCTTTGTGTATACAAAAACACTAACGAATTGTCATAGGTGAAATAGAATTAATAGATGATGCAAATCACAGTATTTAGGAACGTTAGAGGTTACTTTTCATGATTAACTCAGTCTTGAATCACAATTTCTGTTTGTATCCTATGACTTAGTATACCGTCTGTCCTTTTATAATTACATTGAAGTCTTTTGTTCAGATTTCTTTCATGGAAAGTGATTTGCTTATTTTTTTTCCAATCATATTCCTTTATTCGAATGTATCCTTGCTTGACCTTGTTTGTAAATATTTGCTTGAATCTCCTGGACTATTTCTCTTTGTTGTTGTTTATACTTTTTTTTCATGAATCTTGTACTCTTTGATATGACCTTGAACCTATTCTGGCACAACAAAATGGTCATCGAATCATCTTGTAGCTTCTACTTCACATCACATTTTTCTCTTATATTCAAATCATACGAGTTCTTCGTATTTGAAAATTATATATGCTAATTTTTTTTTTCGTTTTTCCTAACGTGTTCAAAAATAAAGTTAGTTCAAATTTCTTCCATCTTATAACAATTTTTAAGGACAAAAATTTTTGTAAGGCGGATAGAATATAACGACCCGTATTTTTGAAAATTTAATTAAAAAAGTTATAATTTATTTTATTAATTTGAGTTCCTTATTTCAGAAAATTTATTAAGAATAATTAAATTGATTTTATGAATATTTTGAGTTTTATTTTTGTGTAATTTTATTATAATTGATTATTTTATATAATTTAAAATTAAAATTCTACTAATAGAAAAAATAATAAAAAGTTATATCATTTAATTTGAATAATTAATATATTTATTTTATAAATAAAATTTAAAATAATTATTTGATCTCAGTGATATGTTAATAAATAGTGTTCTTAAATATTTTTAATGGAGTAAATTTGATTTTAAAATTATTATTCTACTATTCAATTTTATCAAAATATCTATTCTATTCTTATTTCCGTATAAAAATTCTAATTTTACCCTAATTCCCAAATTGAAAACCGTAACCCTAACTCCTTTATCCCAACCGCCATTCCCTTTCCAAAATTTAAACACCACACATGCACATATAAAAAGAAAAGGGAGAGAGTGACGGAACAGAGAAAGAAAATAAGGAATAGGGAAGAAGACGACGCCGACAGGGCTAGGAGTCGCCATCGCCATCGCTGTTGCAAGGAGGAGAGGGAGAACGAGAACTTGAAAGTAGAAGGAGAACAACGACAAAGAGTGAAGGAGAAGTAGAAGTCAATGAACGCAGATGAGAAGGACAAGGTATGTTCTCACACCGTCTAACTAACCACTGCCACTCCCATTGATTGGGTTCAAAGTCGTCGCTATTGCACCCATTCTTAATGCCATTAGGGTTTGTTGCTGCTACCAAGGAGGAGCCGAACAGGGAGAGGAGGTCGCCACCGATTCTGTCGCAGAAAGGGAGAAACGAATGTGTGAGAGAAAGTGACGTAAATGGGGAGGAGCTGTTCTTCTGCCGCCGCTGTCACCGAAAACCTTGGTTGCCGCCGTCTTTACTGCTGGAGCTTTTCACTGTGGGAGAAAAGAGACTGCACCATCTTCTTCATTTTGACACTGAACCTCCATTCATAATCCTTATTGTTGCGTTCTGTTGGAACTATCAAAATTATTGTTGTTGCGAGCGTAATCGAAATTGGTACTGCTACCGCCATCTCAGTTGCATTAAAATTGTCACTGTTGCTACAAATTTAAAATAAACGGGTTATATTCATTTAGTATATCAGATCAATTTTACTTAACACATGCTCATAATTGTTAATGAGTCAAATTTAAACTGATTTACGAATTAGTTTAACTTACTTTCAATTTTGATCAGGATACTCAAAAGTAAAAAAATTATTTTAAAACCAAATTAATATTGGGAGACATGTGCATGTAGGGTATTAAAAGTTTTTACAAAAGCAAGACTTAACCCGACTAGAGGTGTTTATAGATTGGATAATATCTGCAAATTCATGGTATCTATATATATAATTCGTAATCTGCGGACATTGTCCAATCTACAAGATGATCGAATTGGATCCGATCCGATCCTCATTCTAGTAGGATCGGATCGTGGATATCACAGCTGCATCTGCGGATCCGATTCGAAGATATGCAAATCCACATCTAGTAAATAAAAAATTAAAATATATGTTATATTAACCTCACAAAACCTAATTTCTCTGCTACCTCTCCTAACAAAAAATACTACAACAAAATCAGTCTTTTGCCATGTTTTTAAAGTGTGTCGAAAAGTAAAAAAAAAAAGCAAACAATAGCTTTTCGCCACGCTTTTTTTAGCTATCGACACGTTTTAAAACACCTCTCATAAACTCAACCTTACCCAGAACTTCACCTCACTCCAACCCTCTTCTCAGACCTTGGGGCAAACATTTAACATAAAAATTTAATAATAATATTTATATCAAAATAAAATTTATAAATATAATTATTCTTTAAGTTTGTTACTAATAAGATAATAAATAAATAATTCTACAGATGAAAAATATAAAATAGTTTATAATTGTACTCTTCGAGTTTTTAATGATTTAAAATCTTCAATAATTGAATCAGAACTAAACTTTTCAGCAATTTTTTTCTCAATGTAAATAACCAAACTATCCACAAGAAAAAGAGGAAAATCGAAATTGAAGTGTTCTAGCGTGTAACAAAATCAAAATTGAAATAGGCACGGGGTAATAAGTTATACACACGTGGGTAATGATTTTTTTATTTTTATATTAAAATTTTGATATGTTGTGAAGTTAACAAAGACCCACTCGCAAAAAATTATTATGCAACAAAAGTTTGAGATGGGAATTCTGGATACTTTAAGTTATAATAAAACATCTAAGCCAGCTGAACTACTTTTTATTTTTTGACGAACTACTACTAATTTTTTTATTAAAAGTTTGGAGGCATGGCCCTCCTTGTCTGACTTAAGCTCCGCCACTGTTTCGACGACACTTTTCCGTTCATCCCTTCCTCTGTTCTTCATTGCTTCATCCGTCGCCATGGTTCATCGTTCACCATGGTTCCTCTCTCTTCCATCACAGTGCCTTTCCTTGTCAAATTGTGCCTGTGATCTAGCCGCATCACCTATCTGGAATTGTCGCATTGCCACTGTTGCTACTGTCAGATCTCCGAAGTTGCTTGGTGTCTTTCGTTCTCCTTCTCTAGTATTGTGTGGTGGCTCAATTTTGGTCTTATATTTTTTTCTGCAGTGCTTCATTTTTTTCTTTAAATTTAGATATAAAAAGTGTTATACTGCAAAAAAAAATTAATTATTAGTTCAATTTACTTTGATATACAAAAAGTTAGTTCTAAATGCTATTTGTTTTTCAGTTCTTACCTGTAGGAATTTAAATCTTTAAAAAAAAAGTAAATTTCAATAATTTTACATGTTGAGTTGTGTTTTGAGGTGTTGCTGCCTGTCCCTGAGGAATGAATGGTTGCTAAACAGGTTAAAAAAAGGCGAAAGATGTTTTATTAAATTTTTTATAAAAATAAATATTTTAATATATATTTCTTTTGTAATTATGTTTGATACCGATCTGATTTTATTTGTAATTATGCGAATCAGATCCGAACATAAAAAATATGGATATCCTATGAAATGAGTTTAGTATTGATTGGATTGAAATTTCGATCAGATCCGATTCGATCCGATTTTCGTATACTCTTAACCCTTATTTTAATCTTAGTGGATTCCATTTACAAATTACTCTATTCTACTTTGAAAGTTGGTTCTATTCCTGTAGAATCCTGTTTTGAAATCAATAAACATAACTTCTCCTAATTTTATAATTCATTTCTTAAAGCTTAAACCAATATGAAATTTGAACTAGATAGACTAGGTAATAGGTATGCAAGGTTGTCATTTCCAATTGATTGCAACTTAATATCATTTCACAACAAGGAGTTGTACACATTCAAAGATATTGATATGATAAACTAACTGGTTTTTCTACATTAAAGTCTTGTTTTAAATTTGGCCCTTAAAAATCATTCAACCAATTATAATTATAACTTGTGTTCAATTAGAATGGAACTATTAATCTCTTATAGTCTCAGCAATTTATCAAGCGATATTTTGATAAAGTTTCTGTATGAAAAATGTTAATTGGATTTCAATCATTGAAACAAACAAAAATAAAAAATAAAAAACACAACAGAAAACTTAATCAAAAGAAAGAGCTAGTGAAACTATAAATGGTAAATGAGTAAGTGGCAAAAGGAACTAAAATGATATATGCATTAAGAGAACAAAAAATAAAAGACTATACTTTCATTATAATTTGATTCTTCAATGTAATTGTAAGCATTTGAGCCAAAAAATTAACTAGCTAGAATCAAATTGTTTATTAATTTTGGCAAAAGGCCTCAAGATTCCCATGATACAGCAGAATCAATGCTTAGGCGATTTAATCGAACAGCTCCAAGAATGTATTCTGGTAATTCGTCCTCCTCTTTTGCCTACAATTATGGAAATGATGAGTATCAAGTTGTACATCCTAATTGTCACATTAGTGTTGGAACTTTATTGTAATATAAATTTTTATATGGTATAATTATAATTATTTATAATTATTAGTGATTTAATTTTATTCGTTAATATAGACACATTAGATTAAAAGAGAAAACACATACAAAAATATTCGTTACAGGATATTTTTTTTTTATTTTTCTCTTACCGACACAAAGAGAAAATAAATTTTATTATGACAAATGTTTAAAGAAGAAAAAAAATTTTATCTTAAAATTTAACTCTATCGTAATCAAAATATATTATGATAGTGAATCTAAATATGAAATTTACAGCCTTTAAAATAACGCTTTTACTTAAGTTAATTTTACCATTAGTACTTAAAATAAGGTGCTAGTTTAATTTAAACGAAGGGAAAATGGAAATATTTATCATTAAATATAATTAGAAGTATTAAAGGAAGAAACCTCTATCAAAATGGCAAGGTCAACCACTAGGCTTGTGACATATCCCATGACAAGTCCAATCACACGCCTAGCTACTGAAGAGGATCCAATATCCAAATCTATCTGCATGCAAAAACAAAATTCCTATCAAAATTGCTTCATAATGAATGGCTAGTTGTTAATATGAATTAGGACTTGAAAGTTGAAACTACTACCCGTTAACATATATAAATCCACAATTGATGCTAAATTGTTGACATTTTTGGTGTTATAATATTTGTAATTATATATTTATTATATTTAATATGATTTAATTATTTTGAAAATAATTAAAAAAATATAAAATAAAATAATCTTAAAATATTTTATGTTAATTTTTTATTATCTTTCAAACATTTTTTAGAAAATGCTACAAGATCCCCACATGATTAGCTTGGTATATATCCATATATGTTAGAAGGAACATAAATTTTCTTAAGTTTGAATAATTACCTCTAAAAAATTATCTTGTCGATGGTATTTACATGTGACAGCTTTGCCCAACAAGCAAGCTTTTGTTCCTACAGCTCGCTTTACCATCCAGTATCCCTGTATAAAAAGAAAACCATTATTTATCAAATAAATGCTTTAATTCATTCATTAAAAATTACATACCTCAACTATACTTGGAATTAGTTTGAATCTTGAATCACGAAATGCATCACTTCCATCCACAAACTTAGCCAATAGAGAATCTTCTTTTATTGGCCTATCAGATGCGTAATATAGAACCAAACTGTAGTTTGGTTTTGCTGGAACCTGACATGAGATCGTCACAAAATAAAAACTCTTCTTCATAAGAATTAACTTCATTAATCAAATACTTATTCATGTAATTTTTCTCGCAAAGAACAGTCATATTATACCCATACCTGTAGATTGAATACAAGAATAAAAGGAAGCTTTTTTCCTTCTTCTAACTGCAATTCAAGAAAAAAGGATTAAAAGATGATGGTTTATAGTGAAAAGAATCAACAATCTCACGTATTCAAATAAAAGGTTTCGATAATAACCCGGTAAGAAAAACTAGCCATGCTATATTATTGAAACTAAAATTTTGTAAATAATATAATCAAAATAAAAATATAAAAATATGATAATGTACTACAAAATATTTTATTATTTGATTGTGAGAAGTTTGATTATTTTATTAGTTTGTCATTTTATTCAAAGATGTGCAAAACAACATACATAAATATAAATACTATGACATTCTCAACAACACAACACAAAAACTTCAAGTGAAGTGAACTCTATTGTAAAAGTTTGTAGAAAAGCTATAACGATAAACACTAAACACTAAACTAATCTCTATGGGATTATTATACATTGGAATGAAAAATGTAGTATATAACAAAACATATGTTTTGACAATTAATATAGTTCCCATGAAAAAGGAACAAATTAAACAAATATATTGTCACGAAATTATAGCTCGTATGAAATAAGATTTAAGAGTACTCTTAAATGGAGTTTAGATTCAATAAATCATCTTATATGAATTTTGTGCCTTTAAATCGTACTTTCATACCAATTACAATTTATTAAAAATTTATTAAACTACTCTCTCTATATATAAACTTTTATTCAATCTCATAAACATGGAAGCCAGTAATAAATGCAATGACGAGTTCTAAAAGCTTTCATATTAAGAATTGAATGAACGTACATATCAAAGAGAGAAAAATTTTATAAATTTCCTAAGATTTATATAAATCACAAGCTTGAGATAATTAAAGTTTTTTTTTTAAATCTGTAATCAAAATACTCAAGCAAAATTAAGAATTGTTCTTTCACCTCTATTTTAGAATAATATGTATGATGTATGATATTAAATACATGAGATTTAAAAGGGAAGAAAACCTGAACTAAGCATTTAGGGTGCAATGCAACTCTATCCATAGCTTTGTCAACTTTTAACCAATCAACAGCTATGAGCTTGAGAAGCGGATCCCCACCAACTATCTGCATGACAAATTTCATATAAATTATATATATTATAGAAAAAATTTTAAACCTACCGAAAATACTGGTATTCTAGTTATTTTAACGTTGATTTCAATTAATATATATTATATATATTTTTTATAATTCAGATCAACGGTTAAAATAACTGAAACATCAATATTTTTGGTATACTTAAAACTCTTCTTATATTATAATAATATAGGATGTAGGATGGTCATTTTAAGTGCCACTTGTGCTGAATTGAGAAATGTATCCCCTATTGTTTCTTTATTGGAGAAACAAAAATAATGGCTAGACTAAAGAAGATAGAAGCACCACACCATTAATTCTGATTAGATAGTTAATAAATCAGTATATATAAAAAGAGATATATAAATACTTTTATTTCTTCTCATTTACAGCTAGATTACAAATCCACGTTTCTATCTCTAAATAATTAAAAAAACATATGATTTTTATTCCAAATATTAATAGGTAAATACTAATAGTGTCTCTAATGTTATTTTATTTTGTCATATATATTGGTATTCCAAATATTTCAAAAGTAACTCAATATTTATCATCACTTTTCATCAGCTATATATGCCACTATCTTCATCAATATTTTTTGATAGATTAACATTGGAATATATTAAATTATTTTTAAAATGTTATAGTCGCAAGTTAAATAAAAAATAAAAACTTAAAACAAGATTAGTTCTTATCCAAAATATTTAAAACGAAAATGACACTTTATATATGCTACAAAATTTCAGCAACTTGAACATGGAATACGCCTTAAGATAAAGGCGAGTTTCACATAATTATGTAGTTATGTAGTGAACTAACCTTTGTATTATCTTTTAAATAATTCTTTCCTCTAATCTTAAATCCTTCACAACTGGGACAAGTCCAACACTCAGTGTCCTTGTCATCATTCCCTTTTCGTAAAGAACCATGAACACCACTCACATCAAGTGGGATAGGATCTAAACTAGTATCCAATTCTCTCATTATCTCTGCAGCTGGAACTAGTACAATACATAAACAAGTATTTTAGAATCTAAATTTGTATGGAATAAACATATATAAGTCTCATTTATGTGGAAATTGCACATCAAATTTGACATCTTTTTCATTTGCTTAAAGTAGTTGATGGACTGGAAGATTGAAACATCAAAAAAATAGAAATGTGTAAGAAAAAAAAAACTATAATGCCTTATGGCCTTTATTGCCATTAGAAAACACAATAAATAAAGGGCAATGAAAAAATTACCTGAAATTTTATTTGAAGCTGTGTGTGGTGAAGCATTGTTTGGTTTGGCTTTGCGCTCCTAACATAATAAGCAAGGTATCAAACTCTAAAATGCAAATATTTAAAGTAAGCAGGCATAATAAATTGAAATTTAAAGAAACCTGGTGATCATAAGTTTCTTCATCTGATGAATATGCAGTAATTGCATCGTAGAACTCATCCTGCACCTCATCATCTTCATACTTAGCACTAGAAACAGGAGATTTTGCGATATTGGCATGACGAGCACTCGTCGCATTTTTTTGTTGGATTGATGGATTCGCTCCAATATATTCCTTCAGACCTACCATTTTAAAAAAATATAAATATTAAGCTGTATTTAGTTTAGTTTTTTTTTAATTAAGAAATAAAAAATAAATATAAGTTGAATTACTTTACCTGCTACTTGGCACAATAAAGCATAAGGAATACTTCTCTCGAATTTGGAGTTTTGGTTGTTGTTCTTCCAATGAAACCAAGATACAGAGTGTATTTCTAATGTATGGGTGACTAAACATTTTTGTCTATCTACTCCCATAGGAGTGTTCAAATTTCTAATCTCCCATGTAGATGCTACAAAAAGAAAATAATAATAATAATAATAATAATAAGAAAGAAAATTAGTCAAATAAAAAAATCAATTGTCCTTTTTAAATTTTTTATACATTAAAACTACGTTTGTTTGTAAATACTAGAATTGAGATTAAAAAATTAAGATTTAATATCATATTTTTGAGATTTAAAGTTTCAATTTCTTTGATATTTTTAGAAGGTGAAAACACATGATATTTAAATTTTTTAAAATAAAAATTAAAATTTTAATAATTTTTTTTAAATCTACCTTTATTCGAATTTTAAAACTTTAATTCTATTTTTTCTCATCGGTAAGCGCAGGATTCAGAAACCTATATAATGTACATGAAAACTTGAAACACATTCAAAAACCTAAAATAAAAAGCTCCATAGGTTCATGTTCACTACCAAAACACAAGCTATATTTGGTTGGAAGGAAAAAAATAGAGAGAAAGAAAATAAAAAGGAAAGAAAAAAAAGAAAGGAAAGGAAAGAAATTGAGTGGATTTTTATTTTCTTTAGATGTGTTTAGATGGAAGGAAAATAAAAATGAAAAAAATGTTATAAAAAGATAATTTTACCCCTATATTATAAAATATATTAAAAAAGTAAAGGAGTAGTATTGGAAGTAGAGAGAAAAACATTAGTTTTCTCTCCATTTTCTTTCCAATATTAGAGAGGAAAAAAACTGGTGATTTTTTCATCTATTTTTTTTCCTCTCTAATTTTCCTTCTCAACCAAACAAAGAAAAATAATTATTTTCCTTTCCATTTTCTTTCCTTCTATTTTCCTCTCAAACAAACATAGTATAATGCAAAACTATATTCTGCATGTGCATGGTATAGGAAGGAATGTGAGTTGCAACATTAATGAGAGAAGGGTGGGTGCAAGAGAGAGAATTGGATCCCAAAAAAAAAGAAGTGAATAAGAAGGGGAATGGTGAGGAGAATAGTGGGAGTTGTCATGTGCATTGAGTGACTTAGAATTAGAGGTGGAAATAGGTCAGGCCAGACCAGACTTTACTCTTAACAGGTCTGACTTGTCATACGGTTGATTGGCCTGAGCCTGGTCTGCAGCTTGTTATAGGCTCTTTATAAAGTACTAAGCCTGCCCTGTTATTCAACTTGGCCTGGCCTGAAACCTATTAAAAGGCCTAATAATTTTTTTTTACAAAAACAAAAATATTATTTAAAAAATTATTTTTTAATAAAAATAGTTATATGTAATATGTCATATATTTAATATTTATAAAAAATTTTAAACATTTAACATATTTAAAATATACACAAATATTTATAATAAAATATAATAAATTTAAAATATCTCATAATTTTATTAATAATAAATAATTATTTATATATTTAATTATATTTTAACAGGTCCAGACAAGTCTGACAAACCTATAAAGCTAACTAGTGAGTCTAGACCTGGTCTATTAATGTATTAAGATTTTTAAAAAAATCTGGGCCCTGTACCTATTTTATAATAGGTCAGGCCTGATCAGGCCAAACACAGGTCAGACTACAGGCCCCTGACAGGCTGTCTGACCTTTTTCCACCCCTACTTAGAATCAAGGGAGGTGGTAAGAGACACGTACGAGTCTCAAAGAGAGAACCAAGAGGGAGTGAGCACGAATTATTAGATAGAGTATTTATGGAGAATGAATGGTAAGATGTACGATGAGAGGGTAGTTGAAAGCCTTATCCGATCGTTGTCTGTTGGTTGTTGAAACAAAAGTAGTTGATTGGGCCTGAAATCATTCAAAACATGGGGAAAGGAGAGTGGGAGAATTGGATCCCAGAAGAAAATGATGATGATTAATAAAGATGATATAGGTTATTTTCAAATCACTTAAATTTTAGGATGTTAAAAATGTAAAGCAAGTGAACACAAACAATTTTTAGAAAGAAAAACTAATTGAAATAAGATATCCTCTTACGATTAATTTTTGTACGCCGATACCCTGATCTTGGAGGCTTTTTCTTATGAGTAGCTGGCAACTGCAAGATTGCTGAAATAATCAAACGTGAAAAATTTTTATATATCAATACTATGTAAAATTACACAACCAACTTTCACTTTCATAAATATACTTACTGTAATTGCCATCTTGTCCACGAAACCATTGCCTAGAGAAGATAAAATCTCTCTTTGAATTCCACCTAAAGTCTCATATAAGTTATTTTTTCGATGGTTAATAAGACTTTGAATGGGAAAGGAGACAATTTAAAACACCAAATTAAGTTTGGGTAAAATTAAAATGGAAAATGTATAGCTCTATTAGAATTTGTAATTTTTACATTATCTTGGTCTATAATATGATGATTCTCATGTTCTCTAGTAATTATTACATGTATTATCGTGCAAACTCTTAGTTTAATTTTCTTTGATTGAGAACTTTTGTAAAAAAAATATATATATATATATATATATTATTAAAAAAATAACAAAATTTTATCCCATCAAATAAAATCAGCTCTATAAATTACAAATATTAGTATATATTCAATAAAAATTTACTAACTAATTCATATTATTAAAATTATAAGTTTCAAATAAAGCATTTGGAAATTCAAATGAAATAGTTTGTCATCATGCATAAATTACCGAGTAAGATACTTAGGATACCTTCAAAAAAAAAAAAAAGTTATATTGATTAGATCTCATAGAATATTATTCTTCAAGTACCGTATGTTATGTTACGTGTAACTAACTTACTCATATCTTTTCTCTCGTTCAATGCTTAGAAACACTTCTAACACATTTTCTGCACTTGTATCAATGACAGCAACCGATTTTGCTAAGACACTTTTATTAATCTACAAAATATAAAAAGAATGCCAAAGAAGAATATAATTACCTATAATATCATAATAAATTAATACACTCAGTGTTACAAATAGATGATTATAATACATTCGAAGTGTCTTTTACTAATAATACGAAATTATAACATCATATCTATTTGTGGAAACTAGTAATGTCAATGTCTATGAGAAAATGTAATATTTTAAAAAGAAAAAAAAAAACAACCTTAATATGTTGACAATTAATTTAACCGACGAGGAAAACAAATTTACCTATAATTGTTTTTCAATAATGTATAGCAAATAAAAGAAGTTCAAAATAATTAAACTAACATTGTCATGAATCTACAAAATAAATAACGAGAAAGAACTATCTAATCACAAAGGTAAAAATAATAAATCAAGCAAAATTGAGTTCAATATTTTGAGTTTAGAACTAAAATTAATAATAATTGACAATCATAAACTAATTGATTGAGTTATGAATATTATGTATTTATTTAAAAAATAATTAATAAATGTAAATAAGTTAACTTTGAACTAATTTAAATTAATTTTTATTATTTTTCAAATATTTTCGTATTATCATTCAAATATTTGAACAAGAAAAAGAGAATAAATATAACATATATATATTTTTTCTATAAAGCAAAAGACTGCTTTAATATTTATGTGAGAAATTATAGAAAAAACAGAGTGTGAAAAAAAGCGAGATAAGTTGAGAAAAATCATAATTCTATGAGTAGTGTTAGGGAGTCAATGGCCTAAGTGTACAATATGTACAATAGGCTAAATCTTTGATCCATGAATAGAATGAACATCACTCATATTATCCAGAATAACCATCTGGATACCAGGATAAATAAACATCTCATGTCATAAAATCACGAACACTGATCTTTCGGATCTCAAACTCTAATATCATATCATGAAACCACTCATCCCAAAAGCGTAACTTGATAGAACAATATAACACTAATGATTATATCTCTAATACTTCCTAAACCTTCATTGCATGCATTGTACGCTTAAACCATTGGCTCTCTATACTTTCCCTAATTCTATTTCTTTGTAACGGTGTCATTCAAAGGCGTGAATTTTGGATTAATTCATGTAGTTCTCCTTTTTTAAGTTAGTTTAGTACTTAAAAAATTGCTAAACTTCAATTCTCTGTTTTTTAAGTTGTATTAGAAATTTAGACGTTTGTGAGCATGGTTTGAACTCTGAAGTTCTTGATGAATTATATTAGAATTAATTATTTAATTTGTTGAATTAGAGACTGCAACTAATTTAATTATAGTGAAAATTTTATTATAATTTATGGTGAAGACCAAATATAAATCTCAATACACTTAAAAACTGATCAAAAATATATAACTGTGTTAATCTCTATTCTCTTTATTGATATGTTCAACATAAAATGAGATAAAATTAAAATGAAATAATTTTTTGCATAATTAATTTCATTGTATTTCTAAGAAAAGAGATAAAATTCTAAAACAACCTGGAATCATTCCTTTTACAAATCTTTTCAGAATAGCTAGGACAATTAAATTCAAAGCAAGTGGATTTTTAAGATATATATATAGCTTCAATACCGTCTTTTACCACAAAAATTTAGAAACATGCATACCTTGTAATTCGTGAGGTCCTCAAAAATTCTAACGCCTGAAATAAAATTAATTAATAAATAAATGAAAGTTCAGTCCTGGCCAACAAAAAGAAAGAAGTGTAACCCAAAAAATAGAAGAGCAAAAAGATTTTTTTTATCAATTTAATGAGAATTAAATCCCACTTTGATTCATGTGATTGACGAGTTGCATTGATTTAGTCCTTAATTTTTTAATTGCTACAATTTAGTCTTTTAAATTTAAAAAAAGTATATAGTCTCTCGTGTATTTTCCGTCACAAAAACTCAACGTCGTTAGTGACGTAACTCAAATCTTGCTATGATGAACATATTAAAACGACGTCGTACGCGTTGACGCTAAAGAAAATATTAAACTACGTCATTTGAGGGTTCGAATAATCTTGTCATAACCAAATTCCTTGTCATAACCCTCAAACGACGTTGTTTAATATTTATTTTAGCGTCAAAATGCCTCCAAAATCATTTTAATATGTTAAGTGTGGTAAGATTTGAGTTACATTACTAACAGCGTTGAGTTTTAGTAATAAAAAATACATAAAAGACTATATTAATACACTTTTTTAAATTTTAAAAATTAAATTTTTGCAATTGAAAAGTAATAACTAAATCACTTCAACTCACCCATATCATAGAATAAGGTGGAGCTTATCTCACTTAAGGAAATTCAAACAAGCAAGGTATATATTTGCCTAATAAAACAAATAGTACCGGACATGGTACGAACACACTTCCATTGATGTTCTTCAAATACATCTTGATCCTTATCAAATCCGTCA
The DNA here is from genome assembly GCF_000817695.3 of Arachis duranensis. Classification (NCBI taxonomy): domain Eukaryota; kingdom Viridiplantae; phylum Streptophyta; class Magnoliopsida; order Fabales; family Fabaceae; genus Arachis; species Arachis duranensis. The sequence continues at coordinate 31,595,473 of NC_029774.3, read as the reverse complement.
AAACTAAAACTTCTTGTTCTTGTTCTTGATGATTGTCGTGAAAGTATCTCTGGGCCTTTGGCATCAAAAAGGGAAAAATTAAGTCAACTATAGTATTAACAAAGACATATAAAATAAATTAAAAAAGATAGTATAACAATATTAGCAAATAGCAATATAGAAAAGTAGAACTTACGTTTATGATTCTTTGTAAAAATGTAATATATAGATATTTATTTAGAAACTCACTTTCACAATTTGACGGGGATAACAGGTTGAGTACTACGCAAATTCTAATATATAACGAAAACATAACGTAATCATACACCTGAATCAAATTTTTAACCTACTTGTTTACAAAAGCAAATGTAATTAATAACACTAATCCATCATGTCTCTCAAACCCATTATTCCAATTTATTCTTTTCTTCGCACCCCGTATAAAAAAACAAATTTTGATTTGCATACTATTTTCTATCGCTTTTAGAAAGAAAAAGAAAAAGATTGCCCGAAAATTCTCATTTACAAGTGTATATTTGAACATTAATTAATTTCTTTTAGCATTACTTTTATTAGTGTATTTAATATCAATTAGAGAAAGTATAGATTAGTCAATTTTAGCATCTAGAGTTTATAATTTAGGGTGCAAAAGATTAAAAATTTATGATTTAGGATTTAAAATTTAAAATAAATAAAATATTTTTTTTAAAAAATAGCAAATGTTTTATAAAAGAATTAATTCTCTAATATTATTCTATCAGTTAATCTTAAATTCTAAAGTTTAAATATATAGATGATAATAAATGTAAGATTAATCAAAATAGTTATTACTTTTCACTTTAAAGGAGACTTGTTGGGTTGAACGTTGAAGTGTTAGAAATAGGAAAAAATATTTTCTTTTATATATTTTATATATATTAAATCAAGGAATGCCTTTTCTTTTTCTTTTTACCTTGTCCAATTCTTATAAGCTTTCTTAATCCAGAGCCAAATCGCTTCACACTATGTCGATTGCGATGATCGAGATCGAGCCTTATACAAATATAAAGACAAAATGATATGTCAACTTATGATAACCTCTTCTGATCAAAATAGGATGAATTCAAAAGTAACATATCCATTATCTAATAACTGATTGGGATTAAATCATCAAAAGCGTACTAATAAGGAAAGACAACATATACAGTTATTCACCTATTGTTAAAATAAATAAACAAATGAGCTAGCTTCTTATTTTTTAATATTCTAGATATATATGTTAATAAAAAATAGTATTTGTGTATTAAATTTAACTACTAAAATCAGTCATCATGTATTTATATATAAATATATATTATTTAATTTATTTTTAATATATATTTTATATTTTTACATATATTTTATACTAATAACTGATTTAATTACTAATTTTATTATAACCTAACTATTTTACTTTCTAAAAAATTAAAAAAGGACTAATTTGTTAAATGTTAAAGACTAATTTATTTTTTTCTTATCTAATATTCTAAAAAGTTAAAAATTTAACAAAGTGCGTATATAATTGGAAAAATAAAATGCATACTCCTCTTGATTTAGTTTCTCTCTAGGATCGCCTCCGCTTGACAAGTCATTTTCAGCCTGAAAAAGAACAAATACTAAGTGATTTTCACAACTACGTATCCATGACACTCAAATTAATTCAAAGAACTAGTCCATATTTTTCACTTATGATGATGACAATCAGTATAAAGTAAAGCTAAATATTATAAACTTCCATACAATCAGTATTTAAAAACCAAAGATTTTGTAATTAGTAACTTTTTTTTAATAATTATCAATTAATCTTACAAATTATATTATTGTAACTTTATAACTATTATAAAAAATATTATGTACACATTAAAAATAAGATATCAAATATATTTTAACATAAATTTTATACAAATAATAAATTTTGTGACTATTTTTTTATATACACCTAGCATTATCCAACTATTATATATTATACCTGTTGCTTGGCATGATTAAATGCTTCCATCCATCTCTGAGCTTCTGTCGCTGTAGCACAAGCGATCTTCAATGAAATATATATGTTAATAAATAAATAAAAATTCATTTATGTTCAATAAAAAATGTAAAATTTATCCATGAAAACGTAACATTTTAAACTAATAAGCTCTTTAATGTAGAGTAAATACTTTGTCATGCATGATATTAAAAATAGGACTATATTATTAAGAATGATCATTTAGGTAACATTTAGAAGAGAAAATGAAACTAAAATTAAAGATAAAAATTGAGAGATAGAGATTGAGAGAGAGACTGTGACCAAAAAAATAAAAGATTGAGAGAGAGACTAATAAGCAAGCAATTTTATTTTGATTTGTTGCTATTTAATTCAGGTAGTTTTTCTGTTATTGTTTCTATTATTGTTTTTGCTTTTAATTAGCTTTCACCTGTGATACAAGAAATTAGGTCATGCATAGTGCTTCTAGTATAGTTTTTTCTGTCATAACTGCATATAACATTATATCTACTAAAATCAACAGTGACTTTATTTTATGTAAATATTGCTGCATGGCTATATGTACAATCTCTCCTTTTAATTGGAAGATTATTTCAGTTTAAGGTACGCCTAGAAATGATATTTATCTCATCAAGGATTCTCTTATTTTGTCTCGTTTATTGATGCATATATATACAAGATAGGCTTAGTATTTTCCTTATTCTAAGGGCATGATAGTCATTACAAGACATGTGTTGTTTGATGTAAATTTATTTTCATATGCTATGTTCTCTTTCTGCAACTTCGTTGGAATGTTTTCGCACTTTGGTATGTTGGATGTTTGTGAATGTTTTATCATATTGGACTTCGTTTTCTTATACATCTAATTTAGCCTTCTAGATTCGTTCGTGCTGTAATAAATTTATAATAGGTTTTCGTATATTCTTTTTGAGATATTTAAGATCAAAAGCTAAAATGTGCCAAATTCCCTTCTCCTACCTTCATGAACCCTAATAGCAAAATCAACAACAATAATAGAAAAAAAAAAAACTTCAAACTATAACTTACATCTCCTTTTTTGGAATCGTCTAAGCGATTGGAAATCCTTATTACGTAAAGATCCTGAACACAAAGGAATAGAAATATTTAGCTTAAAATTGAAATATATAATCTATAATCACATCCATTGTATGATCAATTCAATTGAGCACATTAAAAAAAAAAAGAAAAACATAAATTTTACTAGCTAGTGGATCACCATATTAGCAATCCTTCGTTGCCCTAGATTCTCCACCATTAGTGTGGGACCTACAACCCCTAGTCTTATAGGTTTCTGCACCACAACCACAAAAACAATGAGAAAGAAAAAGACATGAATAGAAATATAGTTACAACAGAAAGTTTCGGACATCACATTAAAAGGATAATACTAGCACAATTTATTTTTTTTTATTTAGCAATTAGTCAATAATATTTAAAAATATTGCCTAAAATTATATTATTGAGTTGCTAAACTAAAAATATTAGACTAATAATTAAAAGTCTTGACCAATATAAGAAAAAATTACTGATTTTCAAATTTTTTCATAAAAAATACCAGAGTTATAGTGTGTGACAATACACACTTTAATATTTTTATATTTTTAATATATTTTCATTTTCAACTAATTTTATACTAAAACTTTATATTTTCTTTATTATATTTGTTTTCTCAAAATTTTAAAATTATTTTTGTTAGAAAAAAAATATATACTACGGATAGTTTTTTATCTAAAATGTTTTTATGTTTTACAATAAAAACTAGTGTCAATTCTCTAAAGATAGTGTAAAGCGAATTTTTTTTTTTCAACTTTAATTTCTTTTTCCTAATTATGAGATAGAGAAAAGAGTGGGTGGTTGTCAAAAAAGCTAATGTAAGACTTTTAACTTTATGGGACTGACAAAGGGAGTTATAATAAAATGGGATTGGATAATTTCAATATATTTGCTTTATATAAAGATATAGATAAACAGAAAACATAACATGATGATCATCGTATTATTGAGCATTGTATATGGAATAATAATAATCATTAAAGATCATAATGTGATTTGTAATTGTATAAAAGTATATTTTAAGATTTACACTTTGAAATGTGATGATGATTTCTGAAAATAAAACCATTTAAGGGCTAAAACGAAACTAAACTATATGCCATTTTATAATGTTCAATGTTTGAATAATAAGTAAGAAGTTCCATGATTACTTAAAGTTGGGGGAAGAGATGGGAAATAAAGTTTCACATTCAATTGAATGCTTATTTATGAAGTATCTAGTTAAAAACGATTTCTTTTATATGCATCCAAATAAATAAACAAAACATTGAACATATTTGTAAAAGATCTGTTAAAACTTTTTTTTTTTTTACAAATGACCAAATTAATTGCATGCTCAAGTGAAGTTAGATTGTATTCTTTTTTCAATCTTAAACGTTAGGGCTCCTTATTTTAAGTTACATTATAAGCATTTCAAATATGAAAGGGCTTGAAATTTCTTTCTATATAGTTGAGTCTTTGTATAATTGAATTTGATGGAAAATTTAATGCAAAATTTTAATAGAGAAAAAATGAAAGTAGAATGATCTTGAACAAGATCATAGAAGCTAATAAAAAAATAGAGAAAGAATTTAAAAAACATACAATGCCTGGATTTTCATGGGGATCACGCTTGTACATGGCAACACATTTTCCCTTAACAAATAAAAATCGGAGATGGTGATAATCAGAGCCCATAGAATGAACACCCAGATGGTAAACCCAACCAAAGTATTCAAATATCCCTTTTTCTTCATGGTGATCAAATCTTCCACTTCCTGAAGATGCATTTAATGCTTCCATCATACAAAAATATGTTTCATTCGAATTCCGGATTGATTATTAGATGACAATGATAAGGGAACATCATGTTTATTATTTTTCCCTTTCAATGTATTTTGTTTCTACCTTAATTTCTCCGAAATGGCTGGGTATTGTTTATTGGTCATAATAAATATGTGTTCCGTATTTGTACACGTATTTTTTGAGTTTTATTGTGTTAAGCTTTGATCTGTCAAAGTGGTAATATAATTTTTTTTTTTTACTTATTCATTTAATTCTTGTTTTGTTGTTATCTCTATCAAGTTTGTCTAATGCACCAAGGGATACTTTCATTTCCACAATAAAATTGTCAAAAATAAAATAAGATTTAATTATTTTGTACATCTCTATAATTTTACTGAATTTTTAATTAGGTTTTTATATTTTTTTTAATTGGATCCTTATATCATTCATATTTTATAATTAAATCTCTATTGTGATAAAAATATTGAAATTAATGAAATATTCTATTAAATTTGTAACACCCTACCACACAGGGCCTTACGCTTAAGTCGTAAAGCAGAGGTGGCAAGGTATTACGACCTCTAAAAGAAAATGATATCTACATAGATATAGTTGGGTGAAATCATATTTAGGAGCCTTGAAGAACAAGCTAAACAAATTGATAAACAGAAAATCGTGACACACTCGCATGGGTATTCGTAAAACGGACAGGTAAAATCAAAATATAACTGAACACATATATATACATTATCAGAGTTCCAAAACTCAGATAGCAAGCTCCAGACTCGACCTGCGGAGATTCTATAAACATATATACATAGCCTAAAACAAAATATGACAGTCCAAAAGACAGTTCTTCGCTCGTAAGGAGGATACCCAAATGCTCAACGAGGTGTCTCTTGACCTGCATCTGAAAAACAACAACATAGTATGGGATGAGAACCGGGGGTTCTCAGTATGGTAAAGGTGCCCGCATAGTTAATATAAAAGGTCTCGGGAAAGCCAGAGGCATTCCTAAAACTTCGACACTCAGAATCATTCTTAAGGAAAATAAACTAAACCAAAAGTTAGGTAAGCTATCTAAGGTATTCTAATTCTGAATCTAACTTTAACCTAATAATTCACGTTCTGTCTCCTATAATCCTCCGAATCATTGGTGGAACAATCTTCTCTCCTCACACCTTCGTCAAGAGGAATTTTCCAAAAAACATACACATACAATTCAAGCAAAGAAAACACAGATAGAGAAGCATTTACAGCAAGTAGAACAAGTAGCAGATAAGTAGAATTTAACAGTTAAACAAACTAAAGCAATGCACACCCAAACAAAGCAAACAAATGCATATGATGTATGCCTGTCCTATGGCTGATGAGTCTCATCTGTCGGTTATACAGCCAACCCAACAAGTCCTGGTAGTTAACCATTGGACAGTCCCTCTGTGCGCGCATCCCCAAGCTCAATAATATTCCATGGAGTCAAACTCCAAGCTCAATATAATATTCCATGGAGTCACACTCCAAGCTCAATAGTATAGTATTCCATGGAGTTAAACTCCAAGCTCAATAATATAGTATTCCATGGAGTCGAACTCCAAGCTCAAATATAATATTCAATATTCATATATATGCATGCCCATGGGGGAATCCGGGGAGTTAAAGTGCCCGGTCACATCTTGCGACAGAGGGTCAACAAATAGTCTCAAATACACAAGCCACATAGTAATCTCTTTTCCTTTTAAAATATTACCTCAAATCAAAACTCCAATTCTTAAAGAAATTTTGGCAATATCTCCTCTAAGACTCAAATTTCTGCCACCCTTAAAGGGTCCCAACTATCAAACCAAACACCTCTCAGTCACTCAAAACATTTCCAGTAACAAATTATTTCATAATCAAACAAATACCAATATTAAATCTTTTTTCAAAACCAACCAACTTCAATAGCAAATTATTGACAACAGCTAAGCCTCACATTTTATACTATATACACAATCCATCAATTATTCATTCATTTCATTCCTATCTTAAGGTCTTCTAGCCTAAATTTTCACGTGACATTAAACATTAACTACGAGAAACCAAAACCATACCTTCGTACGGAATCAAAATATTCAAAGCTCTGGAGAAGCTTTTTGACTGAGCTATTGAAGAAGAAAATGTCCAGAATCGTTTATGCCTCCTAAAACTTCCGTTGACCAAATTCAAAAGAAAGAGGAGTTACGTCACTGTCAACTTCCACTAATAAAAAAATGGTACCAACGTGTAGGGGAGGAGGTTACGAATACTCTTACCGGATTAGATTTTTGATTGGAGTTACGGATTTCAATAAATCAAAGCCAGAAGTTTGGTGGGGTTTAAGTTTCCTTTTTTCCTCTCTCGGCTACGCTCTTCTTTTTTTTTCTTTTTTTCCTCGTTCTCT
>NC_029774.3:31585519-31588029 GCF_000817695.3 Arachis duranensis | reverse complement strand
CAATTTAATACTTACTGTAATTATATACAATGTTAATAATAATAATAATAATAATAATAATAATAATAATATGAATTTGATTAAATTAAAATTATTAGTTCGATTTCTGATAATTGAATAATTTTTTTTTTAAAATAAGGAGATTCTAATTTTATAAAATAAATTATAACTTATTTATATTTATATTTTTAAAATTGAGGGTTGCTACAAAATTATACAGAATATTCAGTGTATTAAGTATATTCGTTTTGTTTTACATAATATTCTGTTAATTATTCTAATATTTTTGTCATAATAGAAATTTAATTACAAAATTTGATATAATATTTTAGAACTTTATATAATATCAGTTTGGTCTAATTCAGTTAAAGTTTTTATTGTCAGAACCAAAAATAAAACTAAACCACAATAAAAACAGCAAAATATTTTTTTGTTTCTTTGGTTTTTGGTATGTTCGGTTTTTGATTTGTTCAGTTCAATTAGTCGATTTAGTTCGGTCTGAATCGATTTTCAACATCCTCTCACTCTCTTCTTTTCTTATTTTTCCTAAGTATAGAATATGTACTCTTTTTTTACTAGAATTTTTTTATTGAATTTTTGTTGACAATATAAAAATTTAGAATTCATTTTAAAATAACGATTTTACAAGGTTAATTAATGTTAAAAAAACTAAAATACTCTTCTTAAAATTCTTTTTAAAATATTAAAATACACTTTTTTTAATACTAGTATTTAAAAGAATAAAAAAAAAGTCAAATTTTAAATTTGATTTTAATATTAAAATATTCTTGTAATAAATTTTAGAAGATTAAAATATTCTGTTTAAGATAAATTTTAAATATTAAAATGTCTGTCTAAAAATAATTTTTTCTTACTCTTTGAAATTATTCTTTAAAAGTCAATTATAAACTAATCACTACAGAATTAGATGAGATATTTGAAGACTAATTATTTTCTAATTTCTATTTCAAGATCTTATCAATTTCTATGACATATATTAAAATGTACCTAAAAATCTTGATAAGTGACCAAATACACTGTGATTTTAAGGCAGAGGGAATGCACTAGTACTAAACGAAGGATTCCCGCCATAATATAAGATAGGTAAAAATCCATAGTGAGATCATGTTAATGTTGAGTCTCATTGGACGGTATCATCCTATTCATAATCATAATATTGTCACAAGCATCAAGTACATAATGTGAATCAATATTAAATGAATTCAGCGAAGATGTCCCAATTGTTCCGACACTAGGCTGCACATTGTTGAGACCTCTAGAAGGGACAAAGGAATCAACACGAAAATTTACATGCATCCGTCGATTTATTGTCATAAACCAGTCGCTCGATTCATATAGCATAGAATATTTTATTTTTATAATTTAATTTCTAAAATTACATGCATAATAAGTTACAGAATTTATTTTGGGTGAGTTTTTAAAAAAATATTTTTTTCGAATTATTTTTTAAAAAATATCTTTTCAAAAAATAAAAGTAATTTTATATTTTGATATCTCATACAAAAAAATTATATTTATTAATTATGTTTGAATATAATAATATAAAAATATTTTTTTACTAAAAATAGGAAGACTTGAACTCACAAAATCTAAGTGAGTAATAATATAAGAGTATTTTTTATTGATTTATTACATAAAAAAATATCTTTTTAAAAAAGATGTAAAATTGTAGCTTTATTAAAAAAAAATTCTAATATTTTTACTTTTGTTACTAAAAATTTGTCAAATATATTAAATTTTTTTGTTAATTTTTTTATTAATTTAATGATACTCAAACAAACACTTACTGATATCTATTGTATTTTGATCGTAATGGTTTATTTCAATTGCTTTATTAATCAACAATATCACTATTTCTAATTTGTTGAATATTCATAAGAATATCACTAACTTAAGAAAAACCACAGGAACGTCAGAAATAATGAAATTGAGTATTAATTGGTAAAATTATTTGGCTTATTAAAATTTAATAAAATTATAGAAATTTGAATAATTAAATCTTTGAAATATCAATAAATTACTAAAATTTCAATAAATTATTAAATTACTCATAGTAAACCTGATAAAAAAAAGAAGAACAACTAATGAAAGATACACAAAAACAAAAGGATAGAAAAAAAAATTTTATTAGACTTTTAAAAAGTTTATTTTTAGCAATTTAGGTTATTGAAAAAAAAATTATATTAGACCTTTAAAAAACTCTATTCTTGATAACTTAGCCCAAAAGGATAAAACACAAAGAACTAATATTAAGGATTACCTTAAACTGAATCTTTCAATTTTTTTCATCCAATAAATAAAATAGATCACTCACTTCACTTAGACATAATATAAAAACGCATATAAAACAACTATAAAATTTTATTCATAAAAAATGTTTAGATTATTTAAATAAACTCCTAACAAATCAGCATAAAAATAAGTCAAATCTTCTGAGAATAAAATAATAAAATCTAAAATTAAATAAAAAATTTAAGTCAAAAATTAAC
>NC_029774.3:31585157-31585469 GCF_000817695.3 Arachis duranensis | reverse complement strand
TCTACTAATTTAAATTATACAAATATATGAATTTGTGTCCTAAAAAAATTATAAAAATATAGAAGTATTTATATTTTTAAATATTTTAAGAAAAATCATACAAAATAATTACTATCCTAAAAAATTTGCAAAATCACTACAAAATTAAAGTTTTAACTTGAGAATTGTGAGTAATTATCATTTTATATTTTTTAAAGTAAAATAATTATTCATTGATTTCAACCACAATTTAAAATAAAATTAACATATTTATATTAAGATTCTATCTTTTCAAAGACTTTTTTTATAGACAATATTGATAGTTGAATTTGC
>NC_029774.3:31549302-31585042 GCF_000817695.3 Arachis duranensis | reverse complement strand
GACATGATTTTTAAGTTCTCTAATTATAATCTTATACCATTATAAAGATAATTGAATTGGTCAATACTCTTCAGTTATATCATCGGAATACCAATCTTGAATATTAATTTCTGTGAAGACAAATCAGAACAATTTATGCTATTCAATAATTCATGACTGTAACACCCTACCACACAAAACTTTACACCTAGGATGTAAAGTAGAGGTGGCGAGGCGCTACGACCTCTAAAATAAAAAAATATATAATAATATTAAAAAAGATACAGTATACGAGGAGTCTTGAAAAACGGATAAAGCAAAAATCGTAAAATAAAAAGCGCAATGCTCCGGAAACAAGATTACTTGCATGTGAAAACACTAAGGTTCAAAGGCATAATAAATAAACAGAAAGTAGGAATAGAGGGTCAAGAATACAAAATAACAAATTCCTAAATCAGCCTGCGAAGCTATGGTTGGCCGGAAAATATTTACATACATATATACATACCCCAACAATCCAAAATACAAAGATAACCCTAATTCTCCATAAACCTCTAAGAGGTACAAAATAAAGTAGCTGCTCGGAGAGTTAAGTATATATATAAACACGAACTATACATTAAAAGAAAACCCAGCAACATCTCCACTTCAGAAGTCCAAACGCCTACCGAGGAGCCTCTCAACTTGTATCTAAAAAACAACAACACAGTATAGGGTGAGAACCGGAGGTTCTCAGTATAGTAAATGTGTCACGCACATAAGATATAAGGTCCTGGAAATGCCAGAGGCAATCCTAGAATGCCGACACTCAGGTTATAAAACTTAAAGTACTGAACAGCAACCATAGAGAGGGATGATCCTCTAAGGGTTATTCTACCTAACTTAAACTTAATTTAGACACTAAACTGTTTCACCTTTCCTCTATTCCTCCATCTCGGATAATTCGCATAAACAAACAAACAGACAAGGCAAGCACATGTAGAAAACAAGTAGTAGCAATTACAACAATTAGCATATTATAATCAATTAGGCATTCCCAATGAATGCATAGCAAGCAAAGCACACATATGCATATGATGAATGTCTATCCTACTGGCTGTAAGCTCACGTGTCGGTTACTTTATCAGAACCCAACACATCTAGTAGCTAGCCCAAACATTAGTCTCTAGGTTGTGCATCTCCAAGAGGATCATAAACGAAGGAGAGTGCCTTTCCTCTTCAGTCACTGGCCGAAAAAGGGTTGATAGAGAAGACTGCTGCTTTAATTTCCTATCCTATTGGCCGTGAGCTCACGTATCGGTTACTAAATTTTGCTGTGAATCCATCATCTCCCGGAGCAAAAAAGGGTTGATGGAGAAGACTATTGCTTTAATTTTCTCTTCAGTCACTAGCCTACACAGCATTCTATTAGTGGCTGCATTTATTATTTGGCAGATTCTATCCAATTCTGCAGTCGGGTCTCTAAGACAGCTTGTTGTGAATAGATTTTCAAAGTATTTTTGTGCAACTTTCGCTATTTCTATCGGTTCCTTTGCCATATTCCCCTCCTCGTCCTCCAACTCCTTTATTCGATTTTTCCGGTTTCTCGGTTGAAACTTGGAATGAAAAATTTAGTATTTCTATCGCCCCAGTTGAGCCATTGCACCCTAGACTTCTCCCTCCAAATCCAATACCGCTGTTCTTCCTCCAATGCGTCCTCTAGTTCTGTTTCTAAGATTCGGATAGCGTTCCCATCTGCCTGAAATCCTTTCTGTATTTCAAATTTTATCTGATTCTTGAGAATCTGAATTTTCTTCCTTGAATTAGATTCAGAGTGCTCCTGCCATTGTACAATTGAATGTCTACAATACTTTAGCTTTCCAGCTAGCTTAAACATTTGTGACCCCTGAATATCTATTTTCCATGCCTGTTTGATTAAACTAATCACCTCTTCATTTTCGCACCATCGCTCCTGAAATCTGAACCTCCTTTTTACCCTCCTTTTTTCACCACCCGTGTTGAGAAGAATGACCTTATGGTCTGAATCGGAATCGGATAAGTGTGTAAGAGTGATTGCTGAAAATTCACATTTTCACTCATTTGTAACAAGTGCTCTGTCCAATCTCTCCTTTATATGATTCTCTCCAAATTGACAATTGCTCCAAGTGTATTTATCTCCCTCATAACCAATGTCGACTAGCCTTCCCTCATTGATGAAATCGCTAAACTGTTGTATTGAAGTGCTGGATTTTTGTCTTCCTCCCTCCTTTTTCTCTTGATTTTTAATTGCACTGAAGTCTCCTATTATTGCTAGCGTTTCACTCCCTCCTTCCAATATCTGCAATAGTTTTGCAAATTGAAACCTTCTATTTGTCTCATCTGTGTGCAAGTGAACTCCTACAATTTTCCATTTTAAACTCGCTTGCTGGTCTTCTACGAAAAAGTACACAAAGAACTGGTCATGTTCCACTACGTGCACCCGCACTTCATCCTTCCAAGCCACTGCTAATCCTCCGGACAGGCCCATTGGATCAATTGTAAAAATAGATTTGTAGCCTTCCCTCCTTAGCATTCTCTCCACTATTAAGGTAGTATTTTTTTGTCTCACATTGAAATAATACCTCGGGGGAATGGGATCTAGAAATCCCTTTGATGTTGTGAACTGTTAGGGGTTTTCCCAAACTCTGACAATTCCACATCATCACTTTCATCCCTCCTTGGGTGTCAATTGTTGTGTGACACCCTCTCCCTTATTTAGCTCTTCCTCTTCCTCCTGACAAAGCTTTTTAACACCTATACTCTTCCCCGATCCTCCAGATCTCCTCTTAATACCTAAAATATCTTGAAAGCTGTGTTTTTTCCTTGCTATTTGCTTCAGATTTCATTTCTTAATTTCTCCTCCCCTCCCATTACCTCCTGCAGCACTGAAGATGAAACATCATATCCATCATATAATTTGGGCAGAGTTGGCTCTATTGATTGGGCCATTATGTTGCTATCTTTATCTCCTTCTTTCCATGTTTCTGAACCCCCTCCCCTTATTCCTTTCAATTATTAGCATTTTTCGGCCACTTTGCACCTCTTGATCATCTTGTTTGATTTGTGAGTTCTGGTCCTGAACAAAGAGACTTGCAAATTCTCTTATCAGGTTAACTGGGATCGATTTTTTCTGTTTATGTATGTCTCCCTGTGTAGCATTGGGTTGATTTGGATTGTTATTTTCTTTTTGAGCTTCCACTCGCCTACCGAATTGACGTGCCTTTAGCCATGCTCCCCATTCCGCTTCTTCTTCTCCTCCCTGTGCTATATTTGCTAGGTTTTGTGAACATGCCCTGATCTCATGTCCGATGCACCCACAACAATAACAAAAATTACCAATCCTCTCGTACTTGAGTTGAAGGCCAATAATTTTGTTGTTGCTTCCCGAGATTCTCATCTTCCTCCTCAATGATTTTGTGATGTTTGGGAGGATTTAAATTTTTAAAATCCTCTCCTCCTTTCCTTTCATAGAGAATATAGCAACATCCATCACCTTTTCCAACGTCTCTCCTACCCTTTTTCCCAATCCTTGGTTTTACATTGCTCCAGTAAACTCCACAGTTGTACCCATATAGGAACATGAGAGAATTCTGCATCATTGATAATTGAATCTTCCCTCCATCTTTTCAGATTTAAAATATAATTCTTGAACAACCAAGGAGCCCCTTTCTCCACCTTGAGCAATTCGATTTCATCTTTCAATAAAAATTGAAATTTGTTACCTCCGTGATCTAAAACCTGGAAGCCTTCTGGTTGTCTCCATATTGTGTTTAGAGCGGCCTCTAATATACCTGCACTGAATGATCTATCCGCCAGTAATCTTTTAATCAAATTTTGGTACATAAATCCAATCTTTCTTTCATGTCCTCATCTACAAAAGCTATGATCTGTTTCTTTTCTAATTTAGTCTGTCCTCTACCCGTTTCCTATGAGGCAGCAGAAGCTACCATTGTATTATCGTTGATACTCTAGAGATTTTGACTAACAAAATAAGTATTTTTCACAAACTCTAGCAGAACTTGAAAAATCCTAGCAGTAGGACAGTATAAGAACTGCTTTTTAAAAGACTAACGGAACTTTTTATGATTAATATTGTTTACTAATTTACATGCTTTATGATTTTTATGAAGATTAAAATATCTCTTTTAAAATTAATGATCTTTAATTATGTTAAAAATCATATATTAAAATTTTATTATGTTCTAAAATACTCATTTAAAATTATTTATATAAAGACTGAAATATCCCCTTAAAATTAAGGTTGCTCAATGCTTTATTTGTATTAGAAATTAAATATTGAATTTTAGTTTTAAAAAGACTAAAATACCTTTATATTTAATTTTAAATGGATGAAAACTCCTACTATTGTTTAATGTATTAGAGAATAGAAATTTGGATTTGATTTTAAAATAATGAATTTAAAAGTTTAATTAATCTTAAGAAGACTAAAATACCCTTTCTAAGATTCTTTTTAAAAAACTAAAATATACCTTTTTTTAAAATAATACTAGTATTTAATGAATAGAAAAAGCAAAATTTTGTGAAGTACAGTCTTATGTTTATCTTTCTAATAATCATTTTCTTCTGATTTACACCCCTAGAATGAATGCTTCTGATTTACACAAGGGGCAGACATTTCTCACAAGCAATCATTTCCTTAAACAATCAGCATGATATTCATGCCCACATTGAAGAACTCCAATCATATCTTGGTTTTTATATAAATCCTGTTAAGTTATACACAACAAATTGGAATTAATAATAGCAAAAAATTATCCAAGAGAAGAGTTCATGCTGAATGAATGAAACATGCTGCGCATAAGAAGAGTTCATTACCTGGCATATTACACAAACATCAGCCTCCTCCAAATTAAAATTAACAATGCTTACATGGTTAATATGTTGGCCCAATGCATTCAATCCCTGTAGTTACATTTCAAAGAGTCAAAAAAAGGTTTTAACTTACCGTGCGCTTGAATATCCTAGAATTCTATCTATAGTTTTTGATAAGAAAATATGATATCAAATTTTGTCTAATTACCTCATAAGACATATCTTCAACGCGCGCAATTCTGTGTCTATATAATGATTAACAAGCACCATGATACCGTACCCTACACAAACAAGCATCGATTAAGTCAAGATAATGAAAATACAGATAAGTCAAGATAATGAAAATACAGATAAGTAAAAATGTGAAAGAAGCATGATCCTATAGAAAATGTAGTTATTTAACAGACATAAGAAATATTACATCAACTTGGACTAACTCAATGGAAAAAAATTTACCCGTCCAGGAGTTCATTACCTGGCATATTACACAAACATCAGCTTCCACCTCCTGATAAATTAATATGTATCTGATTTTTCCAGGAATGAATGCTTCTGATTTACACAATAAAAATAGTAAAACACATTTTTTTTTATTTTCTTAATTTGGTTGGTCAGTTTAATTCGGTTTGGATCGTTTTTGAACATCATCTCACTCTTTTTTTCTCATTTTTCTTGAGTACAGAATACGTACTCTTTTTCTGCTAGAATTTTTTTATTGAATTTTTTTTACTATGTAAAAATTTAGATTTTATTTTAAAATAACGAGTTTACAAGTTTAATTAATCTTAAAAAAAACTAAAATGCTCTTCCTATTATTTTATTTATAAGACTAAAATACAGTTTTTTTTTAATACGAGTATTTAAAAGAATAAAAAAAGCAAAATTTTGAATTTGATTTTAATACTAAAATATTCTTGTAGTAAATTTTAGAAGATTAAAATACTCCATTTAGGATTTTAATACTAAAATATCCTTTTTATGGCTAAGGTTATTTTTCGAGAGTAGATATTTGAATTTTATATTAAAAGATTAAATACCTTGTTAGTTAATCTTAAATACACTAAAATACTTCTTTCAAGATCAGAGTTGTTTGATTTGTTTTAAAAAAATTTTATTTAATTTTAAAATAATCAAAATGAATTCTAGATCTCAATTCAATAATGGTCTTTGCATATTTTATTTAAATTTAAATTTTAAATTTTAATTTATATCTTTTTTTCTAATATATATTATTTTTGACAAAAATATAAAAAAATTAATAGACCAAAAAACTATTTTATCAAAAAATTATTACAAAAGAGATTTATAAAATAATAAAAACATTAATAATAATAAAGAATAAGGAATAAAGATCATACTAAAGAACGTTAGAAAAGAAATAATAAAATTCATATTAATAATAATGTTGAAGAATGATGTTGTTGTCTTAGACTTTTAGCTTCCGTCTTTGGCTATTATTATTTTATTTTTTTAAATTATCAAAGTCATAAAAAAATAAAGAACAATTCAAAAAAATAAAAACTGCAAAATCAATAGTAACTATACAAATCAAAATACAATATGAGAAAAATAGACTATTATATAATAAAATTAATATGAGTANATATATATATATATATATATAAGACTATAAAATAATGAACTTCTAACTAAATTAATTTATATTTATTATATTCATTTAATCAATATACATAATATTAAATCGTATGATACTTAAATATCTAATCAAATTAATTAGTTGATATAATAAATCCATCGTAATAAATTATATTTAATAAGTTAAAAGAAATAAATCAGGAAACACTCTTAGAAGCATGCCACGTCAGTTTTATCATTAAATAGAAAAATCCGATTTTTATATAATATACAATATACAATATACAATAGATAGATAGATAGATAGATAAAAATAGAATAGATTTAGATTTGAGTAAGAAAATAAAAAATATTTTAAATTTTATCTCACTAACCAGAATTAATTTTAAAATAAAAAATTACTTTATACATCATATATATTGTATGGTAGTGTAGTCATTTGCTATTTTTTAATGACAAATATTATCAAATAAAATAGTATAAGAAATTAGAAAAAAATGTATTTACAGTTCAAAAAATATTAATTTATTTTTAATAGAATAAATTATATATTGAATAACAAAAGTTGTTATTGATTTCTCTTCGTACTAACTAATATTGAATGATGGTGTTTCGATGCACCATGTTACCAAAAAATATTAATTGATCTAATAACTTTTGTAATGACATAAGTTTATAAGTTTAAAAATTTAAAAATTTAAAAATTATTTCATAAAATGTAAAGTTTCAATAAGTTACGATTTTTAATCATATTGTTTTGACTTTCAAAATGAATAGGATACTAACAAATATATATGGAGATATAATGTAGTTTCAATAATCCAATTGGTTCAATATAATTCACCAAATAATTAATCATTATATTTTGGTCCAAAACATTTGTGACTATAAGAGAAAGCAACAATAGAAAATTGAAGAAACTCAACATAAATGACTTCTACTTCTTATTTTTTGCTCTTGTTTGCTCTTGCTGCAGCTACAGTTTCTGAAGCAAATGCTGCTCAGCTACGTACAGATTTCTACTCCTGCAGCTGCCGGAACCTTCTGGCCATAGTCAAGACCGGAATCACCAAAGCCCTTCAGAAAGAAGCTCGCATGGGAGCTTCAATACTCCGCCTTCATTTCCATGACTGCTTCGTAAATGTCAGTAGCTCTGATACTGTATCATAAAACCATTTATTCCAAAATTTAAAGCCAATAGAAAAAGTCATATAAATGGTTATATCTTCGACACAATGAACCAACCTAAACTTTAGTCTAAAGAATGTTTAGTTACTTGTTGCTGAAACTACGTTATGGTGATGCAATCATGGTGTGATGCATCGATTCTGCTGGACGATACGAGCAAGTTCATAGGAGAGCAGACGGTGGCTGCAAACAACAATTCAGCAAGAGGGTTCAATGTGATTGATGACATCAAATCCATGGTGGAGAAAGAATGCCCTGGGGTGGTGTCATGTGCTGAAATTCTTGCATTGGCTGCTAGAGACTCTGTAGTTTATGTAATGGACACCAATCAAATCTCAGTGATAGAGCTCATCAATTGAGGTAAGCCTCCTCCTTGCCCTTGGTTCTGAGTTCTGAGTTTTATCCTGAGTTTGTTATCTAGGTTTTTTCTATTTTGTTGATTTGTTCTGTTTTGTTCCTTCATTAGTATACTTCTAACTTCTTCATTTCAATTGATTGAAAATGTGCAGATTTAAAAATTTTTCAGTATTGAACTCTTCATTTCAATGGATCCTGCTGTAAGTTTCTTCTTCACTGTGGTTCACTTTTTTATTGGTTAGGACTTAATTAATTTGTATGAATTGAATGGAGAATTGTTGTTCTAATTATCTGTCTCATTGAATGGAGAATTGTTGTTCTAATTATCTGTCTCATTGAATGGAGAATTGTAGCTCTCTGCATTATGCCATGTTTCTGCAACATTAAACTATTTTAATAATAATTATAATGTTGATATATATTATGTAGTTGTAGGATCACTGATTTCAATTAAAGGGGGTTGTAGAATCACTTTGAATAATCATAAATTTGATACTATGATCCCACCAATAATCAAATCACCCTTTCTAACACTAAAAGAGGGTTATGCCTAATCCTAATCTTTTGTTCTGTAAATTATGCAATATGCAAAGCCTTAATTTACTATTTCAACAAGTTGTGCTGTATTTTCAAATCCTTTTTTTTTTAACTTGTTTCACTCTTAGTGTATGAGAACCTGTTTCTTATAATTTGAAAAAAGATGTTGAACTCCTTCATTAATTTTATAAATGTTTGAAAAGATCAGTGATATAGGAGGTAGTTTACACAACAGTGAATATTCCTAAAGAGACTGGAAGCACGAGAGAAATGATAGATTTAGAAGTTTCGGATAACCACTTTTCTGGTACAATTCACTCAGCAATTTCAAATTTACAAACATTGTATTCATAACACTTTCCATGAATGAGCTCACTGGAACCATTCCCAGAGAAATAGGAAACCTCAAGTCACTGCAGTACTTCGATGTCAGCATAGCTCAACTAGCTGCTTTAAATTACTTTTCTGTGTTCTCCAATAACTTGTTGGGCTGAGATTTTGGGAAGTACAGTCCTAATTTCCTTCTGAGTTACACCCCTAGAATGAATGCTTCTGATTTGCACAAGGGGCAGACATTCCTCACAAGCAACCATTTCCTTAAACAATCAGCATGATATTCATGCTCACATTGAAGAACTCCAATCATATCTTGGTTCTTGTATTCATCCTGTCAAGTTATCCGCAACAAATTGGAATTAATTAATAATAGCAAAAAATTATCCAAGAGAAGAGTTCATGCTGAATGAATGAAACATGCTGCGCATAAGAAGAGTTCATTACCTGGCATATTATACAAACATCAGCTTCTACCTCCTGAGAAGTTGCCTCCTCCAAATTAACAGCACTAGCAGCCATTAAATATGTTTTTGTCTTCATTTGATTGGTTATTATTTCCTCTGATAAACCAGTGCTTACATGGCCAATCTGCTGGCCCAATGCATTCAATCCCTGTAGTTTACATTTCAAAGAGTAAAAAAAGTTTTAACTTACCATAAGTTTGAATATCCTAGAATTCTATTTATAGTTATTGATAGGAAAATATGGTATCAAATTTTGTCTAATTACCTCATAAGACATATCTTCAACGCGCAATTCCGTGTCTATATAATGATTAACAAGCACCGCGACACCCTACACAAACAAGCATCGGTTAAGTCAAGATAATGAAAATACAGGTAAGTAAAAATGTGAAAGAAGCATGATTTTATAGAAAAAGTACTTATTTAACAGACACAAGAAATATTACATCAACTTGGACTAACTCAATGGCAGGAAAATTTCCCCGTCCAAGAGTTGTTCTGGAAAGTCCTCTTCTATTGCGTCGATACATTTGCCGACCTGTGTGTGGTACAGGGCCAGCATGCCTGAAACGCACCTCAGAACTGTCAAATACATAATGTGAATCAATCGCGCGAAAATTCCGTCCATCCATTGCCAAATATTTTCGTTTCTGAAATTACAAGGAGGGATAAAAAAACATCAGTCTCCACAAGCAAGGTGATTGAAACAAGGATTTTGCTAATGAATGGACATAAGAGCACTACTTGCGAAGATGTTAAAAGCGTAAGCTTTTATAGATGAAATTAACTTTTGTAGCTTTTTATACATCCAGTGCAATTAAAAGTTAAAAACTTGCTACCTTTTAGTCACATAATAAATAATTAAAGAAAACATATAATCAGCACAGAAGAATAAACCATGCAATCAAAAAAGATAACTTTATGTTTTCATCTACCTTTAAGTAAAGTAAAATGAACAATGTGCAAAGAAGAACGAGATTAAGAAACAAAAACAAGAGCCTATTCATGTTGAGGCATCAGCCTCCTGACTCCTGAGGCAATGTGCAAAGAAGAACAAGATATAAAAGAAGAACGTCAAATAAGAACAAGATATCAAATTAAAGAAGCCAAGAAACATACTAAACATTGTGCAAAAACCAAGAACCGTTAAGAATCAAGGACACGAAGAAAGAGAGAATGTGAACAAGAACCAACACCATCCAAAAACCGAAGACAACGTGTTCGTATCTCAAGCGCGAAAAATTAAGAACACGAAGAAAGAAAGAATGCGAACAAGAACGAACACCATAAAAATATCGATGGCAACGTGTTCATACCTCAGGGCGTGTGGCAACGGTAACAAGCAAGTGACAAAACCGCGAGAAAGGATCAACGGGTGCTCTTCAAGTAAAATAGAGAGAGAGTAGAGGGAACACTGTTCCAAAAGAACCAACGAGGATTCTTATACTCGGGACTGAGTTTGGACTTTGCACCAACAACATTTATTATATTGATAAAAAAAATTTAATTTTTAAATATTTTTATTCATTTATTTATTTATTTCGAAAAGTTAGCTTTTATTTTTATATTCATATCTGGTCGAATCCTCTTGCCGTTAAGATTATTAAGATTTAACTCATTAAGAGATTTTGATGAGTTATTTTACAGCTTTTTATTGATAAATTTTTCTTTTCGTTATTCTTAAAATAAATGAAAAATATTATTCAATTAACACTAATTCAACCATTAAATAATTATCACGATCCAAAATTCAAAATTTAATTACATTATTAATTTCATGTAATGATGTGGTTATTCCTTTTAAATTAGCATTTTCTTTCATTTTATATTTACTGAAATATTTCTATTTTTTTAACTAATCATCCAATATATTCTCCTCTCAAAATAATAGTTGTAAATTATGAAGTACGAATACTTTATTAAATTGTCGTGTCTGCATGTCAAACATATTTCAGATACGACATTTATTAACACTCGTTCGACACGTATCTGTATCTATTATGTTTGTATCTATTATGTTTAACTGTGTCTTAATCAAACAATAAAAAAATTCATCTCCAGATACACTTAGACACACCTAATATCATTACGTATCAGTATGTCCAATCTTATTTTTAAAATATATTTTTAAAATAAATTTAGAAATAATATATATTATTATTTATTAAAATAAAAAATTTTAAATTCTTTATATAATTAAAATAATACATTAAAGATAATTAAAAATTTAATTTATATTTTAATAATAAATAATGCTACACATCCATGTTTTTTTATTAACAAAATCCAACTATGTTAGTCTAACATAACAAAAATCAGTCATGGCTAGCATTATTCCAAGTCTTATTGCTTAACTTAGTTGAACTTGGTTTATAAAAAGACTTGGATGTGTAGCATTATTCTTTGAGTATTCCGCATATTCATCAGTTCTTTTTTTAATTTATTTTATGTATTTTTTATCGAATCAGGTTCTTTGTGTTTTGTGAGGTTATCCTGTAGTTGACATGGTAGTTGAGGTCACGGGATTTGAGGTGGTTCAAGGGCAAGTGGCAAACGGCGCAGCCGAACAAGACATTTTTTTAATATTTTTATTTTTATTATTAAAAATTTGCTAAATACATTAAAAAGAATTTTACTTATTAATTTTTTTTATTAATTTAACGACATGCAAACAAACACTTACTGATATCTATTGTATTTTAATCGTAATAGTTTATTTCAATTGTTTCCATTAATCAACAATATCATTATTTCTAATTTGTTGAATATTCATCACTTTTTCTTTAAGGAAAAAAAAACTAACTAAAAAAAGCCACAAGAATGTAAGAAATAATAGAATTGGGTATTAATTGGTAAAACTATTGGCCTATTAATGTGTAGCTTGAATTATCAATAAATTACTAAAATTTTAATAAATTATTAAATTACTCATAGTAAACCTGGTAAGAAAAAAAAGCCAACTAACAAAAAACACAAAATAAAATGATAAAAAAATTTATTAAATTTTTAAGAAATTTATTTTTAGTAATTTAGATAATTGAAAGAATTTTTTCTATTAAACCTTTAAAAAATCTATTCTTGATAACTTAAACCAAAAGAATAAAATGCAAAGAATCAATATTAAAAATTATTTTAGGTTAGATCTTTCAATTTCTTCATCTAATAAGCAAAATAGATCACTTACTTCACTTAAACACAATAGAAAAACGTATATAAAATAACTAAAAATTTTTATTTATAAAAAATGTTTAAATTATCTCACAAAAAGTGTTTAAATAAACTTCTAATAAGTCAGCATAAAAGTAAGTCAAATCTTCTTAGAATAAAATAATAAAATTTAAAATTAAATAAAAAAATTAACTCAAAAATTAACTCTACTAATTTAAATTATATAAATATATGTATTCGCGTCCTATATGAAAAAATTCATAAAAATACATAAAGTATTTATATTTTTAAATATTTAAAAAAATACAAAACAATTACTATCCTAAAAAAATTTACAACATCACTACAAAAGTTAAAGTTTTAACTTGAGAATTGTGAGTAATTATTATTTTACATTCTTTCGAAATAAAATAATTATTCATTAATTTTAATACACAATTTAAAATAAAACTAAAATATTTATATTAAGATCTTATCTTTTTAAAAAGACTTTTTTATAAACAACATTGATAGTTGAATTTGTAAATATTTCTGCATGATTCATGAGTAAAACTTTTAAACTATTCTTATCCGTTATGACTTCACATTCTTTAACATGATTTTTACGCTCTCTAATTTGTAATTTTATATCATTACAAAGACCATTGAATTGGCCAATATTCATAAGTAATATTCATCACTGAAACACCAATTTTGAGTATTAATTTATGTAAAGATAAACCAGAATAATTTATGCTATTTAATAATTCAGGACCATACAGATCTAGTTTACTCTCTATATTCCTATCATCTATACAAATTAAATTCAAATTAAGATATAATTTTTTTCTCCAAAGATGATAATCATTAAATGGTTGTTAACATCTTCAACAATGTCCAGCATCATATTTAATATGGTTCTTGCTTTAAAAAAAATCCTAAACATATTTTTCAAAATATTTGAATAAGAAAAACAAATCAACTCATCAAATGTCTGGTTTGAAAAAAGAATAACAATATCTTCTGAAAGACATGTCTTAGATTCACATCTATATTGTCACCTATTAGACCGTTACCAAGTTTTAACAATCACTCACCAAATTTCTTTGTCTCATCTTGATCTAAAGTAGTTATTCCTACAAAAAGTCTCATGTTTTTTATTAGTTTGAGTACTTGATAAAACTTTTAAAGATAAAACGAATTCACGATTGAATGAACAATATATTGTCTCCACCCTCGTGAAATGATAAGAAGAATTTATCTAAAGTCTCCACTTAGTATAATCACTTTTCTTCCAAAAGGCAAATCTTTGTTATGTGTTGAAAAAAATCTTATGATATCATTCAAGTATTTATCAAATGCTTCGTAATAGTACTTACTAACTATTGGAGAATCCTAAATTACAAGTTTGGCTTTCAACAGCAGCATTGCTTAAGGAGAACCAGGTTTGACGTTGTATATATATAGAATCCTCAGTTGTATTGAACTAAGTGTGTCGTTCTTCTATTAGGAAAGAATAAAGATGTAATGTTACTTGAAACAACATTTAATACAATATCTCCCCTTAAGCAAATTTCAGCATATGTAAGGTTCTAGAGAAATAATTTTTCAGTACCCCCATAACCATACACAAAGAAAAAATCCCCTCCTTATAATACACAACTATAGCAATTTTATCAAATGTATATTTCTACTCAGGTGTTGTGGTGGCCAACATGTTTGAGGTCTTATTCTTTAACTCATCTCTATTAAAGTTTAGTTCTTCCTTAATAATCTTTTTGGTTAACAAAGAACTATTAACTTCAGTTGCTAAAGACATAGGAGAATAGTTTTTTAGGGTTTTACCATAGAAATATAAGATCTCATCTATACCCATTAAGCACAACAGCTTAATCTCGCCATCTGACATGGTTAACTCTTCATATTATATGATATTATAAAAATTCAATCAATTTAAAAATTATTAATGGTTCTCTGCATGTTATACAATACTGTAAAAATTCAATCAATTTAAAAATTATCAATAATAAAAAGAACTTTATAATTGTAATTAATAAAAACTTACCCCTCATATTCAACATAGTTCTTTGTCCATACAATTATATTTGAGAGTTCATGTCAACATCTATCTCAGACATATTCTAGTCTTGAGATATTGTTGAATATTAGTAGAATGATGAACAACCTCCTGACGTATGATCTTGTGTCCCACAAGCTTACTTCTTTAATGATATCCAAGAATTCTCTGTCATCTTGCAAGAGTTCAAGAACGAAACATGCATCTCGATAAATAACATGAATTGTTCCTCCTTCTATTCTTATATTTCGAAAATTCATACATTCTCTTTGAGTATTCAAAAGAAGTTATTGGTAATATTGTTCGGTATTTGTTATAGAAAAGTTGGTTAAAATCTCACTTCTAATTTGCTAAATTAATTAAGTTACATGATTTCAATTATTATGTAGCTACATATGCGTAGAACTTTCTTTTTTTGAAAAAACAAAAAACAATGATAAAATTGTATAGTCTATAGAACATTAGATTATAGCTATAGAAAATTATTCGAACATTTATTTTTTAATATAGATAAATCGAATAAGATGGACGTGGAGTACATGTTGTTCAGATTTTAAATTTAAATCCTCAAATAAATAAGAATAAAATTGAATATAAAGTCATCATTATCTACAGACACATGGGTCAACCTTCCAATTGCAAAGCTTTGCTTTTGAAGAAATCACTTCTAAGAATTGTCCTTCTAAACAAAGTTGATTGAAAACTCAACATAAGTCAAAATTTGAGCATAAGAATATGACCTGTTAGCCGCCATCCATTCCAAAAACATGGACTTGTGAGATTATTCGTGCACAAAATTGAACTCCGCACAACTGAACCGACAAGTGCATCGGATCGTCCAAGTAATACCTCAGGTGAGTGAGGGTCGAATCCCACAGAGATTGTCGGATTGAGCAAGCAATGGCTATCTTGTAAATCTTAGTCAGGCGATTAGAAAAGATGGTTGTTTGTTAAGAAGCATAAATGAAAAGTAAAGAAAGAAATACCAGATTAGTGTAAAAGTAATGATGGATAATTAGTTAAAGCTTCGGAGATGCGTATTCTTTCTAGATGAACCTTTTTTACTGTCTATTTCAACAACGAACAATTCATTCAATGGGAGCCGTAATTGATTAACTCATGTAGCATCCTCATCAAGTTAGTCTCTTCTAAACCATAGCAGTCCACCATATCCGAGCAACTAACGTAGCTTCCTCATCAAGTTAACTCATGGCTTCCCACTATAGTTGAAGGTGAAGACCTAAGCAATCCACTCCTCTTCGCGATCCTACTCAAAATGCCACAGACAAGGTCGGATCTTTCGGATCAGGGAACGCTGCTTCTCATGCTCTAGCCTTAATGCCACAGAAACCTCAATAACCCACGGTCAACGGGATTATATATCACATATCCAAAGTCGTCCAGGCATGCTCTTGGAATTCGCAGTGCATTCTCTAGCTTGTGGTTCAATGCTATCCGGGTAGGACTTGCATGGAACCCATGTAGAACAAAGATGATTGTCACGGATCATCCTCACTCATGAGATGAAGAACGAAAATGCACAAGAGAATGGAATCAAACATGTATTGAAATTGAACAGTAATATTATTAATCCATGAGAATCAGCAGAGCTCCTAACCCTAACTTAGGAGGTTTAGTTGCTCATGCTTTATAGAAAGTAAAATGTGAAAAGGTAAAGATGAGGCAGAATATTCTTAAGATGGGTGATCTTCTCCTTTAAATACTAATCTAATGACTAAGAAGTACAAAAGTATGACAGGCTAGACTAGAGGTGCGAAAATTCATCCTTGGGCCCACTTTGGTTAAGTACTTGGGCTGAGCTTGGCGTCCAACTTGAGAAATGGGTTGAACGCCTATTAGGGGGTGATTGGCACTGCCTTGTATCTTGGTGGGCATTGAACGCCAGGAGTGAGGCAGTTCTTGGGCATTCAACACTGGCTTGTCTCCTTGGGGCGTTGAACGCTAGCCAAGGGGTAGCTCCTTGGCGTTCAACGCCCAGTATGGGCCGGCTCCTTTAAAGAAAAGTATAGATCATTATATATTTCTGGAAATCTCTGGAAGTTAGCTTTCTAACGCCGTTGAGAACGCGTCATTTGGACTTCTGTAACTCCAGAAATACTTGTTTGAGTGCACAGAAGTAAGATCTTGACAGCATCTGCTATGCTTTCCTTGCCTATGAATCAGACTTTGCCAAAGCTCCTCAATTTCAGCCAGAAATTACCTAAAATCATCATAAAACACAACAACTCAAAGTAGAATAAAAAAATGTGAATTTTGCACTAATACCTATGAAAATATAATGAAACTTAAACAAAATATAACTAAAACTAGGGGTGTTCATGGGCCGGGTAAAATCGGATTTGATGTAACCCAGATCTGGCCTGAAATATACACCGGGTCTATTTGTTAGACTCGAACCCGACCTTATACCCGATGAAACCTATACCCTTTCGGGCCCCAATTATACCGGGTAAAAACTAGGTGAAAACCGGACCGTTAACATTATATTACCTTGATATCTTCTTGTAAGCTAGCATGTGAAAATATCCAAATTTCCAAGACTCCAACCATTATTTGACATGGTGAAATTCACTTAGAAAAATATAAGAAGAACTAACCCTTCTCTAAAATTAACCATAATCAATACTAATATTGTCTAATAACACAAAATTTTTAAATCAATACAAATAATACAATATTATGCCATTAGTCTAAAGTCTTATGCATTTTAAACATAAAACATTAACTTATAGTCTTATAATGACTAATAACACAAAATATTAAAGTTTACAATACTTAAATTTCACATAAAAATAGCCATCATCTATCACTAATAACACAAAATATTAATTGTGCATGATGACGGGGCCACCGGGCTGAGTTCGGGTGACCCGAGTTATAGCACAGACCCGACCCAAAATAATGACCGAGTCTATTTTTAAGACCCTTATCCGACCCTAGACCCAATGAAATCACACCAAATTAGCCCCGAAAGTGTTTGGGACCGGATTAGGTCTTCGGGCCGGGCCAGGCCATGTACACCCCTAACTAAAACTATATGAAAATGATGCCAAAAAACGTATAAAATATCCGCTCATCAATTATTCTTTTTTGAAGATATTATTCATATTAGAAATTTCACTATAAATAAAGGTTTACTCATCCTCCAAATGGAATAGAGATATAATTACAAATGGTTCTTCTCTTAGATTTCGTATCTAAATAGAGACATACTACCTCACATGCCAAAATTACCTACAATCGTAATAATTTATAATTTCGTCAACAACTTGTGTGACTTATGATGAATTACTAGTACTGTATAGAGTAGCCATTACACGATCATTGCCCTTATATACTTATTTGAACAGATATTTAATAGAATTTATTTGGCATGCATATTCTACATTTATGTGGCACCCGAACTTGAGCAACAATTTTGGATTATACAGAACAATAAATTTATTGTCTAGTATACATTTTCTTTTGTCACAGTTCGACCGTTATCGGTATGCTATACTTGAAAAATCCAGCTTTGTCAATGCATATTTACTGTCTAAACTCTTTGGGATAAAATTTTGAATAAGATCTATTCTTTATACAAGGTGAATTCTTATTCTATGACTCACATAGACCATGTACCATGTAATTTGAGAAGCTACATACGAAATTGGGCCACTCGAGGTCAGCTCAATAGTAGAAAAATCAGCCCATATGGTCTTCTCCATATGGATCGGACCGACTTGGATATATGTCCACAAATTCGTCTCCGACCCGACTTGAGAGTAAGCTAAACACTCTCCATTCCTTCAGTTATCACCATTGAGATGATAACCAACTCAAACATGAGAGTAACTTCTCACTCTGTAAGAAAATAACCACCTATAATCTTCGGAAGTCATCTACGAGAAATAACTAAATCCTATTTTATCACTTTATAAATGTTCTAACATGCAAGTATTTCTCCCAATCCAATCTCAATTAAACATGTTTAAATACTTACTGACGTAAGTATCAAAATCTCTTGCAAGTATTCTTATTACTGTCCAGACGAAAACATCAGAACAACCACCTTACCTCTTGGCTCAAATTTAATTTGATTTTAGGTAATACCTCATCGAATTCAATTTTTGAAAATATAACTAATATGTAAGTTTTACAAATATTATATAAATTAATGTTTATAATATAGTAACTTAAAATTGTTTACATTGACACTTATCAAAATTAAATTCTAAATAATTAAATTTAATTTTGATGCACTGTCCGTATATATTAATTTTACACGCGTATTTAATTATGCAATGCTACATTAATAAAAATAACTATCTTTTACATTGACTGTGTAAATAGTCATCCAAAAGAACGAATGTGATTGTACGACTATATAAAATCAGTTATTGGGTCATTAGTTCAATTGATAATTGATTCGATCATATGATCGGATTATTAGGTCATCAGTTCAACCAGTAGGTCACTGATTCACCCGGTTGACCGGTCATAATTAAATAAAAATGTAAAATTATAAAAATAAATAAAAATCAAAAGTTAAAATTTAAAATGCATATCTTCACAAATATATTAATAATACTACGTCAGTAAAAATAATTATCTTATATATTAATCGTATGAATAGTTATTCAAAAGAATGGATGTACTGATATAAAATGTATAATTGCTTTAATATAATATATATAATTATTACTTCTTTTAGAATAATAAATGTTTGGTATATATATATATTAGCATATTATTTAGTAAAGGAGATACTTTTATGAAAGGTACAAGTTCAAACTACAAGTAGGGGTGTTAATGAATTGGATCCAATCCACATATTTGCGGTATTTATCCGAATTCGATTTGAAAATTGTGGATATGGATTCAATCTGTAAGGCTATTGGATCGGATTACGAATTTTGTGTAAGTATCCGCATATCCGATCCTTATATCCGTGTAGCCGCAAAAATAAAGAAATAAATAAGTAAATATTCTTTTTATATTTTATTTCAACTAATAATTATCATATATATTGTATTATTATAATTGATTATTAAAAAAAATATTTTTAATATTATTTTAAGAGTAAACATATTTAAAAAAATAGAAAAAATAAATTTTATTGATATTTTTTTAATAAAAATAAAGTTTTAAAAATATTTTTATGTTTTGCGGATATATCCGATATCCGATCCGCAAATGTGTGGATTGGATCGGATCCAAGTTTAAAAATTGTGGATATTAGATCTGATCAGATCCGATGAATTTAGTGCGAATCAGATGAAAATTTTGGCTATATCCGATCCGATCCGATCCGATCCGATCTGCGTTCACCCCTAACCACATGGAGAAGGTTTTTTGGATTAATACAGAAGGCCATCTCCTAGACTCCTATTGTGATTTTTTTTTGTTTACTAAAGATAGGAGACTCGAACCCGTAACCTCATAATTGAGTATGGGGAGATGGGTTATTGTTTAAATTCGTCCCTGAAAGATCACGCGATCTTCATTTTCGTCCCCGAATGATTTTTTTAATCAAATTAGTCCCTGAAAGATAAACTGTTAGTCAAATTAGTCCTTCCGTCAATTGGATGATGACGTGTCACGTTAAGTGCCACGTGGCATGATGACGTGGCACGCCACGTGGCAGGTCAGTAACACGTGGCACGCCACGTAACAGGTCAGTGACACGTGGCATGTCACGTGTCACTTGACATATAAAAAAGTTTTCTATTAGTCAAAATAGTCATTGAAAGTCTTTTCAAATTGTAATTTTTTTATAGTAAAATTTTTTTTATTTAACTAAATTTATCAAATTATTGTTGATTATATATTTAAAAATTTAATATTTTAAATTTTACTAAATAATATAGTAATTATTTTAAATTTTAAAATTTTAAAATTTTTTAAAATTATAATTTTTATTATTATTTAATTTATATAATAAAACTCAATAATTGAAAAACTAGTTTATGGAATCACTTTTTGAATCTTAATATTTTAATATAATTTTTTAAATATTTCATTTAAAACAAAAAGAATTTTATTTTAATATGAAGCATATCTATTTATATAATGTACTAGTGCGGAGTAGCCTGTGTTATGCATAGGTATAATGTTTCCTATTTTATTTTATCGCATTGATTTGTGAAATTAAAAGAAAAATTATATAATCTATCTCAAATATATGAAACACACAAAAATTTATTATGATGTTTGCATGTATTACGTTTAAGAAGCAGTTTATTTATAATAATAATAATTAACCAACAAATTTTTAATATTTTGTAAAGTTTGAAATTGAAGCAAAATTTGTAGATTTTCTTGAATTTTGACTCTAAGTATCACTACCATTACCTCCTATATATAAGTAATACCGTAATGAAAAAAAAAAGATGTAGTAGAAAAAAATAGTGGTATAACTTTGTTTAGATTAACATACATAAATTTTGATTTTGAGCATATAACTTTGTTTAGACTAATAAATACATACATTTTAATTTTGAGTATATATATATTCCAGCAAAATGTAGTAATGTAACAAAAAAGATTTTAGAATAGAAAAGAATAAGAAAGATTTTGAGAAGAATTAAAAGAGAAAGATAATTTTATGAAGAAAAAATAAAAAAATTATATAAGGATTAGTTTGACTAATTTTTAAAATTTGAAGGATGAAAATGACTTACGTCTGGACTTTCAAAGACTATTTTGACTAATAAAAAACTTTTTATATGTCAAGTGACAGGTGGCATGCCACGTGTCACTGACTTGTCACGTGGCGTGCCACGTGTTACTGACCTACCACGTGGCGTGTCACGTCATCATGCCACGTGGCACTTAACGTGACAGATCATCATTCAATTGACGGAATGACTAATTTGACTAACAGTTTATTTTTCAGGAACTAATCTGATTAAAAAATTATTCGGGGACGAAAATGAAGATCACGTGATCTTTCAAGGACGAATTTGAATATTAACCCATGAAGAGACTATGCCATTTGAATTATTACTCTTTGGCGACTCCTCCTGTGATCTTGCAACCCTTGATGCAGCATGGAAGTACGTAAATTATATTGACCCGGTCAGACTAATAGATTCGGGTCAATCTGAATTTCATCGGTTTAATACCATTTAGATTAGATTTTTATGGGTTAATAACAAAAATAATTAGACATTTAATTTGAATTGGTGGAAGATTTAATTTATTGGTTTTTTAATCAACTGGTTGGATTCAGATTTGATAATTATGTATAAAAATATTTTATACTATTAATATATTAAAATTTATAATCCTTTATACAATTAAATTTATTTTTTTATTAACGTGTTATTACATAATTAGACGTGCGTATAAAGTTACTCTAAAGTGACCACGGCATCAAAATTAAATTCAAACTTTAAATAATTAAACAAACCGTTGAAAATATTTAAAGAAGAATTTATACTTTAATAATCGTGTAATTGGTTTCTGTAATTCATGACGCCGGGGATTATCGATCAACGACGACCCCGGCCTTCCACTATTCGCAAATCGCAGTACGTAGAAAGTTCTCAACTTTCTCGGAATCCAAACACCTAACTTCTCGCATTCTCACACTCTCTCCCTGCCCGGGATTCCCCTTTACGCTTCGGAGATGGGTCGCCCACCCAGTAATGGAGTCCCCGCCTTCCGCTTCACTCCCACCGAGGTACGCATCTATTCAATCCCATTCATTTTCTTCTTTCTCGCGTCCTCGAATAATAGGTGCCTGTTATTGGAGTTGGTGTCAAAGTAATGTATGTGCAAATATTCAAATAATATTGCCCTTAATTTTTTTTTTATGTTACATCTTAGGTCAGTCTCTTTATGGAAATAAATAAATGTAAAGAAATTAAAACAAAACAAGAGGAGGAGGATGGTTAATATTGTAAAGAATCTAGTTATCTGAGGTATATTGATTGCAGTGATTGAGTAAGAGATGAAGGAGATTAGAGAGGAGAGGATATAAGAGAAACTGAATTTTATTCTTTGTAACGTTTTCTTGTGTACATAAGTGTCATTAATATGGAAAGCTGACAACAGATTCTGTTAGCCTTTCACAAATCTAGTGCCAAACTGCATTGGTAATCAAATACTCTAACCGTCAGAACTGAATTTTCTTATCTGGTACTTTCTGTTTTGACCAAGTTCATCTATTGCTTTTGTGCCTTTACTGTCATATACCTTAACATGTCCCCTCAAACTAAAAGTGGGTTTTGTGTCACTCTTAATTTGGATTTAAACCTGTCATAAGAGAGTTATGGAGAGGGATTTGGTGAAGATGTCTACAATCTGGTGCTGGGCTGGTATGTGGGTGACGTGTTACTTTGTCCTTAACAAAATGGAGATTCAACTAAAGTGCTTGGATCTGCTATGTAGAATTAGGTTGGCAGCAAGGAGACAAGCACTTTGGTTGTCAAAATAGATGGACAAAAATTGGAATGTGAAGTTCTCTGAGAAGGTCTCTGGTCCAACTAAGCTCTGCCTGAGCTGCTGCCAATGCTCTAAATTCTACCTCTGTACTAGAGTTGCTGACTGTTTGTTGTTTACTGCATTTTCATGCAACTAGATTATTACCCAAGTAAATACAATAGCCAGTCGTTGCTTTTGGCAAATAGCAATCCATGGTCTAAGGTACCTCAAAGATAGCACGGTATCCTCTTAATGGCTTTGCAATGATTTAGAGTTGGTGAGTGCATAAATTGACAAACTTTGTTGACCGAATAGGTAAGATCAGGTATAGTCAGTGTTAGATATTGAAGAGCACCAACAATGATCGATACTGCTTAGGATCCTCAAATGGCTTTGAGTCATTAGCAAGTAATTTGGTTGGTGTAGGCAATTGGAGTTTGCATGGGATTGACATCAAGCATTTTTGTTGTATGGAGGAGATCAGTAGCATATTTTTGTTGTGTCAGGTGCAATTGATTAGTGGCTCTATAAAAAGCATCTAATCCAAACAAGAAAAAGAATTGAATTTGTGCAGGTCTTTTAGGGAGAATATGGAGTTCAGCTGCTTGATTAGAAGTTCTATGTTAGCTACATTGTTCCCTGTGACTAAGTTATCATCGAGATAGGCAAGTAGGTAAGTAATAGAGTTAGTTGTATTTCTTATGAATAAAGAAGGATCAGACTTAGTACTACAGAATTAAAAATTTTTTGAGGGTTATAAGTTGCCTTCCATAATTTACAAATTAGAGAAGTATTATGGTGTATGAACCCCAACGGTTGTTGCATATAGACTTCTTCATAAAAATCTCCATTGAGAAATGCATTGACAAAGTCAAATTTGTCTTAAAAGTCAACCCCTCCCTCTGATGAAACCCTTTAGCAGCCAATCTTGTTTTGTACCTCAGGATTCTGTCTTGTGGATCCTTTTTGAGAGCAAAAACCCATTTGCAATGAATGATGGTTGCAGTTTCGTAAGAGCTCTATATTCATTGTCAGTTTCTTGTTTCCATTGTGTGGTGGCAAGAGCTTGAGCTACTGTTTTGGCAATTGCAAGGTGAGATCAATGGGTGTAGTGGTGGTGAGTGCCTTGTGTTTGACAACCAGTTATGGATCTAGTTATCATATGGTGTCTTTTGGTGGTATGTATGGGAGTTATAGAAATTCTTGGAAGCTGTATTTCTAGGACAATGATAGATAGCATAGGTGAGTAAGAGATGTATTCTGTCTTAAGAGGAGGTGTATATGTGGATGGGGTTATATCTGTAGTTATTGGAGAGGGAGGAGGGAGGGTGTTGGTAGTGCAATGGGAGGTGAAGGAGATGGGGATCATGGTGGATGTTTTTGAGGTGCAGGTACAGAGAAGAAAGACGGCTCAGAGACATGGTTAGAAGTAGAGTAGATGCTGTGAATGTAGACTCAGTACTAGTAAAACTAGTATGGAAACATGTTTTCATAGATATCACATATCCAATTATTGAGGTATATTGATTGCAGAGTGATTGAGTAAGAATGATGATGAAGGACCCTAGCTACCCTCTGCGCTGCCAAAAGCCTAATTGAGGCAAATCTTGTTTAATAGGTATCTTTCTATAGTGTAAACTAAGTTAAATTTCATGACTTCTCTTTAGATTTCTGGTTGTGCTCTCACCTGTTTGTGTATGAAATACATTGGCCCTAATTACTGGTGTCTAAAATGCTTTTATTATTATTATTAAAAGAATACCATCTACTTTCTTGTGTTTTATTTAACAGTTCTTTACTTTAGATAGTTTAAGGCTGCACATTTTCCATGTTATTTTTGGTCAAGTGCCATATTTTGTTTTTACTTGGGGAATCTTTACACTAGAGAAGATGAGTGAGATACAAAAGCTGATCAAGGAGTTTTTCTTTTTAACTTGTTGTGTCAACCTCACCTTGCCAACTATAAATTGAACCATATTGGAACTGAAGAAGATAGATAATCAAAGAGTCATCTACTAGTGTCGTGTGATAGCTGATTGAAGTTAAGCAAAAACAATCATGAAGCTTCATTACTCCAGCAAAATACTTGTTTGTTTGGATAAATGAGATAGAATGAAAAGAAAAGGATTACAAATGTGATGGAACTGATATTGATCATCGTTCCTCTTTTTGTGTAAATTATCTTAACTATAAGACATCAATAATGCAGCTAGTCAGCTAGTGCCTGAACTTGGTTTGCCACCTCATTGCTTAATGAGACTGATGCAGGATACTGAGTCGTGTATTGTTTTAATGGTTAGCTTTCAAGCCTAATATATTGTAAGCTTTCACAACATTTTGAACTAACCTTCTCTCCAATCACACAGGTAGTTATTTTGAACTGCTTTTCTGACATATACTTCTTTGCTTTTTTAAAATGGACAGAATTATGGGGCTTCATAGTTGATACTTTTATTTGGGGTAATATAGTTCAGGAATAACTGTTATATGTCCTAGTATGCGATGATGCAGCAGGTTGTTACATCCAGGATGGATATGTTTAGTTTCTCATTTCCCAAGTATCTGGAAGACATGCTTTTGAATCTGGTGGTGTAGAAAACCTTACCCACTCCATGTTTTGGACCATTTTACTGTTATTCCTGATTTTTTTGAGGTTAAGTGGGACTCTTACTTTTAGAACATATGGATTAATTATCTGTAATTAGGTCGTAATCAGATAGATTTATGATCTGCCATCTACTTTATTATGGACAAGAAAATTGACACTCAACTTATGACAGAATAGGGAAAGGCTATCATGCAAAAAGGGAAGAGTTCTTTTATGGAAGTTTTCCCATCAAGGTACTGGCATAAACTATAGTTTATTTATCTGTACAGGTGACAGAAATGGAAACTATTCTGCAAAATCACAACTATGCAATGCCAGCACGCGATGTACTTACAGCTCTTGCAGAGAAGTTCAGGTATGGCATATTCGCCGTTCTATTTTTAATTATTTTATGCAATATGAATAGTATGCCCCTTAAAAGCAGGACGGAAGTTATGAAATGCTTTTTGTGCAGTGAATCACTAGAACGGAAAGGCAAGATTACAGTGCAGATGAAACAGGTATGAAAACTATATTTTTGCTGTGATTATCATTCATGCTTGATTTTCTTACGTT
The DNA here is from genome assembly GCF_000817695.3 of Arachis duranensis. NCBI lineage: Eukaryota > Viridiplantae > Streptophyta > Magnoliopsida > Fabales > Fabaceae > Arachis > Arachis duranensis. The sequence continues at coordinate 31,558,917 of NC_029774.3, read as the reverse complement.
CTTCCTTTATTATAGGTCTGGAATTGGTTTCAAAATAAGCGCTATGCTATTAGGGCAAAATCAAGCAAGACACCTGGAAAGTTAAATATCACTCCTATGCCCCGGGATGAATCAACCACAGTAAGGAATATACCTCAACTGACAGCTGGTCCAATTCCTGCTACATCAGGTTCAGGTAGAATGTTGTTCCTTTATGGTGCATAAATTTTAAATTTTGCATGACTACATAGCCATACTGGGCAGAAAAGCAGTGTGCATGAGGGAGGGGAAACTGCAAAAAATTACTTCCTTAGTTTCATGATGCTGGTCTTTTAAGGTTGTGCACAGATTAAGGAAATGATAGAATGTTATAGAGGTTTTAAAGAAACCCAAGTAAATAGCTAAAATACCCTTCCTTTTATTCCACCATTATAATTTATTACCCACGACTTTCATGTATCCCAAGAATAGTGTAAGGTAAAAATGGTATTATGTTTCATATTGAAGTTCTAAAATGACAATCAATTTGAATTATGTTAAAATTAAAAAAAAAAAAATCAACATTGTGGAATGGAGGGAGTATGACGTTTTGGCTTGGTGGGATTTGTTTTTCTTACCACAGAAACTGGTGACTGACTCAGCACAGGAGGATTGTGTTTGTTAGAACTTCAACTAGTTGCTTGATGCTATCATTTCAAGTTTTCAAAAACTATCAAGCTTGACAATCTTAGGTTAATTTAACCAAACTGAGTTTATACTTGTAATGGGATCATAGACCTTAACACAGATAGTAAAATCATATCATTGTGTTTTTGGCAACCCAGGTTATTTTTCCATGCTTCAAGGTGCTGCTTCATTGCCTAACATTGCTTGCAAGTATTTTTCCATTGATGATCATTCCAACAAGCTCTCTTCTTCCTTTGTCATGAAGCATTCCAACCAGCTTTTCAGGCTGATGATAATATTGACCATCTTGTTTAGCAATCCTTTCAGTCCAACTTCTATAGATTCACTGAGTTCTTTGTCCATAGTGTTTTAAGGAGTCCAGTTTATATTTTATTGTTGTTAACAGTCAATGCTATGAACCAAATAAACTGAAGGTTAAATCTTGGTCAATGTTATGAACTCTCTCCCAACCGCATAAACTGTTGAACAAAGGCAAATATATGGTATCATGTGATAACAATTGTGTCGTGCTAGAGCCATTTGGACTTGAAGTGTGGACAATGTTATTGCCTTACTGTTCATCCTACCTTATGCTAAAATAAGGACAAATAAGGTTTACACTCAAGAACACTTACTCATAGAGGCTTTGATGCCACATGTTTAGATTCTATAGTTAGTTTCATATAGTTAATGATAATTTGATTAGGGTTTGTGCCCAGTATAAGTTGAAAAGGAAAGATATAAAAGAAGGTGAACAAAGGGGGAAGGCATAGGTTTTGAAGGTGATAAGAAGGTGCCAAAACCATAAACCACACTGTCATAGATGGCATCAAACATGGTTTTGGTATCATCTCCAGTTGTGTCCAAAAGGAGGGTGGTTGATAGGAGTCATGAGAAAAGAATGATGACAATAACTTGCGACCACCACTAGAATGGCCATTCAAGATTTATGGTGGGAAGCTTTGGTGGAATTACAAGAGAACAATAGGGGGGAAACCCTAATGGTGAGTCCTCATTGGGTTGCTAGTGACGGAGGCAAGGTATCAATGGTTTAGTGAGAGAGATGGTGACACAACAGCAAGAAGGGTCATAAGGATGAAAGCCGAGCCAATCGAAGAGAACATCATGGGCAATCTTAAATTTGGGTAAAACTAATGGTGCATTGCTTGATCACTGTCATCACCATCACCAAATGAATGTGACTAGCACAGGGGTGGATGGCCATCATGGTTGATCTACATACAGCAGCCAAAATGGGGTCTCTCCTATACTGACAGCACAGCAGTTTCTAATCCACAGTTTAGGAAAGGAGGCTTTGATTGATTCTTCATTCAACAAAGGGGATCTTTCTCCCTAAAGGGATATAGGCAGGCCAAGCCCAACTTAGGTGGAAGAGATGGAAAAGTTTGCACGAGTCCAAGATCTAGGATTGTTTCTCTTTCTTGGTGGGAACCCGATTCATCCAGTAGGAAGACATGTTGGGTCCAATGCAGTTTATGTAGCAAGGAGTGGACCTAAATCATGAATTCCATTTAGGAATAGAAGAGGGATATCATCTAAAGAAGGGGCATTGGATGCAGCTGGTTTAAATGGACATACAAGATAAAGAAATAGGTCCAAACAATAGAGAAGATCTTTGACCTTGAAGTTAATCATGACTGCCTAGACATAAGGGGTTTTTGTTTGGAGTGGGGATATGGATCTGTAATTGTTAAGACACCTTTTTATAATCACAGTTATTACAATTCGATTAATATAAACAAAAGGATAAGGGGAAGGCATCTAGTCATTCAATGTGATTTGTTGGTGATAATGAGGACTCACAAAGAGAGCACACACTTGTATCATTTTTAGGCTTCTTGGCGCATAGTCTTGAATTCCCAATTCAATAATACAACGCATTTATCTTCAGCTCTCTCTTTTTTTATACTGTTTCTAATATTGTGTCATGGTCTATCTCCAAAAAACATTGTCAAGTAGAGGCACATCAACGATATTATGGTAAGCTTTAATTTAGGAGTAGGTCTTCGAGATAAAGAAAATATCTCATGAGATCCTAATTATATCTTATAGTATATTATAGAGTATCCTATATGATTTAATAGGATTTGTTTTACTTACTTTCTTTTCTCATGATTTTATCCATATTTAATTGGGATAAAGAGCCCTCTATTATTACATGAGATCATTTCTTTTTCCCCCATCAAGTACACTACATCTCATTGTCTGGTATATTACCTAATTATTCAATTCTTTGTTTTCTGTCTTCCTCCTTCCCTGCATCAAGCTCATGATCTCAACCCCTCCTGTTGGGTGTTCGTAGCTTCTGCATTTCAAACTCCAGATATGATTTTGCTTTTTGACGAAGTGGTTTAATGATGTGCGTGGTGCCTTAATATATTAACCATTAATTGATTCAAAACTTTCATAATATGTAAATGATGATTGTTGTGCAATTTTGAAAATGATTCATTATTATGTAATTGACAGTGCATATTGCTGATTAGTTTAACTTGATTGTTTATAAATGTGCAACACAAAATCAAACATATGATCAGTTTCAGCATCATAATATCATTGTTATTCATGTACTTTGAGCTTTGGGTAATATTAGGAGGATTTTGCCTGTTTTCCCTCTCAAGGTTGCTAGGTTGTTGAAGAATGACATTTTCATTTAACACTGCAGTTTCAATTGAGCATTTTAAAATTTAATAATAGTAATTTTCCTGGTTTTTAAGTTTTAACAGATATACTATTGATTTTGGAAATTGTAACTATCTTTTCATCACAATCATTGTTTATTTCAAGCTTGTTAAAACTTGATTACAGATACATTTTAGGTTCAAGCCGTGTTTAAAATATAAAATCTCCAAATTTTATGTCTCTGGGTGCTTATTATGTTGCTGTTATCTTTTAATGTACTTGGCATGATGTTTCTCATTAAGATGGAAGTATATGAAGGCACAACTGAATAGAGACAAACTGGACTCAGTTAATTTTGTGTCCAACTTAGTAATCTGTAAGATACACACCATTATCTACATCCATACCTGATCATTTTTTCCCTTATTTGTTCAAAAATACTTCAAACACAACTGGTATAGTGTCAACAAAATTTAGATAAAAGTGATATTTTCACATGAACCTAGCAGGATCCATTATTGATGAAAATGACACATTTCAAGAACTTTCCTTGAATTTTGGGACGAGTGTAGAGATATAAATATTGGTAATTTGACATTTATGAATATTTGAAAATGTATAAATCTTGAAAACAGTGGTATTTGCTATTTCCTGTAATGCCATCTTAATTATATTATTTGGTCACTATGCCAATGCTTTAACAAGTAGGGATATCAATTGAAATAAATATAAATGCATAGGGTGTCTTAATTATAGACTAAAGAGTGCTATTTTTATTTTTATTCTTTGGTCATCTTGTTTACTTATACTTTGGCTTCATTTGTTTTCAGTTCCAACACCAGGAAAGGTAACTCCAGAAAATTCAGTTATGGAGTTTGAAGCTAAATCTGGAAGGGATGGAGCATGGTTAGCATTTTCTTTGGGTGTGTTTGGACCACTATGGAATTGGAATTGATTTGATTTCAAAATTAAATTATTTGTTTGGAATAAATAAAAAATAGGACTTGAATTGATTATAACTGCAGTTCAAATTCCTTCATTTTTTTTTATAGAATTTTGTTGGAATTGAAATGATTTGGTATAATAAAAATGTAAAATGTAATTTTTATCCTTTAGGTATTAATATAAAAGAAAAGGGTTTGGAAAAAAGTAACAGGCTGTAGAGGTCTGATGGCAGCTGGCAGTGATCTGGTGGCAGCGATTGAAGGTTGTTTGGCAGGTGTACGACAGTGGTTATTGGTGGTGTGGAAAAATTATATGGTAAATAAAGGATAAAAATGTAAAATCAAATTATTATCTTAATTTTTAAATCAAATCAATTTATAGTTTACATAATTAATTCCAAACACAATTCATTTCCAATTCAATTCATGTCAAATCAATTCCATCAATATTTTGTTCCAAACACGCCATTTAATCGTGTTGTGTAATTTTCCATTTCTCACTTAACGTGTGTGTGTGTATATATAATATGTGTGAGAAATTGACATAATCCTTTTCCACTCTTCCCTTAGGTATGATGTGGCTAGCTTTCTATCACACAGATATCTGGAGACAAGTGATCCGGTAATTTTAGGCTGAGATGATTTTGATTCTAAATCTTGTGAAGAAATTAATGCATTTCTTTTTAATATTTTTATGTATTTATTTATTATTTTTTAAATGTGATGTTACTTCGTAGTTCTGTGATCACATAGCTTACCTAACATGCCTATTCGATGTGATGCTTGTTTTAAGATGTTCATAGTGTTTGAACCATAATGACCTGCTTGTTTTTTTTTGCAATGAATGATTAAAATGATTTAACTGTTTTCCAGGGAGAATGAATGATTTGTATGTAACATTTCACTGTCATTAAGTCAGTCCAACTGCTTATCTTAAGATAGCTAAAGAATGTGGTGTTAGTGGTACATTTTTCCTTCTAGCTTTGTTTCAAAGCAATATTTGAAATGTTAATGAAGGATCTTACCAATAAATAGTTTGGGTCTCAATTTCAAGTAACCCATTAATTGTACTGTAATCTTTTATGAATTTAATTTTGATGCACTGTCAATGTAAAGTAGTTTTACACATGTACCTAATGACATAATGCTACATCAATAGAAATAACTGTTTTTTACATTAATCGCGTGAATGGTCATCCAAAAGAACGGATATGATTGCACGATCAGTGCATCAATATTAAACTCATCTTTAATTGTCAAATATTTTTGAGTAATATGGAAGAGAGTTTTGTTGTGCATTTCTACTTATTGTTTTGGGGTTTTAATACTTATCGATAATGTAATGGTTACAACTTTCTCCGTGTTTTAGGAAGTGCTGGTACGGTTTTCTGGTTTTGGATCTGAGGAAGATGAGTGGATTAATATCCAAAGAAATGTCAGGCCACGTTCCTTGCCATGTGAATCATCAGAATGTGTTGCAGTCCTCCCGGGGGATCTCATTCTTTGTTTTCAGGTAGGAATATCTATGGAAGGTTTCAGTTAAAAAGTTTGACTGATTATGTTGATCATGTTAACTCTATTTGTATTTTGCTTTTATGGAACATCTTTTTTTTTTCCTATTATTCATGAGCTATGATTTTGGACACTACAGGAAGGTAAAGAGCAAGCCCTTTACTTTGATGCCCATGTGCTTGATGCTCAAAGACGGAGGCATGATGTAAGAGGCTGTCGATGTAGATTTTTGGTTCGATATGATCATGATCAGTCAGAGGTAATAATAATCACCTGATTTTGTCTTACATGATCTTTTCTTTTATATTTTGGTTGCCTTGTTATTTTGTCATTTACAAAACTCACTTCTGCTCCGGTTCTTAAATGTGCAGATATCAATCTATTTTATTTTAACTTGTGTCTAAATATTCATTGCTGTAATGGCGTCCTGATCAGATATAAATAGTGCCATTTTTCTCTCTCTGAATTAAGTTTCCACACCTTATTTTCCATTGGATCTTTGATTCAAATGGTTACTGGTTACTATTATTTGATAGAATCAAGAAATGCAGAATAGATGCAAAACAGTGATATGTGTAGCTATGCTTGTCAGTCTTAATGCTGATGATGCCTTTTGAAATGATGCAGAATCATGTGTATCGAATTTTAATGATGACAACTGCACTGTTTGAAACTTAGAGTTCATGCGTTTGATTTGATGCATTTTGTTCTCCTGCCTGTTCTTTCTAGGAAATTGTCCCGCTCAGAAAGGTCTGTCGCAGACCTGAAACCGATTACAGATTACAGCAACTTCATGCTGCAAATGAAGCCGGAGCTACGGATCAGCAAAAGATTGCCACAAAACCAGTAAATGCGCATGGTATCAGGGTTACTAGTTCTTCTGAAACGCTGCCACGGCAGCAGAATGCAAACATCTCTATGGCACCACCACATGTTTTGCAAATGACAGTTTCGGTAGCGCCCCAAAATCTAGTTGTTGATCCAAAGAAAACTGAAACGATTATTAATGTTCAGGCAGGAAATTCGATTATTGCCCCAGGCAGTGTTGCACTTACTAGCAGCATTGCTATAAGCAGTGTTCCTGAGGTACCTAGTCAAAACATCTCTGAAGGAAAATAACTATTTTTGTGATTTCATTTTTTCTAAATTTTTAATGAGATGGTAGTACATACCTTTATTAACAACTTGTAATTCGCTCGGCAGTTAACTTTTGAACGCAATGCTTGTACAGGACTGTTTGTACCTTAGCTTTTATCTGATCTCTGGAAATTAAGGATGAGATGAGAATACACCTTTTCAAGCGCACAGCTGTGAAATTTCTGTGCAGAAAGAGAACAAAAAAGAAAAAAATGAATTTAAGAGTAAATATGACAAAATGAGTGGACTGCGTAAAAACTAAAAAGGAAATAATGAAGGGAATGGTAACGGGATACAAATAATAAATAAAAGAATGATATGCTTCGTGATGGATGATCTCAATCTGTCATGGAGAGGTTTTAAATTAGTATTTAGGCTGTGTTTGTTTATGAGAACAGGATAGGATAAGACATTGAGAATAGGACCAGACAAGACACGGATGGATAGAGACACAAAATTGTGTTCTTGTATTCTGTTTGGTGATAAATTAGAACAAATTATGAAAATTTAATTTATTCTTATTTTTTTCATTCAAAAAATTTGAGATGAAAAATATAATAATAAAAAAATATAATTATGAAAAATTAATAAAAATAATGAAAGAAAAAAGAAAAATAAGTTGTTTCCTTTGTTAATGTCCTTGTGTCCTTCCTGTCAGGATGAACACAAAATACACTAATTTAGTGTCTCTGGACATACTGTCTATGTCTCCTCTTCCGAACATAATTTTATGTCTCTGTGTCCATGTCTCGGTGTCCTGTCTCTGTAAATAAACGCAGCCTTATAAATTAGGAGGCCACTCAGATAAAGATGCCTAAAACGTCCTTTTTTAAAGATGTTTTCATGTTGTGTTTTAATTGGTTTCTGTATAATTTATTCGGTGTTCCTCATCACATATTATTAAATTCCTCAAAAGATTTTCTTTCCAAAAATAATAAAAAATATTTAAAATAATTAATTTATATTCGTACAATATATAAAATAATTACTATATTATTATTATATTATAGATTAAGATTTACTAATTTAATTTTTTTTATTTTTAATACAAGCATTAGAAATAAATAAAATTTTTATAACTAAATGTAGTGTAACAAAATATATATAATATTAATTAATTCTTAAAAAATTCTAAAAAAGTAGTTTCTTTCATTTTAGTAAAATAACTATTTATTAAAGTAGACAAATTAATTATTTTCTTCTCATATACAATTTTTTAAGACATAAAAATAATTAATTAGGACATTGGTTAAGATAATTAAAGTCACTATTTCATTAAATTTTTAATTTAAAAAAAATCCTAGTTAATTTTGGTATAGAAATTTCGAATTTGAAAACATTGATAAAAATTATGTTGAATTTTGATTTATTTGATTCTCATTTAAATTAATCACTACATAAGTTAAAGTTCTGTTTTAAAGTTATATTCGAGCTTTAATATGATTTTTAAAGTTTCAATTTACTTAGTTTGATTTTTTAACTTAGGTATCCGTGACTCATATTAGGGTTTTAAGTGTTTAGTTAAAAAAAAAGGTAAAAAAATTTCAATTGTCACATCAAATAGTCGCTAGAATGTATAATGTAGTAGTCGTTAATCCATCTCAGCATGTCGTTAACGATTTTGTGAGACAGTGACAAAAATAAGATTAGGAACCAATGTGAGTCATAACTATTAAGTTGGGAGACTAAATTGAGTAAATCGAAATTTTTAAAATTAGATTGAAACATAGTTGTTAGAACCGAACCAGTGATCGAACCGGTCAAGCTAATGGTTCACTAGTTTATTGGTTCAACCGATAAATCACTGGTTGAACCGATAAAACCGGTCTCACGTAAATATAAAATATAAAATAGTTAAAAACTTAAAATTAAAATTTGAAATACATATCTTCACTAACATTTTATGAAGAATCAAGTCTTGACTTTTAAAAATAACTAATATAAAAAAATCATAAAATTTTAATACTACAATAGTATCTTATTTGGACAGTAGATTTATAATATCAGTAGATTTTAACAGTAACATCAAAACAAATAACCTTAATTACAATATTAGCAATAAAATAGATCAAGTAAATTAATAAATTTTTAGTGAAATTTATATATATTTATATTAATAATGGTATATAATTAAAATATAATTAATTTTAAAAATAGAAAAAACAAAAATTAAATTAGATATTTATGTATACTATATAATTAATATTTGTCAAATATAAAACTTAGAAGTGCATTGGCTAAGTGGCAAGTAGAGGTTGCTTTTGTTTCAAAGTTCTTGGTTCGAGACCTTGTGGAGACATTTTAAAATTTTTTTCAAGTAGACCAATTCGGTTAGATCGGTTTGCACCGGTTCACACTGGTTTTATTCCTTAAACGGTTCAAGGAGTAAACCGTTTACAACAATGAACCTATAGTATTTGAGGATATGATCTGATATGTAAGATGATCAGATTGGATCGAATCGGATCCATACTCTAACCAGATAGAAGTAAATATGTTTAAAAAAGTAAAGAAAAAATTATTGACTTTTTTTATAAAAATAAAATTTTTTAATATTTTTTATTTTATGTATATATTTGATATCTGATCCAAACATAAAAAGTGCTAATATCGAATTTGATCTAATTAGTTTAGTGCGGATTGGATCGAAATTTCAGCCATATCCTATCTGTAAACACCCCTAGCAATAATAACTAAAAATTTATAATGATTATATTTATAACAATTTTTGTAA
>NC_029774.3:31546666-31548998 GCF_000817695.3 Arachis duranensis | reverse complement strand
ACCGTATATAATTATTCAATTATTTTTTAATCATATATAAATAAATTACTCTTAATAAGATTTTTTTTGTGTTATTCAGTTATCTTTTCTAAAAAATAATTAATTATTAAAATAATTAAAATTTTCGCAACAAAAATAATAAAAAATTATGAACAAAAAAATTAACCATCTGATAATTTTTTGTATTTTTATTCATATTTTAATTATAAACATAAATATAATTTACTTATATTATTTATGAAATGTGACTATAGATGTAGATAAAATTTAGTTATATTACTTATATATAGTTTCATTGTATTGTATTGCTTATAAAGTTAGATTATAATTATGACAATAGAATTGTTCTTGTATTTTTATATGTGTGACTAATTGGTGGTGTTAAAATATTACTCTTAATTATAAATAAGGTTTATAATTTAAAAAATCAAAGACTCAATTAAAAAGATACGAAAAAAATGATGTTAAAATATTCTAACTTTTTAAAATAAAAATATTTGAAATTCAATTAAAAATTATTTAAAATTTAAACTCAATAAAAATTTATATTCAATGTGTTTTGTATTAAATATATTTAATAACCTATTATATCATATTGGTTGAAATTAGTTTTTATAATGTTAATTTTTTAATAACATTTTATTAGAAAAAACCATCTTTTCAAAATTGTTTAAAAACTAATTAATATTATATATATTTTGTTACATTACATCTTGTTATAAAAAATTTATTTATTTCTAATGCTTATATTAAAAATAAAAATAAAATTTAAATTAGTAAATTTTAATCTATAATATAATAATAATATAGTAATTGTTTTATATATTATACGAATAAAAATTAATTATTTTTTATTTATAAAAATTTTAAGAGCTTGTTATATATATATTGATGAATGTGATATATTTTTTATGTAAATAATCTTTTAAAAAAATCTAATAATTAATCTATTACCTTTTTTGTTTTAGTCTAAATTAAATATTTTTTATTGTTTTTGGAAAGAAAATTCTTTGAGAAATTTAATAATATGTGACGAGGAACACCGAATAAATTATACAAAAACCATTTAAAACACAACATAAAAACATCTTTAAAAAAAGATATTTTAAGTATCTTTATGTGAGTGGCCTCCTACAAATTAAGGTTATAAAAGTATAGCTCTTAATTAAATGTATAACTCTTATCCGCTTAATTACATTTTGTACTTTTTCTCATTTATTTTTTTATATGACATCACTAAATGGGCGAAAGCTAGTGCACTTCAGGTAAAATAAGGAGTGTAACACTCTTTAAAAGTTAACCTACTATCAAAAGTTATCAGGTAAATTAAATTTATTTATTATTGTTATTATTTTTTTTGTCATGCGCTGAACAAACAAACCGGCACTAACAAAAATACTAATTCCCTCATTTAACACACGGACGACCTTTACACCACAAAAATACTCAAGAAAATTTGATTGAATTCCTCCATTACTCTGTTATTGTCGATGTGATGTCTTCAAGCATTTTTACTGTTTTATTTGTTGGCAGGTGCTTCCATTATCGTTCTGACTAGTCACAGATTTTAACGCTCTTGAACCCACCACATTCTACCTCTACCATAAATGACCTTCAAAGTCCGAAAAATTGCTGCCATAGAGAAGGAAGACGCATGTTTGTCGCTGCTGCTGGTTGGCTAACTCCAAATGCAAAATCGATTCTGTAGAAGAACCCCGGTCTCCATGAAGGCCCCATAATTTTTAGATGACGATATAGTCAAAGCACAAAATAGATGGCAGTTACAACAAGTTCATTATCTTTTATTTTAAATTATCCTCAAATTATACGTAATAAAATGAAAAATTAAAATACAATTATATTTAAACAATTATTTGTATTATTTTTTATTAATTTATTCAAAAAATAATTAAATTTTAAAGTTAATTGGTATAAAATATTACAGATATAAAATTAAGAATAATTTTTATTTGTATAAGAATGAGTCTAATAAATAATTATTCTATTTAATATATAATTAAAAATATTTCTTTCTTTATCAACGAGTTATAGTTCAAATGACATCATTTTCATCTAAGAGTTGGTAAAAAAAAGAATACTTTTTTTTATTAACTTTTTTTAAACATTAATTATTTATTTTACATGCAATATAGAAATAAATGAATATAATATTTATTGAGTAGACGCAGTTACGTAAATTTTTTTTATTGTCATAATGTTTAAACCAAATAAAAGAAAATATTATTTTAAGAAAAACTAATAATATATTTTTAATAATATTCTTAATACAAAATAATAAATTTAAAATATTTTTTTAAATAATATATATTAA
>NC_029774.3:31545772-31546510 GCF_000817695.3 Arachis duranensis | reverse complement strand
TTTAATATTTTTTTAAGATTCTAATATATCTTTTTTTTTGAATTTAGTACATGAATTTTTAACTTATTTTTTATGTATTATTTATTTTAATTCTAAAGTCCAATATCTTTTTTTTTTGTACAGACATGTTATTTTTAATATTTCTATACTATTTTTTTTATTTTGAACTTCAGCTCAATATATGAGATTTACAAAAAAAAATCTAAAACTTGTAAAAAAATGATTAACCTGATTAACAGGTTGCCTTCTTAAATCTAGACCATTTAAATAAAATATATTAAATAAAGAGTTCAGATTTAATGAATTCACAAGGTGTACAGCACTCCATACTTAGTAAAGAGCATTTAAGGATGAGCCCACTAAATGTTATATGAAAGTATACAAACATGAAACAAAATCATTATTATTTAATTATTGTGCATGTAGTCTAATGAATATTATAAGTTGTTAAAAATATGAAATAGTGTTACAGTTAATATTTAAAAAAGTAAAATGCTAAAAAATATTGTAATAATATTCAATAAATATATCTTATATTTTACTATGCTGTATTTTAAAAGATTGGGAGTAAAAATAGAAAAGAAAATTGAATTTAGATGATAGAAGTAAAACTAAAACTTGTTTAAAATGTGAAAATTAAATTAAATTAAACTAAACGTTAAAGATATTAAAATTTTTGAAAACTTTAATATAATAAAAGATACTTTATCCTTATAAACTTTTATCATGTCTTTTTGT
>NC_029774.3:31544697-31545660 GCF_000817695.3 Arachis duranensis | reverse complement strand
TTATATTTTTATTTAATTTAATTTATATTAATTATCTAATAAAATTATTTAAATAATAATTAATTAAATAATTATATTAAATAATTAAATTATATTTAATTTATTAATATAAATCTTTAATTAAATAAAGATATAATTATTTAATATAATTTAATTATTATTTTAATATATATATTATATGTTTTAATTTATTTTTTTAATTATTTGCCATGTGTCAAAACTCTATTGGAACAAAAGTTTTTTTGAGAAGGGACTCTTCTCCTTGGTTTCCACGTGACGGAACTCAATTATTTTTCTCTTCAATGCTTCAAAGTCCCTGTACGTCAGAGAAGGGACTCAACTTTTATACTATTGGAATTGCTCTAAAGGTAGTAACGGTCTATGAAAAAACAACTTTAACATATAAACCATAGGAAAATTATCCCGTATGGCACTCGAAATAGCGGAATATGATATTCCTTTGCACTTACAAGTAGTCTTAGACAAATTTATCGTGTAGTAAAATTTAAAGGACAAAACTAACCTTCTAAATGAACGTAAAATGTGTTAGATGATAAAAAAAAAGTGTAGCGTGGCCAAAAAAAAAATTTGCTAAATACATACATATTTTTCATATATTTTCATATATATAATTATATATTGTGAATATATACCTATATTAGCTATTAAACACATTTTAACAATTTATGTAATTATTTCACGTGAATTTTATCATTATGATATGGATAATAAGGTGAGAAATAAATATTTTAAAATTTATTAAAAAATATTAATAATTTAGATAGATTAATAATAATAATAATTTTTATTGAAAAAAATTTAATGTATCTTATTTATTAAAATATACGCATATAAATAATATTATTAAATTGACTCACAATATGATTATTATTTATGATTATAATTATTAATATTTGTTAATAATAGAATATTTTAATAAAAAAATAATACTGAATTTTTTTT
>NC_029774.3:31532147-31542929 GCF_000817695.3 Arachis duranensis | reverse complement strand
TAAATTACTAATTATTAAATTTATTTATTTTATTAATCTAAATTCGTAGATTTGTAAGAATTTAAAAGTTAATTCGAGAATTTAACAATTTTACTTTTTAAAAAATAAAATTCGTAAAAGCAAATTATGAATATATCAAATCAAAATTTTAAAAAAAATTACCAATTTGGTCTCAAAAGATAAAAATTAACAAAATGATATATGAAAAGAATATTATTTAATTGTTAATATTAAATACATACTTTAATTAAGATAGACTCTTTATTTATAGTGAATAAACTTATATGCTAAAAACAAAAAAAACCTATATTACACGATATATATTGAAAATAGTTTTAAACTTGTAAAAAAATCTTAATAACTAATAAAAATTGCGAGGAATAGTTGAGATTTATAAGGTAAAAAGAGTAACTCAATTAATTTAATTTAAAGTGCAAAAAACAACAAATTTAAACTATTTAATGTAACGTTTGAAAAATAGTTCAGATAAAAATAAAAAATAAAAAATACATTTAACGTAAAATACAATTTTTTATAGTAGGATTCAAAAATTTTTTTTTTTGGGTTCAGTTTGTGTATATTTCACTTATATAGAAGTGAAATATTTAAGTAAAATATTTTTACATATTTTTCATATATAAAATTGCAAAATATGACTAAAATTTTTAATATACATTTTGTTATTTTGTTAGTAAAATATGAAAATGATATATAAACTAATAAATTTTAAGATTTTTCACAAATTAAAAAAGGGCAAAATTAATTCTAACATTATTTTCCATCGATTTTTTAATAAACTTTTAATTTTATAAAATTCATGATAATATATGTATTTAAGAGTTAATTTAAAAAAATAAAAAATAAAGTTTTACTGTTAAAAGGCTTAGAAAAAAATGGCTTGACATAATTCATATAAATCATTGACAGATGGACTCATTGTATATTATGATGAAACAGTCCAAATTGGGTAGATTGGACATTTTCATCCATTCCAAACTGAAAAAAAGAAAAATCTGTTGCAAGCTTTGTGTAAACCTTTTGTGATTGATATGTACAATATTTTTATTCATTAAATCTTGACCACATGTATTATTTAATATATATCTCAATGGCTGTAAAAGTTGAAATACCATATTCCAAGTAAAGAGAGTGACATATGTGAACATCTTCCTAAACCATAATAGGCTATAACAGCTTAGGAAAATATTTAAACTTTATATTTAGATCTACTAAATGAATACATAAATTAAATAAATATTTTTAAATATTAAAATTTAAATATTAAAAAAAATTTATTTAAATTTTAAAATATAATGTTTTAAAGTAATGGGTGATAATACCTATTTTTTTCTTATCCCACGTTATTCAATTGATTGTTATTGACTTAAAAAAGTTGTAACATTTTTTATTTCACTATAAATTAATTGAACTTTAATTAATTACATTTCAATATAAAATTTTTAAAAATATTATTTGTACACTAAAATTAGCTATTAAAATCAATCACCAATATATTTGTATATAAATACATGTGTAATTACTCTAAAATTTTATATTTTAAAAATATTTTAATTTTTCAATATTGATATTTTAATATCTAAATTATTTTGTATAAAACTAGGAATATGATATAAATTCTTGCTAACCTATATACTCTTAACATATATCAATAAATAGTTCTTAAGTTTATAAGAATTATAAGGAGTTATATTATTATCAAATTTATGCTCCAAAAGAAAAAAATAATTTTATAGTTAATTTTCATTAATAGGCAGTACAAACATATCATGCTATGCCTCACCATACATGTCAATTTACACAAAATATAATGTAAAATTTATCTATATATCTTAATCTTAATTTTGAAAAAATTAATATAATTTAGATAAAAATGAATTTTAATATTAATTAAACATTTTGACAATCACACACACATATTATTTTTAGGGTTAAGTACGATTTTGTTTCCTAACATAGAGGCCAAAAATTTATTTCGTCCCTGATCTTTTTTCACTACAAAATGGTCTCGAAGGTTTCAGTTTATTTTAAAATTGTCTTTCGAACGAAAATACCCTCCCCCTTCTTCTCCAAAATCAACCAAATGCAAAAGTTGAACTAGAAGCCGAAACAAAACAGAAGCAAAGAACAACAATGAAATCAAAAGAACAACAACAATAAAAGCAGCTACAAGAAGAAGAAGAACAACAACAAAAGAACAACATGAATCTAGAACTCAGAGAATCATCATCATCATCAAAACTCATAACCTTAGAACCTAGAACTCAGAACTCAGAACTCAGAAAAAACAATGAATAATGAAATCAAAAGAACAACAACAAAAGAACAGAAACCAGAAGAATTGATAATTAGAAGCAGAAGCAGCAGAACCAGAAGAAACCAGAAAAAATCAGAAATCGGCGAGGAGTGTAAGGTCCCACATCGATTGGGGAGGGAAACGAAGCATGCCTTATAAGGGTGTGGATACCTCTCCCTAGCATGACGCGTTTTGATGAGTGAGTGTGGGGGGTTTCGGCTATCATCCCTATCGTCAAAGGCAAAACCATGAGGCCTTGTGTGCCAAAGCGGACAATATTGTGCTAGCGGGTGGTCTGGGCTGTTACAGATGGTATCAGAGCCGGAACCCAGATCGATGTGGTAGCGAGGGCGCTGGGCTCTCTTAGGGGGCGGATTTGTAAGGTCCCACATCGGTTGGGGAGGGGAACGAAACATGCCTTATAAGGGTGTGGATACCTCTCCCTAGCATGACGCGTTTTGACGAGTGAGTGTGGAGGGCTTCGGCTATCATCCCTATCGTCAAAGGCAAAACCGTGAGGCCTTGTGTGCCAAAGCGGACAATATCGTATTAATGGGTGGTCTGGGCTGTTACAAAGAGGAGCAGAAACGGCGAATGGCGCGCGACGTCCACTCTCACGGATCTGCTGTCGTCGACGTCGATCCATGAAGAAGAGCAGTGGCGAGATCTAGCGGTGAAATCCAGCGAAGACGACGAGGACTGAACGATGAGGAGCAACGGCGGCAGCGAGGACCCCTCCCCTTCCCTTCTCCCTCTTCTTCCCGAACCCCCCTCCCACACCCTTCTCCCTTCGCGTTTTTCTTTCCCCCTTTTGCGTTCTCTTTCTTTTTTTATTTATTTTAAATTCTTTTATTAAAGATAATTTAGTAATAAAAATAAAAAATTTAGTAAGAAGGATAATTTTAAAATAAATTAAAACTTTTGGGACCATTTTATTGTAAAAAAAGGCCAAAGACAAAATAAATTTTTGACTTTTATGTTAAGGACCAAAATCGTACTTAACCTTTCTTTTAAACCACGTTATAATAATATTTATTTCTTGATATTTTGTAAAGTTTTGTACATAAATCATATATATAATTTTTTAAGCCAATATCAATTAATTGGATAAAGTTAAATAAAAAATTATATATTATTTACACTTTAATTTAAAAATTACATTTTTAAAATTTAAATAGATTTTTTTGAATATTTAGATATTTAAAATTATTTATTTAATTTATATATGCATTTAATAGATTTAAATATAAAATTTAAATATTTTTGTAAATGATTACTGTTTATCGTAATAATGTAATTTACGTGTTGAAGTTATTTTTTCATAAACCGTTGCTACCTTAATTAATTTTTATATAAACTTTTTATATTCTATAGCATTTTATGTATAAATTTTAAAATTTTTATATCTTATCACAGTTCATATAAAATAAGTACATAATCAAAATATAATTATTTTTAAATTTTTAAATATTGTAATGAGTAATTTTCACCCACGTCAGTCATTTGTGTAAATTACCCATTAACTAAGGTTTGGTTTGCTTGAATGGAGCCCGCATTAAGCAAAAGTACAGTTTGAACCGACATATCGAAACCTATTATTTCTAACAAGTGTCGTGCCACTGCCAACTCCCAACCGTATGAAGCATTTATTACTATAAACGAAAACATTATGATTTAGGTACATCTCCCTACAGATGTGCCAAGTTTAGCCTTGGAATGCGTATCGCAATTCTATTCTATTCAATAATATCATTATAAATTTCTCCTCTCCAAATGCTGTTCAGTAATTGTGTGTAGTCAAGTGTTGGGAGGTATCATATTGGTGGGGAGCTGACAGACGAGATTAACTAACTTCAACATTTAATGCTTTTTGATTCATTTAGCCTTATTATAAATCTACATGGTAGCAAGAAGGAGGAAGAAGAGAACACGGGTAATTAAGTCAAGAGGTTGATTGTATTATTAGAAAACGATACTACCTATTACTCTTTCATAGGCCACTTTCTTTAACCCATTGCTTTCCTGCTTTTTTGGGACTCTCTCTCTCTCACTCTTTCTCTCTCTCTACTTGATCACTTGAATACAATAGGATCTACTGCAGTGTCAACATTTTACAAGGAGATTCAAAAAGAGAAACAGATAATTAAGGTGATATATACATAACTTTCATGGGTGCTCCATTAACAGCTTGGCCGTGGGAGAATTTGGGGGTACTCAAGGTATGCTATGCTCTTTTTTATCACATTTTTTAAATAAACTACCATTATAATCAATCAACCAAGTTTGATGCACAAAAAAAATCAACCCATCAAATTAGTCATTCCTATAGAACATATATTAAAATATAAAATAAATATTGAAAATATTCATATAAAAATATATGATGACTAATTTGATAGCTGATAAATCTAGTATTTTTGATAATTTATAGCAACTTTGGAACTGATTTTTGTTTGATGGACAGTATGTGTTATACGGGCCATTTGTGGCAAAAGTAGTGTACGAAAGATTTTATGAGGAAAAGGAATCCATCCCCAACATGAGCTGGTGCCTTCACTTGCTCATACTGTGTGGTCTTAGGGGTCTTCTTCATGTCTTATGGAATTCTTATTCCAACATGCTGTTTCTCACACGGAATCGCAGAATTATCCAACAGGGCATTGATTTCAAGCAGATTGACAAAGAATGGGACTGGTATTTATAAAATGGGCTCTTATTATTATGTGCTATATTTTTATTATTTCTATTGATGATTACTTTAAATGTGTGTTTGACAGGGATAACTTCTTGATTCTCCAAGCACTAATTGGCTCCTTATGCTATTATATATTTCCCTTCTTTAAAAATCTTCCTGTATTGAATGTGAAAGGCCTTGTTACTGCTTTGATTCTTCATGTGGGAATCTCAGAGCCACTTTATTATTGGGTGCATAGAAAGTTTCATGGGGACAATCTTTTCAATCGCTTCCATTCACTTCACCATTCATCTCCTGTACTACAGTGCTTGACAGGTAATAATAAGAACCACAAAATAAACATTTCTTGAAACATTTTGTTAATATCTTAAGATTTATTGTTTATTATTTTGTGTTGGTACTTGCTGCAGCTGGACATGCAACAGTTCTTGAGCATCTTGTGTTGGCGATAGTGATTGGAATACCGATCCTTGGGGCTTCTATGATGGGATTTGGGTCAGCATGTTTGATATATGGTTACATTCTGGTTTTTGATTTTCTCAGATGTTTGGGCCATTCCAATGTTGAAATTGTTCCACATCAGCTGTTTCAGACACTACCATTTATGAAATATCTCATATACACACCAACGTAAGTTACTGTATTAATTAATTTGATGTCCTATAAGTCTCAACATATTAATTGTTAGACTTCACATAAGTAATCCGCATTGGGGTTGCTGAATTAGTTAGCAACTTTGCATATTTGGTGAGGATAGGCGTGGAAATAAAGGAAATTAAATGAAATATTTTTAATGCGGTTATGTAAAATGAATTGTGATGGTTCCACTCACCCTTTACTCATTTTCTAGATTTTAAACCACCAAACTAATTTAGTGAAACTAATCAATTCTCCAATTTGTATTCCCTTTCACAGTGCCCCTAAACGTTCAAACACTGTGAGTGATCGTAAATAGGGGCATGAGGTTTGGTATGTGTTAAGTCAACGTGTTGTAAAAAGAAAAGCAGAAGTGCAGAACACGAAAGCCATGTGGGTCACAGTCTCACAATAATTTATGGAAAGATAACTTGTGTAATTTAAAAAAAAAATATTTTTAATGTTTAATTTTATTTATTTTTTTAATATTTAAGATTTATTTAATTTTATCTTCAATATTTTAAATAGAATTAATATCCAAGAATAATTTTAACCTAAATAAAAAATATTAAAAATAAATATTAGAGATAAAAAGTATGTTTTACTTTCCAAGATCCAAATATAACTAGGAAAAAGATAAACCAAGGTGAAGGCCTAATTTACATCCAAAAACAAAACAATGGCTAAAGAAGATTTCTTTGTCACAAGTCTTCTTTTCGTTCTTTACTTATTTACTTATTTATGTTTACTTTTTTACTTTCTTTTTTTAGTTTCATTTTTATTTGAATACAAAATTGACTTGAAGTATGATTATTTATTATTCATTTCATCCAAACTTTATTTCATATCCAAATTCCATTTTTCACAAGCTCCAACTACCGAAGGAGAAGTACTGAATGGACAATCATTTTCTATGTAGTTCCTATGCGAGCACCAAAATCAATTCATGTTCTGTATCTTAGTTTTTGACCCAGTTTAATTTGTGTTGTGTGCAGATACCACAGCCTACACCACAGTGATAAGGACTCAAATTTCTGCCTCTTCATGCCTCTGTTCGATGCACTAGGAAACACGCTTAACACCAAATCTTGGCAATTACACAAAACAACAAGTTCAGGTCAAGATGAATTAATTGCTGTTTGAGGACAGCTTTAAACAAAGGCAACATTATTATATTATAAGACTAAATTGTGTAGTACAAAATTTGCATGTGGGTTTTGCAGGAAAAAGTAGTAGAGTACCGGATTTCGTTTTCCTAGCACACATAGTGGACATCACATCTGCTATGCATGTTCCATTCTGCCTAAGATCCTTCAGTTCTTTGGCATTCAGAACAAGGTTCTTCTTGATCCCATTTTGGCCACTTGCAGTGGTGGTTGTGCTATCAATGTGGCTTTGGTCCAAGACCTTTCTACTGTCATTTTACTACCTAAGGGGTAGGCTGCATCAAACATGGGTTGTTCCACGCTGTGGTTTCCAGGTCCGTGTCAATACTAAATAATAATGGTACCCCCAACATGCTTCCATTTCTTTTCTACATAGTAGCAAACATTTTAATTATTCCTTTTAAAAGCCTCGGATTTTAAATCCCATATTTCGGCCGCTAATATTTTTTTTTATTTAGATTTAAGAATTATTTTTATTAGATAAATTAATCTTTTTATTAGTTTTTAGATAAATTAATTTATTTTGTAATAGTATTTTTTAGATTTAACTATTTTATAATAATTAATTTAAAATTTATTTGTTTATTATACATATTAAAAATTTTATTAATAACGACAAAAAATTAAGAGAAAAATTTTTGAGAAAAAGAGAAATAAGTTTCTAATTTTTTAATTGAAAAACACATAAATTATTGACTAATTAAAAATACAAAAATATCTCTGACCTTTTAAAATACGAAACATTTAAGTTTTTTTATTCAAAATATATAAAGACAAATCAATTCCTCAAAGAGATTTAGATATCTCATATTTTAAAAAATAAAAAACGTTTTTATATTTTTAATTAATAAAAAATTTATTTGTCTTCTATATAAAAAGTCAAATCTATTGTATTCAATTTATCCAATGAAATCAATGGTCGAGAACTTTAAAGTAGTAAAAATTTGTTAATAGCTAACATATTCAATCTAAAATGCATTAAGAACCAATTTTAGTATTTATTCTTAAAAAAGGTGTAGGATTAATGCTATTTCAACATCAAAAGGTTTAAAAGTTTGTGATCATAATAAATACAACAACTTCTAGGAATAGAAAACACGAAGTTACGACGAGGTTACATCAAATTTAAAGGTAGGTTTGAAAAGTAGGTTTTAATTTAAAGTTCTGTACTTAGATGTTGAAAATCATTTTAGAAAATTAAAATATTTTAAATTAAGTTATAAAAATATGATATTTTAAAAATTTTATTAGTAGAACACAATATTTTCTAGATCGCTGTCATTACGTAATGTTTTTCTCAAGTAAGGTCTAATCTAGTGACAACTTTTTGTAAACAAATCACAACAGTAGTTATGTGGAAAATGATAATTACTCCTATTTTGATAATTATATATATATAATACAAGAAAGCTAAGTAAAGAGTGGCATTATCATTTGTTATTTTCATTTAATTGGAGCTGATTGAATTAAAATGTATGATAAAGGATTTCTTTTGAGATTCCGGAACATTTATGAATGATTAGGACATTAATCATGTTTATGTGGGTGGTGGTGACAGTACTTCTTGCCGTTTGGTGGTGATGGTATCAACAAGCATATTGAGGAAGCTATCCTGAGAGCAGACAAAATTGGTGTCAAAGTCATCAGCTTGGCTGCTTTGAATAAGGTAATTGGAACATTAAATGCCTTCATTCTGCTCGTTTCTGATTATGGTTGTTGTGGGTTTAAATGCCCTACAAACTACACCTCCTACTGCTTCTTCATTGCCAATTGTTGTTTTTATCTTTCATTAATCATTAATAATATAGCTATCTAGCTAAGTACAGTTTGAATTTAATTAATATATGTTCTAAAAATATGAATTAAAATTATTAAGTTTTATTTTGTCTAAAAATAAAAGTTTGATGATTTTATAAATGTAGGACATTTCTCATATTTTATGTTAGTTTTTGGTCTAAGTTAAGATTCACTTAATTTTTTGTATGGTATCAGGACCAAATTAAAAATTATTATTGGGTCATTTCACACTACAATAAATTCAAGTTGTCTTTAAATCTTACTTTTTAAGTCTTTATTTATTGTCTAAAATTAAAAAAATATAGTCTTTATAAGTGTAAAATAACTCTTATCTTTTAAATGAATTTTTAGTCTAAGTTAAGCTTATTTAATTATTCATAAAAATTATAAATTAAAAAAGATTTATAAAAAATATAAACAACTTAAAATTTTAATATATTTATTGAAAAATAATTAACTTTTATTTATAATAATTTCAACTTGCGTCGCTAGAATACATATTAGCTAAATAGCTATAGTTACATTAACTTGTGTTTATATTCCAACGGTTGATATCCACATAGATAAAAAACATTAATTCAAATGATAAAGGAGCTGAGGCAACATGTGAAAGGTTTCCATCATTAATAAATAAATCAATAAATAAGAAATTAAAAACTTCAGCTTCGGTTTCTCTGGTACAAATTCTTTGTATTTCATACATTTCCAGGATTATTATTATTATTGAGAAATTCTACCTATATTTTGCTAGATCGATCTAAGCGGCCATGTATTTAGAGTCATTCATTACTATAGCGACGACAGCTGCTGTTATTTTTGTTAGATCAATAATTTAGTAATATTTATTTTCAATGTTTAAATTATTTGTCTTTTTTCTAAAACTATTTAAATTATTCTGTTTTTCTATGAATATATGTATATACGTACGTACATACAGAATGAATCACTAAATGGGGGAGGAAAACTGTTCGTGGACAAACACCCAGAGCTTAGAGTTAGGGTTGTGCACGGCAACACCTTAACTGCAGCTGTTATTCTTGATGAGATTCCAGAAGACGTTAAAGAGGTTTTCTTAACAGGTGCTACTTCCAAGCTCGGCAGAGCTATTGCCCTTTATCTCTGCCGAAAGAAAGTAAAAGTTCTGGTAATAACCTTTTCCATTTATTCTCAATCTGTTACTGCCTCACATCTTACAATTTCTAGTTTTACCTCTTAGTAATCAAAATATAGTAATTAAATAAAATGAATTTATTAACAAAAAATAAATACAATCCAAAATGCGTAAAGGTACACATGCAAAATTAGAAGGGATCGGAAAAAATATCAAAATGTGAAACCTACACGCTACACATCCAAATTGTATGTGAAAATCTAAATTTGAAAAATAAATACATACCACAAGTCATATCTCTTTTAAATTTGAAACATTTATTGTTCGGCATATATGTTTTGAGAATACTTTAGGCATTTATTTGCATTGGATGTATCTGGTTTGATGTGAGATCGATGTAACAATATAATGGGTGCCTAACGCAACGTGGTTTATGTACGTCAGATATATATATTATGTGGAATATAGACATACATTCGCAACAATTTGAGTATATATGTTTAGAGCAACGCTGATTGATTTTCATAATCATAATTCGTATCTAACATGGGGTCAGTTGTATTTATGGTTTGTGCTTTATTTATGATGTAGCTGCCAACCAAATGTAGTTGATAGTTGATACCTCCCATATGATTTATTTATTTAATTTTTTTGGCTCTTCTTAATTAATTTTGGAGTGGTTGTTTGGTTGGACGGTGTTATTTTTGTATCTGAAACACTAAAAGATGCAATGGCATCGTGATTCTCATAATCTTATGATGCCATTATTAGTTAGAAATTTCTGTAGCTTATAAATGGGTAATTTGCAGATGTTAACTCTTTCGGCAGAGAGATTTCAGAGAATTCAAAAGGAAGCCCCAACAGAATACCAAAGCTATCTTGTCCAAGTGACAAAATATCAAGCAGCACAAAACTGCAAGGTACAATAATTATTCGGATTTCATTAGTTTGGTATTCAATTATTCCTCGATATTGATAGTGTTAGAGAAACAAAAAAAAAAGTCAAAATTTTTTTATTTAATATTTATTAATTATTATAATAATTAATAAATAACAAATAAGG
>NC_029774.3:31413080-31532033 GCF_000817695.3 Arachis duranensis | reverse complement strand
GCATAAAACTTTTTTATTATTATTTCAAAGTTTAATAATTTATCTAAAAAATAAAATAATTATTTGGATAATTTACTATAAAGTTTCTTAAACAAATTACAAAGAATATTTTTAAGTATTCATCTGGACATATTTTTATAAGAGGAGTTGAAAATCACTTGGAAATAAATATTCAAGAAAGAAACTGAAATATCTATTAATAAATAGGGTCATTCTAATAAGACAATGTTATGGTAATTATAGTCATTATTTTTTAAAAAATATTACTAAAATTAAAATAATATTATTTTTTTAAACAATATTTTTTAAAATGTATTGTTTAAAAAAATGTATTATCAAAATATAAAAAAAGTATAATTTTAATTTTAACAACCTTATATAATCGTTATAATCATCATAACATAATCATACTAAAAAATATTAAATAAATATTAATAACTAAAGTAATTAGATATACTATTGTCTTGATCACACACTTATATAACAGGCAATCGAAATTATTGGAGCACTCTAACATTTATAAGTAGAAATATGTATAATTTAAAAAGAAAGAAATGATATTCTTTGTAATATAATTTTAAAAACCATAATACCAACAAACGCTTGCTTGGTGTTATTGTACGAAAGAAAATATACCGATAGAAATTCAGGTACAGTTAACTTCATATAAAATTAATAGTTAAAAATTATTAGATGACAATTTAGTCAAATTTATTAAATTATTTAACTATTTTCAATTATCAAATATACAGCCATGAATTCTGGCATGATTTTGTGAATGCGTTATTTTAATATATGTTAATACAGACCTGGATTGTTGGTAAGTGGATCACACCAAGAGAGCAAAACTGGGCACCACGCGGAACACATTTCCATCAATTCGTTGTTCCGCCAATCTTGCCATTCCGAAGAGACTGCACTTATGGTGATCTTGCAGCCATGCGGTTACCCGAAGATGTGCAAGGCCTTGGCAGCTGTGAGGTAGTTAGCAATTCATTCTGTCTTTCTGTTACCATTGTTATTGTACATTATGTGGTCCACAATGCAATTGCAGTTACAATAATAATATTGTTTCATTCTGTGATATATCATATATGTTTGTTTGACACAGTACACAATGGAGAGGGGAGTGGTTCATGCTTGCCACGCAGGAGGAGTAGTACACAGTCTTGAAGGGTGGACCCATCATGAAGTTGGGGCCATAGATGTTGATAAGATTGATGTTGTCTGGAAAGCTGCACTCAAACATGGCCTACGACCAGTGTCTTCCGGATCCACCATCAAAGCAAAAGGAAACTAAATTTGTTATCCAATTGATGTATCTGTTTTTCAATTGCTTTCTGCTCAAACAAAAACAATTGGAAATTTTAATTGACTTATTGAAAATTATACTAGATGTCAAACTTAAATTTGAGGGCAAATGGAAGAATTGTGCATCAAAGAAATTCAAAGACACAATGTGTGCATTTTAAGGGTTTTCTAGCTAATTTGTGCGTCATGTGGTATATATATAGTCTATAACGCTTTCATTTTTACGTTAGTGGTCATCATTGAGAAAGCTAAGGTTAAATTCATAAAAAATTATATTTTTCTTATTTTTTTTGTGTACATATTTTTGTACACATTTTTTTATGGTATAAATATATTTTTTATATTTTCTCACTTATTATCAATCACTTTAATACTATGAACATATATATATGTATGGCAAAGTCTTTGGTATAAATGGAGGAGAGACATCTGATAGCAATTGCAAGCTATAAAGGATTCTGATGAAAAATTGAAAGTGGTACAAGTATAGTATAACAGAACAAGTATAGTATAGCAGTATTAGGAATGAGTCCAAGTAATCAGAGTATGAGGGAATTAGATGGAAGGAATGAAAGAATCAATAAATGTAGTCTAAGTTCACCTGTAAGGGAGATCTGAATTAGAATGTGAAGTTTTCAAGGAAAGAGAGTACAGAGACAGTACAGAAAAAAGTTATTAAGTCATAAGAGAAGACTCACATTACACACATGCCCCATGAGGGCCTTTTCTCCCTTCTTATTTACCCCCTTTCTTTCCTCTTTGTATCAACACCGCCGCCCCGGAAATTGACCTTGTCCTCAAGGTCAAAGGAGGGGTGAAGCCGTTGCATGTCCGTATACCCTTCCCATGTCGCTTCCTCTGGCGACAGATGCTGTCATTGAATTAACACCTGTTCCTGCCAAGTATCGTTCACTTTGATCATA
Organism: Arachis duranensis; assembly: GCF_000817695.3. Classification (NCBI taxonomy): domain Eukaryota; kingdom Viridiplantae; phylum Streptophyta; class Magnoliopsida; order Fabales; family Fabaceae; genus Arachis; species Arachis duranensis. Next base: position 31,529,799 of record NC_029774.3, on the reverse strand, counting down.
CGATGGCCTAGCACCCGGAGGGGCAGCAATTTGCAACCGTTCTCATCCACGGTTAGAGGTTCCGGTAGGGTAACCTATTGAACTACTCTTCTATATTAGCCCATGACAACAATAAAGAAGTCTTGTGGCCCACAAATTCAACCCAACAGAATACATAAATTCACTTCTAATTTTAGTCTTTATTAGTTTATCTTATCTTATCTTTATGTTATCTTCTCTTCTTATCTTATCTTTACTTTTATCTTTCATAGGACAATGCTCTATATATATTTAGTTTTACCCTCATAGTTTACAACACATGTTCAATTCAATTCAAATCAATCAACAATCAATAAAATTTATTTTCTTTGCTTTCTCTATTCTTTCACAATTTTATTATGGTATCAGAGTCTTGGTATCTTCCTTGAAGAGGATACATAAGCTATCATCTTTCCAGAGAGAAATCACCATGCTTCTTTTTCAATCTCCTCTCACAATGAATAATCAATCTTCCAATTCAGTTCAAGATCCAACCAATCTTTGTTAAAGGCATCCAAATGAAAATCCTACCCCAGTTTTGGTTACCCCGGTTCTTTACCAGCAATTCCGTCTGCACCTCCTTTCTTCCGACAATTTCGTCTGCATTCTGTTTCAGCAGTCATATCTGCATTTTATTTCAGCAGTTTAATCTGCATATGTTTTAGCAGTGTCATCTACACTCTTATTGCGCTCCACGCGCCCTTTTTTTATCGCACTCTATGCGCCATTTGAAGTTATTGCGTCATATGCGCGCATTTTTTGAAGATCGCTGCTCAAGTACAGCATCTCCTTTTATATTTTTGCCGCCGGCAGCTTAAGCTCCTCTGTGCGCATTTTTTGAAGATCGTTGCTCAAGTACAGCATCTCCTTTTATATTTTTGCCGCCGGCAGCTCAAGTTTCGCCACACGCATCTTCCTCCGCGTCGCTACGTCAGACGCGTCTTCCTCAATAATTTCATTGGAACTTATCTAAGCTGTGGATTATTGACATCTTCCATCCACTAGCTTGCAGGGGCGTATTAAACTACTCTTCTATATTAGCCCATGACAACAATAAAGAAGTCTTGTGGCCCACAAATTCAGCCCAACAGAATACATAAATTCAGTTCTAATTTTAGTCTTTATTAGTTTATCTTATCTTATCTTTATGTTATCTTCTCTTCTTATCTTCTCTTTACTTTTATCTTTCATAGGACAATGCTCTATATATATTTAGTTTTACCCTCATAGTTTACAACACATGTTCAATTCAATTCAAATCAATGAACAATCAATAAAAGTTCTTTTCTTTGCTTTCTCTATTCTTTCACAATTTTATCATAACTGAAGGTGGTCTGCCCACACACTTCTTAAGGAGAGAAATATGGAAAATGGGGTGTATTTTGGCAGTGGAAGGAAGCTCCATCTTCTATGCGACTTTACCTACACGCTGCACCACGGGAAAAGGTCCGAAGTAGCGCATAGATAGCTTTTGGGTCTTTTGAAAGGCTACAGAACATTGACGGTATGGTTGGAGCTTGACATAACCAAGGTCGCCAATCTGAAATTCCAGGTCACGGCGCTTGCCATCAGCCATGGCCTTCATCCGGGTCTGAGCTCTCCCCAAGTGGAATTTCAAGGCTGTTATCAGGGAGTCTCGCTGTTGTAATTGTTCCTGGACAGCTGGAGCGTCTATAGAGGTGGTGACATATCGGAGTAGAGGCGGAGGATCCCGCCCAAACAAGGCCTTAAAGGGAGACATGCCGATTGCCGAATGAAAGGAAGTATAATATATTTTATTTGAATTGAATGTATAAGTAGGTGTGCAGATAATTATTCTAATATATTATACTTCAAATTACTCACTTAAATCTTAATATTAGAATAATTATCTGCACACCTAGTAAATTGAACATCCGATATATCTATTGTTCACATTGTTTAATATTTTCATTATCTACTTATACTTTTCTTTTTTGTAATTAATAATTTTAAATTTCACTTGACTAATATAATATTAAAATTTAATTAATAACAGTAACTTTAGACTTTAAATTTTTTATTGCAAAATAAAATAATTATTTTAATTAAAAATAAAAGATACAAATAATTATTAGAGAAAAAAAAATTAATGCAATATAAGTATTTTACTATTTTTAGATACTACTATTTTTTTAATTTTGGACATTAGTAGAAACTTCATTTCTAACAACGAGAGTCCATTTTTTTATTAAGAAATATGATAAATGGTATAATTTTTTTCTTTTATTTACAGTCCCATAAACATGTCATTATTTATTAATAGAACTGTAAATGAAACGAAACATGCTTTAATTTTTCATTTTGTATGGTTAAAAATTTCAACATTTGATTATTTGTAAAGTCCATAGCCACCATAGCCACCAAAACTTGTGGGCACCATAGACTACACCTAAATATAATCTTTTATATTTTCTCACTTATTATCAATCACTTATATATATACTTTAATATACTAAAACTGAGTTTTTTTCCAACTAATAATGGAAGTGAAGTGTCGATTCCTCATGAATCCATTTTTCCGCTAAAATAAATGCACTATTTCCTCTTCTAAGTTTATTTTATAAAAATATCTTTATTATAATTATACTATAATTAGCATTTAAGTAATAATGCATAATTATACTAATTTAGAAAAATATCTTTATTTTCAGAAAGTACTATTCTCATGTAATGAAAATACTATTTTCTCATCTAAAATTATTTTTAGAAAAATGTTTATTATAATTATATTACAATTAGTATTTAATGAATAATGCATGACTATACTAATTTAAAAAAATATCTTTAATTTTAGAAAGTACTATTCTCATGTAATGAAAATACTATTCTCTCTTCTAAATTTAGTTTTAGAAAAATATCTTTATTATAATGGTATTACAATTAGCATTTAATGAATAATGCATGATTATACTAATTTAGGAAAATATCTTTATTATAATTATATAAAATAATCTACTTAATAGACTAAAATTGAATTTTTCCTCAACTATAATAATATGAAGTTGGCCCCGATTACTCTATTCATGATAAAAAAAAAACAATAATTCTAATCATGATATAATATGATAAAATCATATAATTTTAACAAAACAAATATATGATGTATAACTAATGTAAATAATAAAAAATTATCTTAATAATAACTAATTTACATATATTTTTTAATAAAATCTATATATAGAGTTTTTTGGTGGTACATGAGTCTAGATCTGAGAGTCAACTCATTTTCTTTAAATTTATTATTCTTCTTTTACTATATAGAATGTATTCTTCGTTTTTTATCGTAGTTAGTTGATCCTTTTAAAGTACAATTTATGATTTTATATAGTATTTTTTATATACTCATTTTATTATATTATTCTTTTGATAATTTAATGATTGTTCTTATTCCAACTTATTTGTTTCGTCTAATGTTCCAGTGCGATTGTCTTTTGTCGCAATCATTTACAATGAATCACATCTATGAAATATCTCATCAAGTTGTATTCACTAATTAGGGTTCTAACTATATGGATGAAAGCGTCCAAAGAAGAGGCAGTAAACTCTATTTTACCGAAGGATGGTTGGATCTACTCACATATTATGACCAACCTAATAGAATGTGGGTAAAATTAGTTTTCTTAGGAGGAGCTCGATGTTTTATTGAGAAATTATTTCCATGGAGTTTTGTAGACCAATTCAAGTTCCATCCCCTCCATGCTTTCTATGTTTGTCCGGAGATCTTCGAAGTGGAGCACATAATGAGATTGAATTCCTTCACTTTAAGTTTAGTTTTGCTAACTTCGTGTCAAACTCAGATATGTAATTTCAACTACTGGTAATATATTTAAATTTTATTATTTTAAGTTTTTCGTTATTAAAATAATTTTTAAATTTTCTTATTTTAAGTTTTTCGTTATTAAAATAATTTTATAACATATTGTGATTTTTTCAAAAATTACCGACCTTCTTTTGTATTAAGGCAATGCCATTGAGGGGAATAAGAGTTAGTTTAGTTTCTTCGTGTGCCAATTCTATACATTACCACATTGTATGGATATCGGATGATGAAGCTTATTTAACAAGATAATGATCTGAATTTGCACGAATTCTAAATGTCGAAACTTATGATGTTTCAGTTGGTTGTCGTTACGAGAATGACTCTAACCTATACGTGTCTAAGGACTAGAATAGATTAAATATTATTTAAGTAATTTAGTTCTAATATTGGTATTTGATTAAATTTATTTTACATTAATTTAAATTTAAATTGTTGTCTCAATTTATATATTATGACTATTTTTATTGGATATGTTATTTTTAAATGTTTTAATATAAGATTTCTTTTTTCTGATATTTAAGTTTATTTTTTTTCTTGGATATATGTATCACCTTTTTCTCCCTTCTTGTATTTTAGATTAGTAATACAATTCTTAATAAAAGTGTACTTAAAACAAAAAAAAGAGTAAAGGACAAATTCGTCCCTGACTTTTTTTTCTGCAGATATTTTCGTCCCTGAGGATTGGAAAATACTTTCATGTCCCTGACCTCTTGAAAAAGTGGACATATTTACCTCTTCGTCAGAGTCGCTCCGTTTGGCCTAACGGAAAACAGTGACATGGCTCCCGTGGCGCTGACTTGGCCGTTACGGATTACCATGTGGGATGGACTTTTGGAAAGAGGACGTATTAGTCCCCAAAACCAAAATGTTGTTGTTTCTCTGCCCACCCCCAACCTATGAAATCCTTGAGCCCTAATCAAGAGGATTATGTGCAAGGATCATTCCCTTTCCACGATTCTGCAAATTGACTCGGATATCCAAAACCCTCAGCAACCTTAAGCAAAACCATTACCTTCTCATCACAAAGTCCAGGAGTATCTCAACAAAAACTATTTATCCCATCAAGAGTAACATGCACACCCTTACAGAACACTGGCATAGGACCCTGCAACTCATTGTTGTTCAAAGATACGTTCTTCAAGCTTGGAAACGCCATCAATAAGCTCGAAACGACCCCGGTTAGCTTGTTATCCCTAAGCTGCAAATCAAAGAGGCTATCGCATTTGGACAAATCAGGGATCCCACCGGTGAACTGGTTCTTGTGGAGCCACAACTGAGACAACTGCGTCATGTTGGATAGAACCTCAATTGCCCCCGATAAACCGTTTTGCTGGTTGTTAAGCCACATGTTGATAATTGAGGAGGAGGCGAGGGACTTGGGCAAGGCTCCAGTGAGGTTGTTGTAGGAGAGGCGAAGGTTCTGGAGATTGGGGAAGGAGTCAAAGATGTCTGGAAGGTCTCCAGTGATTCCGGCAGAACTGAAATCGAGGTCACTGAGGGTTGATGATTGAGTTAAGTCGGTGGGGAAGGGCCAGGGGGATAGGGAAGGGTTGTTGAAGAGGCTGAGTTTCTGGAGGCTGGTGAGGCTAGAGTATGCGGCGGAGGGGACAGAGGTGAAGTTGTTGCGGTCGAAGTAGGTAGTTTGGAGGTTAGAAAGGTCGAATAGAGAAGGGAGTGGGCCGGAGAGGGATTTTTCTTGAAGATATAGGTCAGTGAGCTGAGAGATGGGGAATGAACTTGATTCCAAACTGAAATATCATGTGAAGAATGTAGAAAAGATCAAAGAATGTGCGAAGAACACATGCAGTAATCTTTAAGTTTCTATTCAAACTAAGGCATTTTAACTCTTCATTGATCACTGGGACATAAAATAAAAGAGGGTCCACAAAGATTGCCATCACGCATGTAACCACACAAATTTTGTTCCATTTACGAAATAGAGGCCCCTGTGGATCAAGAACTTTGATCCTAGAAGCAAAACTTTTTGTTGGTCCATCACTTGCAGGACTTCTTCCTTATTGAACTTGTCTTTCTTTAAATCCATCAATAGCAGAGTAATTCTTCTTAGCCCTCTTTTTCTAGTATCAACGCCAAGCTGCTTGTATGAAACATGCAGCCCATGTTCTCCATTGAAGGGAATAGAACCTGGAGAAACATTGTTGAATAAAATTAGGAAGCATATTCACTTTCTTTATTTTTCATACTTAATGGCCTACGATTCTATCAACAATATTACCTATGGTAGATTATGTAATGAAAAAGTTTGGAAAATAAAGGTAAAAGTAATGAGTAAAGATGGTCTGCGAGTGCTGTTGCAAGATCACGGGCACTTGGAAGATAACTGCACGATGAATGTGGTATATAGAGAAGTTTTTGAAAACTTATAATGAAAAGGTAATAACGAAATCTCTTAATTAAATTTATTAATTTATTAAAATTTATTACTATCAATTTAAAAATTTGACAAATTCTAGGTGCTAATAGGTGTGCATTCTTATTGTACATTTATAACTTGAGAATATTAGAATTATCATAAAAATTTGTATTATTTTATTCTTCTGATAAATAATTTTATAATTACGTTAACCATATAATTTTGTATACTAATATTGATATAGTATTGTTTCAGGTATATATTTTGCAGGCATCAAAGAATAGTATTGAATTGTTATTTAGTGGGTTTAAATTATTTATTGTTTATTGGAGAACTTTCTATATTAGAATTCTCTAATAATTTATTGTTCATTTTCAGCTGATTTTGATATGTTCTTACACATATAACAATTTGTTGGTGGATTTAGGTATTACTAGATTATTTATGGTCACATTCAGTATATATATCTGATTTATTGAAAAAAGTAGATTACTAAAATCGGTTAATAACTATTTTAGAGTTAATACAATTAACACTAAATTAAGAAAAAACAAACAATGCATAACTCATTACTTTTTTATTAGTCAAATTATTATAATTCAAATTTAATTTTAACAAAATAACTTAAAATTATAATTTTAATTTTATCAAGTGAGTTATTACACTTTAATAATTAAAATATAGTGTGAAATTAGCACTTACTGAGTTGGGCCCACAATCTAAGGCCCAAGATGGCAAGATGAAGCTAACAACAATTCAATTCAATTCAATTCAATTCAATTTTTATATTAGATACTTTTAGGCTATATTTGGTTGGAAGGAAAGAAATAGAGAGGAAAGAAAGAAAAGGAAAGAAATTGAGTGGATTTTTATTTTTCTTAGATGTGTTTGGATGGAAGGAAAATAAGAAGGAAAGAAATGTTAAAAAAAAGATAATTTTACCCTTATATTATAAAATATATTGAAAAAAGTGAAGGAGAAGTATTGGAAATAGAGAGAGAAAAATTAGTTTTCTCTCCATTTTTTTTCCAATGTTGGAGAAAAAAAAATTGGTGAGTCCCACCAATTTTTTTCATCCCTTTTCTTTCCTCTCTAGTTTCTCTTTTCAACCAAACAATAGAAAATAATCATTTTCTTTCCTCTCTAGAATGCCTACTACCTAAGGAGGCCCACAAAAGACAACAGATATATAGGGGAGGGATTGACCTCTTAGCATGTGACATAATCTTACCCTGATATTTCACATACTGTAGCCTAATTGCTAACTTGAGAGTTAGAGTGATTTTGCAGGTGCCACCCCCACCGTCTCACAACCAATCTCCTCACTCAGCCAGACTCATATCTCTCGATTTCCCTCTCCTTCACAACACCTTCAGGTATTGACGTAACATTTGCACAAAGCTTCTGATTCAGTTAGCGAAGTTAAAACCAATTAGAGCATATATATGCATACATATATACAAGGATAACCCAAAATATTGTTTACAAAACCTGTTTCTCGAAGTTAACCTCTAGGAGGGACAAAGCATAATATATACATAGTGGAGAGATAAATGTATCCATATATACAACTTAACCAAAACAAAAGCCCAAAATACAAGAATCCTTCGCTGACAAATGCTCCCAGAATGCCTCAGCAAGGTGCCACTTGACCTACATCTGAAAACCACAAAATATGTATAGGATGAGAACCATCATGGTAACGGTGCCCACATAACTAACATATAAGGTCCCAGGAAAGGCAAAGGCAATCCTAGAACTTCTGGCATTCGATTCAAACTTAAAACTAACATTAAAAGCCATAAATAAGGTGAAGTATCTAGGAGATTCTAAATTTTATCTCAACTCTAACTTTACCCCTAAGTTCATCGCCTTTCCTCCAATCCTTCGAAACACCGACGCACAGACAAACAAAGCAGACAAAGCAAATACAAGTAGATATTTAAATATAGCAATTATAGCAACAGGCATAGATATTCAAGTAAGCAAACTCAAGTAATGAAAAACCAAACAAGTCACGTAAATGCATATGATGCATACATTTTCTACTGGCCGTGAGCTCACATGTCGGTTACTTTGCCAGAATCCAACACATCTGATAGCTAACCCAGATATCGTCCTCTTAAAAATCGGTGGGCGGTACACCACCATGAACCCTACCTGGAGGGCGGTACACCACCACGAACCCCACATACATCTTGACAATGGGTAAAAGGTAAACCACCACGAACCTTGCTAGGTCAAGCTCAAAACAAATTCATTTTCAAATTCATTATAACTCATTCATTCATATCCATTCATAATCATTCAAAATCATTCACTAAGGCCAGCTGATTATATATATATATATATATATCACATCCCAATGCTCAATTCATTCCATATTACCCTAATACACAACCCCAATAAGCTTACCAACTTTAACTCACAATTAACCAAACTCAACCTCAAAATTCACATTCAATTCACAATCATATACCCAACTATCATCATTCTCACCTCAAGTGCACCATAATCTATATAACATACTTCATATTCATCAAGCTATCATCATCATGGTTCATCATTAATTTCAATATCAAATATCAAAATCCACATCTCATGCTCACATAATAACTAATCAATCTAACCAACCAATTCAACATCCATATACATCAAATTCAACAATTATCCTCATTATTTACTAATCATAACAATTCACATACTCATCCTATCTTACGGTTGACTAGCCTAAGTCTTCATGACACGTTATATTTTAGTTACGAGAAACTGAAACCTTACCTTGGCCAATTCCTCTTAAAACTCAAAACGTCATAATTATCACCATTCCTCAATATTCCAAGGCTCCAAGACATTTTTCAGCCTCCAAATCCAACTTCAAGTCTCTAATACCACCAATAAACATACACAATTCAATCTAATTTCACAAAACAACACTAAAATTACCATAAGATTCACTTATTAGATAATTTGACAAGGATTAAACATTTCTCACCTTAGCAACGAAAGTTTAGGACAAAACGTGGCAAGTCCATACGGTAATTTGATCCTAAGGTACCAAAATCACATAATTTTTCAAAATAAAGTCTCAAATTTTTGAAACTAAGATGAGAAGATCTGGGTCATAAAACTCAAGTTTCTTATCAAATTGTTTTGTGGGTCTTGAAGAGGATTTTAAGACGAACGCGTAGCCGCTGATGGCTCGTCAATCGGAACTTCGGATCAAAAGTTATAAGGAATGGAAGTTGGAGCTAAGGGTTTGAGATATCTTCTCTCCCCTTTCTCAATTTCAGCGTGATATGTGATGAATGAGGGGAAGAGGTGGTTGTGTTCCTCATTTAAATAGTATATATAACTTTTTAGCAATTAGGGTTAGTTCTCATAACCTCAGCTCAGTTCTCACCGTTACTCCCTCAATTATGGTTAACAACCCCCTTTGTCACTTCAGAAAGATCTTCTCCAAGACCATAGCCTCGGTTCAGTTCAACCCAGTGCCGCCATCAAATCTGCACCAGTTTTGCGTCTCCTTCAAGGCTTCAAATATTCAAGCCGTCTGTGCCCGTCGCTCCTCCTCGGCTCCTCCGCGCAACTCGTCTCTGCCATCGCAACTCGTCGAATCGTCTCATTGCCACTCCTCCGCAGCGCGCTTCTACGATCTCTTCCGCGTCTCCTTCAAGCCGCGTGTGCCTTCACTCCTCCTCCGCGCTGCCTCTCAGTCCCAAATTCTCTGCGCTCCTGACGATCGGACTTTCTATCGGTAAAGAAATTCACAAATATAATCGCGTTGTAAGTATAGTTTCCAAACCAATAGAGAATCCTTTCGTGCAAAAGTTTTGATTGTCACAGGTAAAAAAACCCAATAAAATTTATAACCGAAGTATTTAAACCTCGGGTCGTCTTCTCAAGGAATTGCAGCGAGGTGTGTTTATTATTGGTTATGGAAAAAGATATATTTTATTTTGGTTTTTTGAAATAAGGAACAAGTAATTTAAATGACAAGAAAAGTAAATTAATAATTAAGAAAACTCTTGGCAATGTATGAAAATTAGAAGTCCTATCCTAGTTATCCTTATCAATTGTGATGAGAATTGCTCGTTGCTCCCACTTAGTCAACCTCTAACTATGAAGGTAAGTCAAGTGGATAAATCAATATGAATCCTCAAGTCCTAGTCAATTCCTAAGAAAAGACAAGAGTTAGGGGAATTCAAATCAATCAGCAAAGAATTCTAATTTTCAATCATCAGCTGAGTTTGATAATTCAAGAGTCTCTAATTACTCAACCAAAGCTAAGAGTGTAAAAAGCTAAATTAAAAATCATATATCTGAAATACCTCAAATTATATTAATTAAGAAAATCCTAACATGAATGGTTCATAAGCCAAATTAAAAAGATAAATAACAATTAAAGTAATAGATCAAATAAAAGTAGAAATAAATTAAAGGAACATTGAACTTGTAATTTGAAAAGAAGTAACCTAAACATAATAGAAATCTTAAATCCTATTCCTAAGAGAGAGAAGGGAACCTCTCTCTCTAAAAACTACATCTAGAAACCTAAAATTATGAATTATGAGCTTCTGCTAATGATCCGTTGAATCTCTACATGTTCCCTGGCTTTATTCTGTGTTTCTGGGCCAAAAACTGGGTTAAAATGTGGCCCAAAATCGTCCTCAGCATTTCCTAAATTTTTTGCAGATCGCGCATGTCACGCGTACGCGTCAGTCATGTGTACGCGTCATTCAACGTTTTCCTTGCCACGCGTACGCGTCGTCCACGTATTTGCGTCGTCTGTACAGACTCCAATACACGCGTTCGCGTCAGGCACGCGAACGCATCACTCCGATTTTCTCCATTTCACGCGGTCGTGTGAGCCATGCGTCCGCGTCGGTGTTCGCTGGTCATCTCCTTAGTTTCTTGTGTTCCTTCCATTTTTGCAACCTTCCTCTCCATTCTCTAAACCATTCCTGCCCTATAAAGCCTGAAACACTTAACACACGGATCACGGCATCGAATGGTATAAAGGAGAATTAAAATACGTAATTAAAAGATCTCTAGGAAGCAAGTTTTCAACCATAGAGCTAAACTAGGAAGGAATTGTAAAATCATGCAAATCATATGAATAAGTGGGCAAGAATTTGATAAAAACCACTCAATTAAACACAATATAAGCCATAAAATAATGGTTTATCAATCTCCCCACACTTAAACATTAGCATGTCCTCATACTTAGCTTAAGGAGATAAAACAAATGAGTAGGGAAAAGCAAGACTCATGCAATGAAACCTATGAATGTGAATGCAACTACATACTAAGATGTTTCCATCTACTTGGTTAAAAACAAACAAGTTCTCCAAGACAAATACAAACCAAATTCCACTAATTCAAATCGTACAATAAAAAGCAAGTAAACTTGTAGGAAGATAACTCATGAAAGCAGGGAACATAGATTTTAAGCATTGAACCCTTACTGGTAGTGTATATCACTCTAACTCTCAAGTGTCTAGGGTCAATTACTCTACTCTTCCCTATTCATGCTTTCTAAACCTTGTTCTTCATCTAACCAATCAACAAATATTTAGCATACAAATGCAAACATCATGAGGTCTTTTCAGGGTTGTAATGGGGTTGAGGTAAAGGTAAGGATACATGTATGGCCAAGTGAGCTATAATATGAATCTTTGACTAACCTAAGCTTTTACCACACACACTCTATGTAATTCTAAAATCACACCTAGCTACCCATAATTCCCACTTTTGTATAATTCCCATACTAATGTACCAAAATTTTTATATTTCTTTACTTTTATCACATGTGCATTGATCTTTATTAAAGCTTAATATTGGGGTAATTTTATCCCCTTATTCACTTACTTTTTTTTGAAACATAACTTATCAATGCACATGGACTTTTAATTTTTCTGGTCTCACATGAGTAGGTACCCAAATTTCTAATATTTAAATAAAATAGAAGCACAACACATTCCCTATCAACCCATGTTCCCACAGTTTTCCCACACTTAGTTGACACATAATCTCTATCTTAAGCTTAACCAAAGATTCAAACCAGGTAATTACTTATTTTTCTGCTTAAGGCTAGTGATGTGGTAAAATATAGAACAAATGGGGATTAAAAGACTCAAAGTGGCTAACAAAGGTAATTGAAAGGGTAGGCTATTTGGGATAAGTGAGTTAATAATCAAATATGGTCTCAATCATATGCAAGCATGTAAATACACTAAATAATGGACTTATAGACTGAAACAAAGTAAAGATTGCAATCATAGAGAAGAAAACACACAAGAATAAAATATTTATGGTTAAATAATGTAACCATATAAATAAGCTCAAAATCTTACAGGTTGTGTGTTCTTTGCTATAAACTATGTTCCAAATACAAGCTTCAAACAAGTTTAACACAAAAGTTTTGATTTAAATTAGTGAAAATTTTCAAAAATAGGGTCTTAAAAAGAAACTCATTACTTTAACCAAGCAGTAGCTAAATACATAAAATAAAATAAAAACATGCAATGCAACATACAAATGCAACAATCTACTAAATAAAATAAAACACTGGTGTTGAGAAGAAAATAACTAACTCATGGAGATCGATATCAACCTTCCCACACTTAAAGATTGCACCGTCCTCGGTGCATGCAAATATGTGCAGGTGGGCGGAGGTTGTGGTTCCTCATCCGGTGCTCCTTTCGTTCCGCTCTTTGCCGGTGGCTTGTTAGAGGCTTTCTCTTTACCCTTTGTGGTGGCCATCCGAAAAGGGAAAATAGAAGTAGCATGTAAGTCTAAGGGTTAGAGCAAGGAAGAGGACAGTGCAAGTAATAATCGATGCCCGGGTAAGGAAAATAGTGAACGAAAGACATGGTCACGATTCCATGTGATCAGTTCATCAATGGAAATATAGCAAGGCATGGTAAGTATTGGATGCAAGATGTTTATTAGCATGCCAGCAAAGGCATGAGTAGTATAGATCAAGCATCAAAAATTAAAAATGTATTATTACACGTAGAAAACCAACAATCACATTTGTATTGACAATTATAATTAATTAATAAAATGTGGAAAGGGTTTTGTGAAAAACAGGCATTAGAGTAGAAGAATAGAATAATGAAGAATGCACAATGCCATACGGGCTTTTTCACAAACACTTAGTATGCATGTTTAATATGATAGGGGGAGAATGAAATTGGAACATGCAAGCATTCCAAAAACAATTAATATGAATTGTCAAACAACTCTATAATAATCCATAAGCAATAGTATAAGACCCAAATAAAGTTCCAACGCCAACATAAAAATACATGGAAAAGAAAGAAAAAGAGACCATAAATAATTATGCTAAAAAGAAAATTAAGAAAGAAAAATAATTAAATGCAGTAATTATAAGATGAATGAAAGTATGCAAATAAATTAAGTAGAAGAAAGTGAAAGAGAATAGGGATGAGAAGGGAGGAGAGAAAATTGCAAAATGTAGAAGAAGAATGAAGAAGAGAAGAGGGAGGAGAAGAAGAAAGAAATAGGATTTGAAAAGAGAAGAAAAGAAAACTGATTAGGTGGCGCACTGCGTGCAAGGTGCAGGATGCTAACGGCGCGAACGCGTCACGCACGCGGACGCGTGGGTGAGCATATAGGGGAGGAACGTGAGAGCGTCCATCACGCGCACACGCGATTAGGGATCGTGCAAAACGCATGAAGCCATCCACACTCCTGCACAACTCTCTGTGCGAAACCCCAATAATGCCGATTTACACACCCACGCGTACGCGTCGGTAACGCTTACGTGTGGGTTGAACTTTTTGCAGGGGGCACGTACGCGTGAGGTACACGTATGCATGGTGTGGCTTGTGCGCCACACACCACTCCCGCGCGTCTCTCGCACAACTCTCTGTTCAGTTTCGCTACACAAACGGCGTGTGCGTGTCGTAGACGCTTGCACGTCGTTCACCCCCTTTTTTTTGCAAAATGCATAATGCAGTATGCAGATGCTGATGCAGATGTTATGAATAATTCCAAGTTCAATAAAATAAAATAAAATAAAAGAGAACTAAAAAATAAACAAAATAAAATAAAAGTGAAAATGGAACGATTATACCATGGTGGGTTGTCTCCCACCTAGCACTTTTGGTTAAAAGTCCTTAAGTTGGACATTTGATGAGCTTCCTGTTTTGGTGGCTTGTGCTTGTATTCATCCAAAAATCTCCACCAGTGTTTGGAATTCCAACAGCCTCCGGGGTCCCAAACAAGGCATGTAAAGCCCTTGAGCAGTTTCGAACAGGTTCTTAGGCTTCCAGGGTATTGAATGTCAGAACAGATTCCAGGATCCCAAATCTTATTGCTGCACCCGTCTTCAAGTGAAACATGATGATTCCATCTGGGTGGTATGCAATCCGAATTCTCACTAAGGCATCCAAACAGCTTCCTAGACCCATTCGATTGAGATTTGTACCAACCTTTGCATGTAGAATTTGAGCTACCAACCATAATGAACCTAGGATTGTGTTGCCCGCCACTAACCATCTTTCTCTTACTCTTAATGCCACAAAGAGCTCTAAGTTGATCATCTGTCTCTAGTAGCCCATATTCAAGTGGGAAAGTAAAGGGCAAGGATAAGAATTTTACCCACTTGAACGTTGTGTTGGACGGTAATGGCTTTGGGAGAGGTGTTTCTAATGATCTTGCAAGCTCCACTCTCTTGTGCTCTTTTGTGAATTTATTCACCTCCTTGTAAGCTTCTTCAATTTCAACCTTTTCCTCTTAGGAGCTTTCTTCCACTTCAATCTCTTCTTCATTGTTCACCAAGGGCATGGGAGGTTGTGCTTCTTCTCTTTGAATCTCTATCGCTTGATTAACCTCTTCCAAGTCTTCAACCAGGATATGCCTTGGAGGTTGTACACCCTCCTCAGCATCAATTTCAATCGTCTTTGAAGGAGGCTCTATAACTTAAATTTCCCATGGAGGTTCAGCATCTCCTACGTCTGCAACCATTTTTTCTTTTTCAATAATTGCTGCTTTGTCCAGTTGTTTAAGAATAAAATCGTACTCCTCCCTGATGATTTCTTTTCTATGATAACTCCCTTCAACTACTCCTTCATCTGCAAAGGTCTCTTCTACCTTCACCTTTAGTGCCTCCTCTAGCTCCTTATGAAGTATGGATTCACGAAAATGATCCATTCTCTCTTGTTCCATGTCAATAGCATCATTGGGATCATGTTGCTCTTGGATTGATGGATGTGGATGCTCTTCCATGGATGGTGGTGATGGGATGGAGAGATCATTCTCTGGTTGAAAAGGAAGTGCACTAGAGCTTGAGGGTTGATTGTTGAAGGTATTCGGTGGTCCAATTTGGGCGACGATAGCTTGTATAGCAGAGTTTAGATCGGTAAGTGCTTTCTCCATGGAGGTTTGGGGTGGATAGGAGGGTTCATTTGTTGGGAGAAATGGTTCATGGTAGGAAGGTGGTTCATCTTGATAATGATAAGGAGATGGTGTATATTGAGGTGGTGGTTCTTGGGAATAATTGGGTTGGAATTGGGGTGGTTCTTTGTATGGTTCATTTGGCTCATAAGGTGGTTGGTATGGTGGATATGGATTAGGTTCAAATGGAGGTGAATGGTGGAAAGGGGCTTGTGAGTATGGTGGTTCAAAGCCATGTTGAGGAGGGGGTTCATAGGCATATGGTGGTGGTTGTTGATAATCAAAAGAGCGCTCACCATAGCCATTGCCTTGATATGCATCACAGAACGGTTGTTGATAGTCCATTGGAGGTGGTTGTTGCCATGAGGGTTGATTAAATCCTTGTGGTTCCTCCCATCTTTGATGCATGTTCTCATTGTAATCTCCTCTTCTTGCAACATAATTTGAACTAAACTCATAGCGGAAGGGGTGAGAATTCATAGTAGCAAGTAAAAATTAAAAACACAAACAAATAAATAAGCAAAAACAAATATTTACAATACCCAATAATAAGGCACACGTTTGCAATTCCCCAGCAACGGCGCCATTTTGACGATCAGACTTTCTATCGGTAAAGAAATTCACAAATATAATCGCGTTGTAAGTATAGTTTCCAAACCAACAGAGAATCCTTTCGTGCAAAAGTTTTGGTTGTTACAAGTAACAAAACCCAATAAAATTTATAACCGAAGTATTTAAACCTCGGGTCGTCTTCTCAAGGAATTGCAGGGAGGTGTGTTTATTATTGGTTGTGGAAAAAGATATATTTTATTTTGGTTTTTGAAATAAGGAACAAGTAATTTAAATGACAAGAAAAATAAATTAATAATTAAGAAAACTCTTGGCAAGGTATGAAAATTAGAAGTCCTATCCTAGTTATCCTTATCAATTGTGATGAGAATTGCTCGTTGCTCCTACTTAGTCAACTTCTAACTATGAAGGTAAGTCAAGTGGATAAATCAATATGAATCCTCAAATCCTAGTCAATTCCTAAGAAAAGACTAGAGTTAGGGTAATTCAAATCAATCAATAAAGAATTCCAATTTTTAATCATCAGCTGAGTTTGATAACTTAAGAGTCTCTAATTACTCAACCAAAGCTAAGAGTGTAAAAAGCTAAATTAAAAATCATATATCTGAAATACCTCAAATTATATTAATTAAGAAAATCCTAACATGAATGGTTCATAAGCCAAATTGAAAATAACAATTAAAGTAATAGAACAAATAAAAGTAGAAAATAAATTAAAGGAACATTGAACTTGTAATTTGAAAAGAAGTAACCTAAACATAATAGAAATCCTAAATCCTAATCTTAAGAGAGAGGAGAGAACCTCTCTCTCTCTAAAAACTACATCTAAAAACCTAAAATTATGAATTATGAGCTTCTACTAAGTATCCATTGAATCTCTGCATGTTTTCTGGCTTTATTCTGTGTTTCTGGGCCGAAAATTGGGTTAAAACGCGGCCCAAAATCGTCCCCAGCATTTTTTGAATTTTCTGCAGATCGCGCATGTCACGCGTACGCGTCGGTCATGCGTACGCGTCATTCAGCGTTTTCCTTGTCACGCGTACGCGTCATCCACGCATTCGTGTCATCTGTGCAGACTCCAATACATGCGTTCACGTCAGGCACGCGAACGCATCACTGCGATTTTCTCCATTTCACGCGGTCGCGTGAGCCATGCGTCCGCGTCGGTGTTCGCTGGTCATCTCCTTAGTTTCTTGTGTTCCTTCCATTTTTGCAAGTTTCCTCTCCATTCTCTAAGCCATTCTTGCCCTATGAAGCCTGAAACACTTAACACACGGATCATGGCATCGAATGGTATAAAGGAGAATTAAAATACGTAAATAAAAGATCTCTAGGAAGCAAGTTTTCAACCATAGAGCTAAACTAGGAAGGAATTGTAAAATCATGCAAATCATATGAATAAGTGGGCAAGAATTTGATAAAAACCACTCAATTAAACACAATATAAACCATAAAATAGTGGTTTATCAGCTCCCTCCGGCCTCCAAGTCGCGCACTAGACGAGCCACCTCTACCAAATTCTCCCCGCATAGCATTGGTATAGTTCTTACCCCTATCCCAGCCTTTCTTTTCTTTTTGAATGATTTGATATGTTTTATCTCTGGCTAATTTTGGATGTATCATGAGAATAGACAAAGAAGAAGTTCTTTTGTTTTTGGGTGATAACAGATTGTTTGGGTAGTTTCCTGAGTTTGTTACTAAGTTTGGTGGGTTGAAACAGCTTTATTTTGATTTTGAAACAGCTTACTAAGGAAATATGATGTATTTGATGTTGTTGTTGCAATTTGATGAATGATATTGATGATGGCTACAACACGAAGATGATGATGATGGAAAGTAAGATCAAAGATCAAAGAAAGAAATAAGAATGTGTGAACAAAAGACCCTTTTAAGTAGGGAAGACTTTAAACCTATGACTGTGTTAATTGTCAAAGATGAGATATGAGTCCACTCTTTTTTGTGTAGCAATAAAGTGCTTTCAACTCTCAACTTTCAAGTTTTAACTTCACACACAAGCAAAGATATTTGTTGTTTGAAGTTTTAAAAAAAAAAATTATATATATATATATATGGGTGTGTTTATTTTATTAATACCAAAATTTGATGCTCAAAAAGGCAAAAAGCATTTCTATGAAAAAAAAATGAATTGGACTTTTGTGTATCCCTTTTTTATATTACTACTTTTGCTATGGACGTTTGTGCTGTGTTGGAAATGGAGATGGGAATTGGGGAGGTTATAAGTGGAATATCTTGGAAGCCATAATAAATACAATAATGCTATTACTTTTCATTCAAGTGGTGTAAATAAACTATGCTTTGGCTGTTATCTTATTATTACTAAATATTATAATGGAATTAATAATTTCTAATCTAACTCATTCAGTATCATCTTGAAATGAGTTTCACATTCATGATGAAACTATTGCTTTGTGTTCTGTTTTAATTAAGGAAATATGCTCATGGTGTTCTTGTGCATTTATGATTTGAATTATCATTTTTATGCATTTTTAATTTTGATTTTATTCTGATTTTGTAATTGTGCAATCTGATTTGGTTTATTCTGATTTTGTAATTATACATTTATGATATGATTTATGTTAATTTTATACCCTTATGTATTTTAATTTTATTGATATAGGTGTTTTCAAATTATTTCATAGCTAGTAATGCTAGAGAAGACGCACAAAGCAACAGTGTTGCTCCAAATGATAATGAAATTGAAGTTCAAAGTAATGCTAATCCAACTTCAGAAACTCCACAAGCAATGGATAATGTCCCAACTCCAGAAGGATCAACTCCTAATAAAGGTGACAATAAGACTCATGTTAAGAGTGCTTATTGGGAGTATTTTGATCGTTTGAAAGTTGAAAGTGAATGGAAGGCGAAATGCAAGTTTTGCAAGACTGTGCTTAGTGCAAATATGAGGAATGGTACCAAGTTATTGAGGAACCATGTGGATCGATATTGTAAGAGAATAAAGGTGGCAAACTCTAGGCAATCATCAATTGTTGAATCATTGTCAAAACAATCACAAAAGCAAAAAGTGAATGAAGATAGTTTTGTGTTTGATCATTCATTTACAAGAAAATGTGTCGCTGAAATGATTATTTTGCATGAGATCCTATGAGTTGTGTGGACCACCATGGATTGAGGCGAGCTTTTGCTTCAATGCAACCAACATTTAAAATGCCTAGTCGAAACACTGTCAGAAAAGACATCTTAAAGATGTATAGGACGAGAAGCGAAAGTTAACTCTTCAACTAGATGAAAATGATAGTAGAGTTGCAATAACTAGTGATATGTGGACTTCCAACCAAGAAAAAAGATACATGGTTGTCACGGCTCACTATATTGATAGTTCGTGGAAGTCGCATATGCGCCTATTAAGGTACTTTAAACATTTTATAAACTTTTATACATTGTGTTATTTTCATATGTTGAGCTTGGTTAATCTAAAAATGCATGCATATTTGTTAATCTTTTCAGCTTTTGTTATATTCCTTGTCCCCATACAAGTGAAGTTCTCACTGAAACGTTGATGAAAATATTGTTAGAATGGAACATTGATAGAAAATTGTCCACTGTTACATTGGATAACTGTTCTACTAATGATGCTATGATAGATGGACTGTTGGGGCGTTTAGATTCTTCATTCTTGATGTTGGGGGGTAAATTGTTACATATGCATTGCTGTGCTCATATATTGAATTTGATTGTGAAGGATGGCTTAAGTATTGTTAATGAAAGTATAGAAAAGATTCGTAGTAGTGTATTGTATTGGACTGCAACACAGAAAAGGACCGAAACTTTTGTGAGTTGGTGTGCTAAAATAGCGATCTCATTTACTAGAAAATTAGTTATTGATTGCCCAACTAGATGGAACTCAACTTATTTGATGTTAGAAACTACTTTGTTGTATAAATCTGTCTTTCCTAGGTTAAGGCAGAAGGAACCCCAATATAAAACTGTGCCAAGTAATGAGGAGTGAGAACTTGCGAAGGAAATATGTGACAGATTGAAATTGTTTTATGATGTTACTCAACTGTTTTTTGGGTCTAATTTTTGACTGCTAATCTTTATTTTACTTTGGTTTGTAAAATAAAAGTGTCATTGGATGAATGGGAAATTTCTACTAATCCGTTAATTGCTAATATGACATCTAACATGAAGAAGAAATTTGAAACTATTGGGATGAAATTCATGGAATTATGGGTGTTGCTGCTGTTTTAGACCTTAGGTACAAGATGGTTGAGGTTGAGTTTCAATTTGAAAAAATGTATCCAGATCCAACAGAATGCTCCAAGCAAGTTGATAGAATCCATCAGTTGGGTAATGAGTTGGTTAATGAATACACTCAAAAAATGAGTTCTGATGTGTCACATGTCGGTGTTGGTTTTGGTGTTGGTACAAAAGAACTTAATGAAAGTGGAAATGCAAGTTTATTTGGGGGTGATGATTATATGGTGTATCTTAAAAGAAGAAAAATGACAAGGAGTTCATATGTGAATGTTGAGTTTGATCATTATCTTGAGGAGGAAATTCATCCTCCAAATGATCTTAACTTTAATATTTTGAAATGGTGGAAGAACAATCTGATGAAATTTAAAGTTCTTGCAAAAATAGCTAAGGATATATATGCTATTCCGGTGTCCATTGTTGCCTTTGAATCTGCTTTTAGTACAAGTGGTCGTGTGATTTCTCCTCATCGTGCAAAGCTCAAACTAGACATAAATGAAGCTTTGATGTGTGGCCAAAGTTGGTTGTGGGCACCTTTGGGAAGTAAAGGTGATATATTGATTAATCTTCATTTATGTTAATTTTTTTCATAGTACCGGTTAATTTGTTAATTGTTATCTCTTTTAATTTTCAGGTTTAAATCTTGATTTGCAAACTTTTAATGATGATGAAGATGTGGAAAGTGAACAAGAATAAGGGTTGAAGATCATTTTATATCTAATATTGTAATTTCTTTATTATGGTGTTAAATTTGTGGTGCTCTAACAATATTTTTTTTTAATTTCAAGTTATTTTAGCTAATGATGTAGGGTAAAAACCCGCCCCTACTCGCCCCACTGCCACCCCTAGGTGTTGGGTTGGGCCTTGGGCCCAATATGGACCCGATTGAATTGGTTTGGCCCGTTTGTCTCAATTTTGGGCAAAATCCTTTAAAATCAGTGTCAAAATTCATGTTTTAATTAATTCTACCTCATTAAACTATAAAATTCTATTTTCTGATTTCTTTTATTAATTCTACTTCATAAACTATAAAATTCCAATTAGGATGCACGACACTTGTTGGAGAGGTGCCCGTTCGGGGGCACTGAAAATGACAACACTTGATTCATGCAAGAACATAGACACCAAGTTAGAATCTCGAAAGAGAGCTGGTTGCCCAAAACTACTATAGACCTGAGTCAAGCCATGAAGCCCACTCCAAAATGGAGCCACAGAGAAGTGATCACGAGGTCAGGAATGCGAAGGAAGCGTGAGGATAGGGACAATCACCACATGACCATTCCTACTATGGGAATTACAGGCCATTAAGTCGGGAAAGGCCTTAAGATGAGAAGAAAAAGAAATAACATGAATTAGTAGTGATAGGTGTTACTCGTTTTGATGTTAGGATCATCAAAGTATGGTTTAGAAAAAATTTTAACAAACTTACACACATGAGGTACGATGGCACAAAGGGACTTGCGAGAGCACATTACTACCTTTGATGCAAGGATGAACCTGGAGGGGGTACCAGATGCAGTTCAACGCTGTGCATTCCCGGTAATCCTAGCTAGAACCGTAATCCAGTGGTTTAACTTACTCCTTCAGAGGCCTATTTTGACCTTCTCAAATATCTCACAGAAGTTCCAAACCTAGTTTACCACTCAGATAGTAAAAACTAAACATTCGATAAATATTTTGGGGGTAACTCAACAAAGTGGTGAATCTAGCTGGAAGTACTTAGACCGTTTAATGATGAATGCTTAAAATTGACAGCCTAACGAACTCTGTAGCCAGCCGCTACTTAACAAACGGATTGATAAAAGAAGATTTTCGAAAGATTTAACCACAAAACTAGTATAGACGATGCAAGAAATACAAAACGTGGCAAGTGGTTACATTAATGATGAAGATGTTAGTATGGTGGTAGCGGCCAACAAGGGATACCCCACTAGCCAACCGCCTCACCAACCAGTGATTACCTAGCTCGGCAGGAAAGGTTAAAAGGAACAGGCAGAAAAACTGTAACAACCTAACTTTCAGCACGTCATGACCAATTCTAATCATCAGGCATTACTATTCAGTCGACCTATGGGTTCTAGACTCGGAGTATATTTATATAATATTAAGCTTGTTGTGTGCATTGTAAGCGGCTTTGAATATCATTATGGGTGAATGTGTGTTAGTAAAACGGATAATTATGTAGCAATCATACATATAGAGATATAAAGGGTAACATAGTAATACAAGTCATAAATATCTTAACTTAGATATGGACTCTATTTGTCGTTAGTATGGTGGTGGCGGCCAACAAGCGGCACCTCACCAGCCAAAAACCGCCTCACCAATCGGTGAATAGCCAACTCGACAAGGAAAGTTAAAAGGAAGAGGCAGGCAAACTGTAACAATCCAATTTTTAGCACGTCATGACCAATACTAATCATCAGGCGTTATCATTCAATTGACCTATGGGTTCTAGACTCGAAGTGTACTTATATAGTTTTGAGCTTGTTGTGTGTGTATTGTAAGTGGCTTTAAATATCTTTACGGGTGAAGGTGTGTTAGTAAAATAAATAATTATGTAAAATGGAAGAACCATATAAAAATATCAAAGCAAAACAAAAACTCAACAAACATGACAACAATCAAACTGCTTGTTTCAATAGTTTAATGTACATGATTTCAAATAATTTAAATCAATTTACATGATGTTAAAGAATTTAACACCAGATTGTATGACAATAACATAAAAAAATATAAGATTCATATTATATGTCAAAAAAAATTCAATATTTTACTATTCACTTATATAAATAGAATTCAACAATTCAGATTATATGATAAAAACAAAAATTTAACAAATTAGGATATATGACATCAAATGAATTAAATAAAGCAGAATCTATGTATATTTTAACAAAAAATATAAGTTAGATGTGACCTTTTGTTGACTCGATATGAAATTCAAGTCAAGCTCAGTGGATTTTCCTAGATCTTGTTAGAATAATGTTAGGAACCACTTTTATGTATCTTTACACTCATTAGGAATTAAAGTATACGTGATAACAAAAAAGTGGTTATTGGCGTCTTGACCCACTGCAGATAATAGCTGACTACCGTAGTAACCTTTTAGAAAACATCCATCTAGCTCGATTAGAGGTCTGCACCCATCCTTAAATCTTTTTTTAGATGCATCTAAACTTATGTATAATTTATCAAAAAGTGGCAGCGACTCTGGCTGAGGTATGACTTCCATCAAAGTTGTGCTCCTAGGATTACTCCGATGCAGTTCTTGCAGATAGTACGAATCTTCCCATATTGAGCTTGTTCATTATCTATAACTATCTCTTTAGCAGCCTTCGGTGTCATACTTGTTAGAGAATCATTAGAATCAATTTAGATCAATTAGTATCGTCTAGTAATTCTGTATATTAATTGTAGGATTCTATGCCTTTATTGCTCTGATTCATTTACCACCTATAAATACTCCTTGTATATTGTATCTTTACACACAACTCAATAATACACTTTTCAGATTACTCTCTCAGTCTCTTGTTTCTAACATGGTATCAGAGCTTAGGTCCTTTTTTTTTTTCAATGAATATTAGTTCATAGCCTCATTGTTTTTTCCTTTTCGGCAGTGTTCTTTGGCCTCCTTTTTTCGTTCCCTTTTCGACGCTTTGGTTCGTCACCCCCGTAACCATTTTGTTCGTCTTGTCGCCATGATTCCAACGCAACCAGAACCGCTGCCAGACTCACCTCCACGCGCTGCCAAAAGACGCTGCCACGACTAGGTTGATCTTCCTTCCAGATTCCACACGTGCCTTTTTCTCGCATTTTTCGATCTGGTTCCGACGCTTTGGTTCGTCACCTCCGGCATCATTGTGATCCTCTCTTCGTCAGCTTTCCAACACCGCTGAGATCTCCGCCAGAAGCCACTGGACGCACCGCCACGCGCCGCTGAAAGTTCGCTGTCCACCTCCATTGTTCCTCCTCCAAGATGCTTCAGTAGCCGTTGGATCTTGCTGCTGATCCCACGCTCTTGGAGCCTCCACGTGTCACGCCGCCAGCTTCCACAGCGACCCGCACGCCCGCTATCGACCCGACCCGGACCGGCCCGCTGGTTGATCCGACCTCCACTTCAGCGTCAGCCTGTCTTCTCCGTCCTCTCGCGGGCTGCCACGTGTCACCATTCTGCTGACGTGGCGCTGACGTGGCAGTCAAGTGGGACCCTCTCTAAGGTTTTTTGGTGAGCTTTTTTCGATTCTGCACTCCGATTTTTCATTTTCTACTCCGAAATTGTCGTTTTCTCTCATCTCTTTGATCTTTGTGACTACTATCATGGAAAAGTCAGATATTTTTGCTGCCACCAACAGAAAGGGAAAATTCTGTCAAAACTGTAACCGTTCTGGGCACCTCTTCTCCGACTGTCCTTCTGTTGGATGTCGCACATGCCACCAGAAAGGTCATATTAGCTACCATTGTTCACAGCTGTTCTGCTGTTACTGCAAGCTCTCGGGACATTTAATTCCTGCCTGTTCTACTCGCCCACCACGACCTAGTCCACTCAACTCGTCTACTATCTCTCTTTCTGATATTGCATCTATTCTTCAGCTTCTTCTCTCTGTTTCTGGTAATATCCCTGCTGCTTTTTTCACCCCTCCAGGTAATTCTAAATGGTACTTTGACTTGGGTTGCTTTAATCACATGTCTCCGTTGCGTAATATTTTCTCATCCATGTCTACCACTACAAATGGACCTTCCGTCAATACTACAAATGGCTCCCTCTTGGACGCAACACACAAGGGTTCTATATCCCATTCAACTCTTAATCTTTCTGATACTTATTATGTTCCTAAATTAAACTTCAATATTATTTCTGTTGGTCAACTTGTTGATCTGGGTTTTGAAGTCACTTTTTTTGTTTCTAGTTGTCGTGTACAGGATTCTCGGACGGGACAAATCATCGGGACTGGACGTAAGATCGGAAGGTTGTTTGAACTCGAGAATCTTCATATTCCTCCTGTACCAAATCTCTGTGTTGCTTCTTCTCCCTCTACCTTCCACTTATGGCATCAGCGTCTTGCCCACACCTCCTTAGGAAAACTATGTCCTCTTGTGTCTCAGGGTGTTTTAGGTCAGGTTCCAAATGAATCTTTTGATTGCATTTCTTGCCAAACTGCCAAACAACCTGCTTTATCTTTTCACAATAATTCATCTCTTACTTGCTCTCCTTTTGATCTCATTCACTCTGATGTTTGGGGCCCCGCTCCCACTGCCTCTATGGGCGGAGCTCGATACTTTGTCATTTTTATTGATTATTATTCCCGTTTTACTTGGGTTTATTTGATGACTAATTGCCATGAGTTACCTCAGATCTATATCAACTTTGCTACTATGATTAAAACCCAATTTTCCAAGGTTATTAAGGTTTTCCGACGTGATAATGCTATGGAATACCGTGATTCCAAACTCTTAGCCTTTCTTGTAGAACAAGGTACTTTGTCTGAGTTTTCTTGTCCTGGTACATCTCAACAAAAATGGTAGAGCTAAATGCAAACTCCGTCACATTCTTGACTCCGTCCGTGCAATGCTCCTTTCTTCTTCGTGTCCTGAGCGTACTTGGGGTGAAGCTGTTCTTACTGCTGTTCATGTTATCAATAGACTCCATTCTTCTGTTCTTGGAAATGTTACTCCCTTTGAGCGTCTTTATCATACCTCCCCAGATTATAGTTCTCTTCGAGTTTTCGGTTGTGTATGTTTTGTTCTTCTTCAGCCTCATGAACATAGTAAACTTGAACCTCGGGCTCGTATGTGTTGTTTTCTTGGTTATGGCACTGAACACAAGGGTTATCGTTGTTGGAATCCTCTCTCTAAATATATTCGTATATCTCGTCATGTTGCCTTCTGGGAGCACCACATGTTTTCTCGATTCTCATCTTTTGAGTCCATTCCTACTACTCAGTCACCTTTGTTTACTAAACCCAATGTTGATCTTTTTCCTAGTGATGATTCTACAGATTCTATCTCGAGTGACCCTCCACAGCCTCCTGTTCTTTCGCCTGCTCCATCTCCCGATGATTCCAGACCGGACAATGATTCTGCTCCTACCGTCATGCCTCCTCCTCCCGTTCGTTCTTCTAGGGTAAGGAATTCACCTCCTCATCTTCTTGATTACCACTGCTTTTCTACTATTCTTCATCAACATGAACCTAAGACATTCAGAGAGGCCTCCTCAAACCCAAATTGGCAACAAGCAATGCAAGAAGAAATACAGGCACTTGAAAAAGCACACACTTGGGATCTGGTTGATCCTCCTTCTGATCAGGAAGTTGTGGGCAGTAGATGGGTATACAAGATCAAGACTCGCTCTGATGGCTCTATTGACCATTATAAGGCCCACTTGGTTGCTCAAGGTTGTACGCAAGAATATGGTATTAATTATGAAGAGACTTTTGCCCCTGTCGCTCGTCTTACGTCTGTTAGAGCTCTTCTTGCCATTGTCGCGGTTAAAAAATGGTCTCTCAGTCAGATGGATGTAAAGAATGCATTTCTTAATGGGGATTTGAAAAAGAGAGTCTATATGAAACCACCTCCGGGATATCCTTGTCCTTCTAATAAGGTTTGTCTCCTTCGCAAGGCACTTTATGGACTTAAGCAAGCTCCTCGTGAATGATTTGACAAGTTTAGCACTACCATATGCAGTCTTGGTTTTACTTCTAGCCCTCATGAGAATGCCCTCTTCATTCGTAAAAGCGAACGTGGAGTTGTTCTTCTACTTTTGTATGTTGATGACATGATCATTACTGGGGATGATGTTGATGGTATCTCTGATCTCAAGGCCTCACTTCACCGTACCTTTGAGATGAAAGATCTTGGTTCTCTCAGCTATTTTCTTGGTCTCGAGGTTATCTCCACCGATGATGGCATCTATCTCTCTCAGGCTAAGTATGCTTCAGATCTTCTTGCTTGCGCTGGGATTACAAATAGTCGCACTGAGTCTACTCCTCTTGAGCCTAATGTTCGATTTACCCCTATGGATGGCACTGTTTTGGATAATCCGACTCTCTATCGACAGTTAGTTGGCAGTCTCGTCTACTTGACTGTCACCCGACCAGACATTGCCTATCCGGTTCATGTACTTAGCCAATTCTTGTCAGCTCCTCGTAGTACTCACTATGCGGCAGTTCTTTGCATTCTTCGCTACATTAAAGGCACTCTATTTCATGGCCTTTATTTTTCTGCCCATTCCTCTTTGTCTCTTCAGGCTTACTCTGATGCTGATTGGGCTGGTGATCCCACTGATCGCCGTTCTACTACTGGTTACTATTTGTTTCTTGGCGATGCTCTCATTTTTTGGCGTGCTAAGAAGCAAATGTTCACTGCTCGCTCAAGCATAGAAGCTGAGTACCGTACCCTCGCTGACACCACTACTGAAGTTATCTCGGTTCATTGGCTTCTTGAAAATTTGGGTGCTCCTCAGTCGTCCCCTAATGATGTTTTTTGTGATAACCGCAGTGCTATTCAGATTGCCCATAATGATGTGTTTCATGAACGCACCAAACACATTGAGATTGATTGTCACTTTGTTCGGTAACGTATCCTTATTAATGCTGTTCGTCTCATTGCTGTTGGAAGACTAGATCAGACTGCTGATATCTTCACGAAAGCTCATCACCAGACTCGTTTTCGGACTTTGTTATCCAAACTCAAGTTGGCATCCTTAGCTCCCACTTGAGTTTGAGCGGGGATGTTAGAGAATCATTAGAATCAATTTAGATCAATTAGTATCGTCTAGTATATCTGTATATTAATTGTAGGATTCTATGCCTTTATTGCTCTAATTCATTTACCACCTATAAATACTCCTTGTATATTGTATCTTTACACACAACTCAATAATACACTTTTCAGATTACTCTCTCAGTCTCTTGTTTCTAACAATAGTTATTATTTTACCACTCAGATGCACATTATAATCTTTAGTCATGTATTCCATAGCCTGTTTAGACTTCAAATCAGGCTAAGTAAGTAGCCTATTCACCAATTTTAATGTTATCCAATGCCTATCAGCTAGGTTGGAACCATAATTCCAAGCACAATTGTGCTTATTCACCAGGACTTCACTTGATAACTACCTTCTGCACTGTTCTAAGAAGTTAGGATCAACCAATGGCATTGTTTACTGGCACATGGTGCCGTAACCCTCTTCTTTTCATTCTTGAGATATACTACATCCTTCCCTTCAAACACAAAATAGTCCTTTAAAGCATTTTTCAAACTCTCCATTGTAACGAATGTTTGCGCAACCTTAAATTCAACATCTCCATATTCTGTCTCATTATTAAATGCATCAAATGCAGTCTTTCATTCATCATCTTCTGATACTAAACTGTTAAATGCATCACTTTCATACTCATATGGCCTCTCATAATCAGAATCTAACTCAAGCGCATCACTCTATCCAAATTCACACTACCTCCTTCATTTTTTCCAACTCTAAGAATATGTGTCCTCCTCCTCTTAAAATATTTTTTTGAAGTCTTTTTCTTGGTTGTCCTAGAAAAAAGAGTTAGACCACTCTTACTTGAGCCAACATGATCATTTTTTTATTTGGGCCAGTCTTATCCACAAATTTTGGGCCAACCTTATCATCTTTCACCTCAGTATTTAGGCCATGAGTAGCTCGTTTCCTTGGTGCACCCATCCTTCGCTTCTTCTTCAACCTCTCATTCTTGCTCTATTTTTCATTGTCTTCACTATTATCTGCATCTTCATATCCAAGAGGAGGAGGTTTGTAAGGCTCATTTTCAATTGTTCCATATCCATCACTTGAAGATGATGAGTCACTTAGAATAACATTCTCAACTTGCTGCTCATTATCCACAACTTCATGTACACTAACTGGATGATCAAAGTAGATATAAATTTCAATAGTTTCCTTATTTCTACTCTTGTTATCCCTTATTTTATTTATCTCCATATTACCATTCATTACATGCAAATCAAACTCAAAGTTAGGGGCCATGCTATCAAACCAATACATGGTCTTATAATTTGTATAACCAAGCTCCCTCAGTAAAGTTTTTAAATCGAAGAAATTCACCAAATTAATATCAAGAGGTGATCATTTCTTCACTTTCCCATTAACATAATCTATTTCACCTTGTGAATTTCTCTTAAAATTTTTTCTATGATGAAAAATAGGAACTACTTTAAACTCATCAATCTATAAAGTACATCTAATCAAATTTCATTTTAAAACACTAATTATCCAACTATGACAGTAATCTAAACCAATCACAAGCAATATTATTTAGGTAACAAATTATTTAGCCAACTTTAGAACATCATTCACGTAAAAAAAACAAAAAAAGTACATTCAATAAATACTCCAACATCAATATGCAGTTGAAAAGAAAAAGTGAATACTACTAAACTTTGAAACCATAAAACTTTATACCAATCAGAATGGTGACAACAGCTACCCCCATTCAACGCCATCAATGACACCGTCAATTGTGTAATTACAGTTATCGTTTGAGATCCTGTCAGCGGCTTTATCAGCAACGCATTCAGCACAACTGCCAAATATTTTGTCGAACATTTCTTATTTCGGGTGAAGAAAAAGACAAAAGTTTAACATTTCTGTAAATAATTTGGGGGTTATATGTGACTTTACAATGTTTTGTTTTAGTAGAAAACTAAAAATTGAGTCGTTTTTGAAAAATGGAAGAAGACAAATCGACCCATATCTATTCTTTTTAAACCAATGTAGCATTTACTTTGAAGGGGACCGATTCCATACTCCCCTAATGTTTGGAGTTTTAAAACTCCTTTGCATTATTAACATTGTAATGTACGTTGGCGCAATATCCTAGATAATTCTATTAATAAAGCTTTTAATGTATATTGACAAAATTATTAATTAATTAATATATATTTTTTTGTAAAACTACCAATACATAATTATAATAAAATTGTAAATAAGATATATATATATAACCCAATTCAATTTAAGACATTGTTATAATTTTAAACTGAGTTTATTTTATATGTATGAATTACTATTTAATTTAATTTTAAAATTAGTTTAATTATAAAAAGACAAAATATACCATTTTAGGATTAGAGTTTAATTATTTTAAAGATTACACATTTATATTTGAATTTAAAAAGATAAATAATCTCTTTTAAAAATTAATTTTAAAATGCTAAAATATTTATTTAAAAATTAATAAAAAGGCAAAATCTCGTTTATATAATGTTGCTTACTGGATTGAATCCTAAATTTAATACCTCTTTGGATTAATGTCAAACTAACAAACTTCATCTTAAATTACTTGCTAATTAAGAAAAAAAAAATCAAAATTGTTAAGTTCTCTTAACCGTTTGATATCTTATAATATGTTAAATTAGTAAAGTTCACTTCAGATCAAAATTAATATGACGAATAGATAAAACAAAAAATGTTAACAATAATATATTGACAAAAATATAATTATTTATGTGATCAAATTTATTTATTATAATTTATGAAGTTAAGCAAAATATAATTTTAGTTATTATCGCTAATTTAACCTGTTTTATTGGTATATAATTTTAAAATCACAATGCTACAAATGAAAAAAATAGTATATAAGATAAGTTTTATGAGATAAATTATAATATCAAATAAATAATTAAAATAAATAAAATTTAAAATTATTAATTAATTAAAATTTATAAACGAATTTAATAATTTATATACCAATAGAACATGTTAAATTTTGGGAATGGATCTTTTTAATTGCTAAAAAAAATTGAAAGTGTAAAGTGTGGTCTTTAACTTTTCGCTGCTCTCTCTTTTATATTTATTATTGGTTCTACTTATAAAATTAATGGTAAAAGATCACACTCTACTCTTTCAATTATTAAAAAAATTCAAAAAAATCTATCTCCTTAAATTTCCAACAGCAAATCATAAAAAAATCTCAATAATAATTATAATTGCTATTTTATTAAAAATATATTTTAAAAGTTATAATTAATGTATTGGTAGTTTTACAAAAAAAATATATTAATTAATTAATAATTTTGTTAATATACATTAAAACCTTTATTAATGGAATTCTCTAAAATATTGCGCCAACGATACATTACAATATTAATAATTTAAAGGAGTTTTAAAACTCCAAACTTTAGGAGAGTATTGTAACATCCACCTACTTTGAATAACCCTCCATATTAACACTAATAAATATTATGCAAAATTTTTCCGTCAGTTTTAATGAAAAATTATACCGGAGGAACCACCTCAGTTCGCTTTTATCAGGAATAAAGATCCGATTGAGAATTTACTCTTAAAAAGTCAATAACTTATTTATATTTTTCTCCACACAAATTTTTCTACTCGAGTCCAGGAAAAGCCTAAAGCAAGCGGCAAAGCAACAAAAGACGCAAATCCTGTGTGTTGAAACCGACGACAGTAATGGCGCTTCTCAGAGCTTCTTTGCTGAAGATGACGTGTCACCGTAACGTTTGGCTTTCATCGGTCACACCACTTACCGTGTACCCCAACTCAAGCTCCCTCCCTCTCCAGCCTCCGATGTTCACTCTCTCAGCTTCCGAATCCCCATCCCATTCCTCTTCCTCGCACGAGCCTCAATTTCGGTGGAAGCCCATGTGCTTGTACCACACACAGGGAAAGTGCAACAAGGTACCAACTTCAACTCCTTCTTCTTTCTCACTAATCCTTGCTAATCCCCAATTTTATCCCTTTAGTTAGTTACACTTCTTCAGTTCCGGTCATCATTTGCAAGCTATCGTTGGAATCTTACACATAGTAAATTAAGTTCTAACATTTTAAGTTAGTGCAAGCTATGTAGCTAACCCCTAATTTGTGAGTTGTGATATTAAAGGGCTCGGTTTAAACAGTGGAATGGAGTTCCTTCGAGCTTTTCCATTCCCTCCTTTTCCAAAATCTCAACTCACAAACACACATGCTAAATAATCAGAGGAAATCGAAGGGACAAGGGTCATACGGTCATTTAGAGGGACTGATCCAGAAGTTACGAACGGGGTGGATACTACCTGCTATTACTTAATATGTGTTCCTTAGTAACTGACAATTACACAACAATGTGCAACTATGTCATTGTGAAAGAAACGTGGAAAAAAGAGGGTAGAGGTAGAGTTCGAATGTATAGGTTTTGATATGACATGACAATAACCGAGCACTCGCCTCCATACTAATGTACTTGATTTATTTGTATGTGCACATTAAATCTGTCCCTGATTATATGATCAATTTGCACATTCTCAAAAGTGAAAGACTAAACTACAGATTGCCTTATATAGTTCATGAAGATGAAGTACTCGCCTTCTTATATATGATTTAAATATTTCAAGATTAATCAATTTGTTCTGAGCATATTCTCTCTTTTACCGGCATATTGCTTAACAAATTTTCTCTAAAGGAATACATGTAGTTTAATCACAAAAAGTAGCAAATTGAGTACCAAAACAGACTACATAGCTGCTCCGGTTCTGGTACCAGCATTTTATTATTTTAGTGAGTATGGTTTTTTACTTTTTAGCACACATCAGAGTAGTGCTGCTATGTTACGTCAGTAGATTTGAATGATTATATTTCATAGTCCACACTTGTTCAACCTGGCACCATCACGTCATTATGGGCTTTCCCAAATGAAGTCTCCAATGCTGACATGGCACCAGGATGAGGGATTTAATTTGTGCCGAATAATCACTTTTTGGGCTGAAATTTTCAGCTTTCAGCTTTTTTAACTTTATAGAAAATTATGTTTGAGAATCACTGTTTCAGAAGTGGAAACAAGGTTAATATTACCTGAACTGTTATCAATGTTCTTGTTCTGAATCATAAAAGTTGCAGCTTAGAAGCTGAAAAACATATGTCTATTGTATTGCTGTCAATTTTATGTGTGAGTAAAACATGTAGTTTTGTTGATGTTTATGCTTCTCCAAATTTGCAGATGGATGATCCTGTCCACATTGAGAGGTTCAATCATGACTGCTCCAGGGAGCTTCAAGTGGCATCTGCTGAGCGGCACAAGATATGCTCTCAGAATTTCGACTTTTTCCTTGTGCTTGATTTAGAGGGTAGGGTTGAGATTCTTGAGTTTCCGGTTCTAATGATTAGTGCTAAAACAATGCAAGTTGAAGACATTTTCCACAGGTTTTGATCTGCCACTTTATAGCATGTCTAGCAGGACTAGTGTCCTATGATATAGCCTGAGACATTCTGTGTTTCTTTCTTTTCTATTTTTTATTTTTTTTTTGTAATTATGTACTACTGTTTTGTTTCCTCTCTAGTTCTTGAAAGAACATCTAAAGTGAAAGAAAGTTTAGATAATAACATGTTGAAATTTATTTATTTGTTTTCTTTTTATTCCCCCCGCAAAATGGTGATTATCAGAAAGTTCAACCTCTAGTTCTAGAAATTCTGTTGAGAATAGTTATTCATTGAACAGAAATAGTAAGTGCTTGTGCTTTCATTCCTCATGGGTAACAACTGGTTTGTGAATCGTGCAACATATTTGAGTTTAGTATACTTTGACCTCTTAATTATTATATTTTGAATTTAAAAATTAAACTATTACTATGTGTATATGAGGATTAACATTTTCAAGATTTGTTCTGTTTATAATTTTACTTTTCCAATGTTCACTTAATAGGTTTGTGAGGCCCACAGAAATGAGTGAACAAAGAATAAATGAATACATTGAAGGGAAGTATGGAAAATTTGGGGTTGACAGGTATGCAGTTTGTTTTTCTCCCTGCCATCTCTTTTGTTGTTCAATTGTTCATGCTTGTCATCTGTGTAAAAGTCTTCTCGGTTTTTCTCATTTTTGTTTCTCCTATAAAAAGAAGTTTAAGAAGCAGGTAGAACAACTCTTCATGCAGTGTTGGTGCTTTCATACTATCATCTGTACATTATGGTTTCTTGTAAACATTTTAGGAGAGTAGTTTTTGCTATGATTTGATATTTTGATTAACAGCGGATTAGATTTGTGAAATATGATCGACTGATTGTAATTTCAGGATGACTGATTGCAAAAAGTCATATCCTTAGAGTGCTTACTTAAGGATTAATGCTGTTGCTACTGCCCACATTGTGTGCCACACTAATACCTTTTTAATTTATTCTAGGGTATGGCATGACACAGCGGTGCCCTTCAAGGAAGTTATTCAACAATTTGAAGCATGGCTGATGCAACGTCAATTGTGGAAAGGTGGGAGCCTTGATGGTGCAGCATTTGTAACTTGGTAATATTGCAGTTCCAGAGTTCACCTCTTCCGCTTCTTTTACATTTTCTCGTTTGTAGTGTCAATTCTTACCTTAGTTTCAATATGTTTCTGTTACTGCATCTCGAATTTAGCAGTATATGTGTGTAGTATATGGTGGTTTCAGATTTAACCCCTTCATTTATAAGGAGAGACTGAGCTTGCAATTATTTCCTTTCTTACATATCTTGAATAATTTGATTTGTTTTTGTATGGAATCCTTTTGCTTTTGCAGTGGAAATTGGGATTTGAAGACAAAGGTACCTCAGCAGTGTCAGGTGTCAAAACTAAAGCTTCCACCATATTTTATGGAGTGGATTAATCTAAAAGATGTATATCTCAACTTTTATAAAAGAAGGGTGAGTTTTTTTAATGTAAAAAGCTGAGGGTATGATTCTATGATATCAAATACTGTTTGCTTTTCCCATGATGACCCATAAAGTCTTGGGTACATGAATTGTCTAGCAGAGTGACAACTTGATTTAATACCATTATACCAATATAAGGTTGCATTATCCTGTAGAATTTTGATTTAATCCTAAACCAATACACTAACCGTTTCATAACCCATGTCTTTTTAGAAAATTTAACATATTTCTCGAGATACATTATAAAACTGGAAGGAGAGTGTGCGACTTGACTCATTGATTTTGGCGAGTTAGTTATTTAGTTGGTTATGCCAGCTCATTTAGTTAGAATGATAGCTAAATTAGTTAGTCTTCCAGTAACTTCCAGTAGAGTGTAGCTTGTGTAAATTGTGGCAATGTAACTAATTTGCAGTAGATGAGTTCATTCTCCCAATTTACATCAGCTTCATTCTTCTTTTCTTCCCTTTTTCTCCTCTCCTTCATCAAATTCTCTCTGTTTCCCTTCGCTCCATTTCTCATCCTTCTCTCAAGAGCTCACATCATAGAGATTGATGAGAGCTCCATCTTCTTAGCACGCAGTTTCCACAGAGTTTATTGGCTTGGTTTTGACTTAATCTTAGTGGTAAGGGTAGATCAAAAATAGGAGCATGAAAAATGTACGACAAACAAGACAAAAAATGGAAATACTATATAGAATTCATAAGCTTGAGCTTTTAGCAAGTTTCTTCCATTGATTGACTGACAGCATAAAATTATAGTGTAGTAAATATGCTATATATGAAATAGGGTATTTTTTAAAACTAGTTTAGCATCTGATCCATTTGCACACTGATTTTCTTATGTTTTGTTTAATGCTAGTTTCTAAACTTAAAATGTTGTATCTTTTATGATGGATGGATTATAGGCCACAGGAATGATCACAATGATGAAGGAACTGCAAATACCATTGAGAGGAAGTCATCATCTTGGAATTGATGACACCAAGAACATAACAAGGGTATTGCAGCACATGCTACTTGATGGTGCACTTATCCAGATTACTGCAAGGAGGAATCCGAAGACGCCAGCAGAGGTTAACTTTCTCTTCAAGCACCGTATTAGATAGCGGCTTTGTCGTTGTCGATGTATTATGTAACTTCTAAGTGATTTGTGTTTATGTTCTGCTGGGTTTTCGAGTGTAATGATACTTGCATGAGTTGTCTACACTCTCAATTAATCCGAACCCAGGTAGCACAGTTAACTTGGTTTTGTTGACTTCATATAGTCGTGCTTGGTTAGTTAGTTATGTACAATTTGTAAATCTTATACATGAAGCCTGTTTTTTTAAAAAAAAAGGGTTAATAAATGCTTGGTTGCGTAGGATTAGCAAGCTAATCATCACTTGATTGGTGAAACTGCTAAAGAACCCAAATGCAATGCAATCCTTTAACGTGATTTAACTGCGTTTAAGTTTTCTTTTTACATTTCTACATTAGTTTGTCATTTCAAGGAATGATTTTACTTTCTTGGGTGAGATTAAACGCAAGCACAAAGATAATGGGGATGGGGTCTAGCGAGGTGTGTAAGTACTAATTAGTGTGTAAGTTTCATTTTTTTGTTTTTATCCCCAGACATTTAGAATGACTTCTATTTGTGTTCCTAGTATTTAAATCGTCATATTTGTATTCCTAACATTAGTAAAAATGATTCAATGTTATCCTATTGTCAATTACACATTATGAACTTTAGTTGGAGTGTTGAAAACTTCTTTTTGAAGTTAGAATACAAATGTTTGGGACAAAATCGACGATCCACTCATTAATTAAGAGTTAAAAATAATCCTGTAACATTTATATAATTCACTTTTTTAGAAACATAATTGAATCTGAACACAAATTGTAGGTACAATGTTGAAATCAAACACATTTAAGTGATACCAAATTGAGAATGAATACATCCAAGTGAGAATAATAAAAAAATACAATCTGATCTATTAGTATAATTGACAGTAGGATAACATTGAATCACTTTTATAAACGTTAGGAATACAGATAGGACAATTTAAACGTTAGAAATACAAATAGGATTTACCCCAAACGTTGGAGACAAAAAACGATACTTTACACTTTTCTTTTAAAAGCGAATTGAGTGTATCTTGTATCCTATTTGTAGTTTTGACTAAATTCCTATAATGATTCCTAAGATTCACGACTTTTACTATTTTAGTCTCTCAAATTTAAAATTTACTATACTGGTCTTCGAGATACAGCTCCAGGCACCATATTGGTCCTTGAATCCTTTTCAGTGTTAAGTCAACAAATAGAATGCTGAACTACTTCTGACTTGCAATGCTAGACACATGGCTAAATAGTGTCTTTTCGTTTTATTTCTTAAATAAGGCAAACCTGAGGTTGTTTTGGAGAATGGAGAGAGATATAATAATTTACACATCATATAAACTCTTTTTCCTCTTCTTATTTTTGCCTTGTTTAAGTGACAAAACGAAGTGATGATGTTTAGCCATGGAGTAAATGCCCAAAATGGTCCCTAAATTTCAAATCGCTACTCAATTTAGTCCCCAACTTTTAAAAATGACCAACTAAATCCCTGAAATTTCCAGAAGTGCATCCCTGTTAGTCCACCATCTAAACATTGATGATGTGGAGTGTGAAGTGTCATATGGGCATTCCAGCTGTATGCTGATGTGTACCAAACTTGAATTTGATTCAAATTGGTATCTGAAATTGTTTAATAATACACAAATTAGTCCATTTTTAATTATAAAGTCCTAATTCTCAAATTATTGTCTTCTCTTCTTCGACCTCTCTGCTGTCTTTTTCTCTTCTTCGATCTCTCTGCTATCTTCCAGTTCATCTTGTTTTCTCGTTTGCATGAGTGATTATAGGTGGTAGGGGGAGAAGACAAAGTAGCTCAAGTAGGAACAACTCTGCAGTGAGACCTTATAGCAGCAAAGAAATGCGCAATAGGGGAGGTAAGAACGTTGTTTTCTGCAACTGCAGGCTTCAGATGATGATGAAGTACTCAATGACAGCAGAGAATTCTGGTAGACCATTTTATAGTTGTCCAAACTATGAGGTAAGGTTATGGCTCTGAATAAAATTAAGATGGTTTCACTTTGAGTTTGGATTCACCTGCGTTTTTTACTTTACAGTATGGAATTCATTGTAATTTCTTCCGCTGGACTAATGGATGTGAAAAACCAGTTTATGCAATACGCATTTCACAAGAAATTTTGTATTAGTTTAATTGGAGGATAATATGCTTAAAGAGTGATGTTAAAACCTTAAAGATGATGATAATGGTGTTGCTGGCTTTTGTAGTTACCTTTGGTGTGTGTTTAGGTTTAGCTTGTTGGATTTTATTGTAAATAAATGATGAATGTATTATGAAATTTTAAATTTCTTAAGTGGTATGTAATGTCTTGATGAAGATGCAAAAAAATAAAATACTAATTTTGCATGAGTTCAACTCTGATTCTCATTGAATTTTTAGATAGTCATTCACCTTCTTTATTGATTGCATATGCCCATTAAATTTCTGGACAGTCATGCTCTAATACACTTTTAAAGCAAGCTCTTTAAGTGAATCCTTTCATTGTTTCTAGAAGTTTTGCCACAGGGGACACGCACAAGTGATGCGCGCCTGGCATAACCTCACACAATGTTAGGATCAGACGCTACAAGGTAACAAAATAGTCATTCAATATATGTTACAGTCACCGATAACACAGATAACTTAATTCGGAATAGTCTTTCAATTTTTTGTTATTAATGCAAAATAGTCCTTCAAATTGTGTTCATTAATTCAAAATGATCCTTAAAATCATATATCGTGCTTCTAATTGAACCTTATAGCCTATAGGTTACCTTCTATATGTCAGAGATGAAGCACTAACTATGCTCTGTCTGATCTCTAATATCTTCATGCAAGAGCTCCAAAAATCACTTTTAGGTGCCTTTGTTCTCAACATGAACAGTAACCCATACAATTGGATATACATGGTTATTTGCGTCCTAACCCATGACGCACAATAGTCAACCTCCATAATAGGTCTTCAAAAAAGCACCATCTAGTCTTACCAAGGGTCTACAGTCACCCACAAAATCTTTTTTGTATCCATCTAAACAGACATAAAACCTTTTAAATAACCGTCTCTGTTAGGCATTGGACTAATACCTAACTTGATAACTGAACCCGGATTAGATCTTAACAACTTCTCTGCATAATCTCTCAGTTTATCATGTTCTTACTTGGCTACTTTAGCTTCTCTCCCCACCACCCATCATTACTCACGCAAACAAGAAAAAAAAATGAATTGGAAGATAGCGGAGAGGTCAAAGAAGAGAAGAAGACAGCAGAGAGATCGGAGAAAAAAAGATAATATTTTGGGAATTAGGGATTTATAATTGAAAATGGACTAATTTGGATATTGTTAAGTAATTTCAGATGTCAATTTGAATCAAATTTAAGTTTGGTACACATCAGCATATAGGTGGAATGTCCACATGGCACTTCACACCCCACATCATCAACGTTTAGACGGTGGACTAACGGAGATGTACTTTTGAAAATTTCAGGAATTTAATTGGTCATTTTGAAAAATTAGAGACTAGATTGAGTAGCGATTTAAAATTTAGGGGGCCATTTTAGGCGTTTACTCTTTAGCTATGTGTCCAGCATGACAAGTTTGAGCTAATTAAACACTTTATTCACTAATTTAATACTAGAAAGAGTCTAAAAATTAATATGGTGCCTAAAATTAAATCTCAAAGACTAATACAAATAATTTTAAATTTAAAATACTAAAATAATGGAAACGGTCAATTTGAAGAATCACTCTAGGAATTTAATCTTGTAGTTTCGGTTGGGTTTTTTTAGCTCCGTTTGAATTTAAAAAAGAAAAAAAAAGCAAATTGAGTGTTATATTCACTTATTTAGAAAAAAAATAGTTTCATTATAGAAAGAAGACCAACTGACCAAGTGGCTATTGACAGAACAACGAATCCAGAAAAAACATATATTGCAGCATATCTCATTCAAGTATTCAACCCAAATTCTGACCAAAAGAAAAAAAAATCAACCCAAATATATAATTTTTAAATTTTTATTATCTATTTTTTATTTTTTTATGTTGATATACTTTATAATATTTTGTTTCTCTTTGTAATATGTTAAGTTTTGTAGCAAAATGGTTTCTATATACAAAAGGTGGATGTTGTTATTAAGGGTGGCAAGTGGGGAAGTCCGTTTCACCCCGCCAAAAGTATGTTTTTTGATGGGCTGGCCTGCTTTGCTCCGTCTAATAAGATAATTTTAGAATCTCACTCTGCCCCCACTTAATTGCGAGTTGGCGGGTTAAACCCGCCAAAACTCTTTTTTTTTTACTATTAACTACTAAATAATATATATAATTTCACAACCATATTAATAAGTTTATAATTTCTAAACGCATAAAAAATATATTTTTTATATTCACAAACATTAAAGTCTTTGTAATTATAAATATCTAATAAACATAATTATAAACCAAATTTTCATCCAAAACATAATTATAAATATTGTCTCTAAAATAACATAAATATAATCCAAAATACTCAATTTTCATTTTTATACTCTTATAAGTTGGGTTTTGACAAAAAATTGCAAAAATACCTTCTTACAAAAAAAACTAAGTCCGATGGAAAAGTCCATCCCGCCAAAATCCGCTAAAGTCGACGGTTTAAACGATGCGGGTTAGGCGGACTTATGTTCTTTGGCAGTCCCAATTTTTTAGCTCGGCCGTCTTTTTGGCGAATTA
This sequence comes from Arachis duranensis, assembly GCF_000817695.3. Lineage (NCBI taxonomy): Eukaryota > Viridiplantae > Streptophyta > Magnoliopsida > Fabales > Fabaceae > Arachis > Arachis duranensis. The sequence continues at coordinate 31,488,886 of NC_029774.3, read as the reverse complement.
TGCGAACCGGCCCAGCGAGTTTAGGCCCATTTGCCACGGTTTGTTATTAATTGCAATGCAAAGGTTTTAAAATTATGTATGAATTATCTTGAACTGAGCAAAATTAAGTATTTCTCTTTTTTTTTTCCCGGTAACATTCCAAATTCATTTAAACATCATGACTATGACTTTTGGCCCTTCTTTTTCAGAAGTGAAGGATATATTTTTTTTAAATTTTTTTCTACTAAAAGCGTAGTGGATAGCCATAGGATATTTTACATGTTCACATAGTTCCTTTCAATTCTCCACTAAAAATCCATCAGATATTTTGCACTCGAGAATAATAGATCAACGATCATATTATTTTTAATGTACATCTCTTTTACACTTCTTTATGATTTTTTTATCAATTATTTTTAATATCAGAGAAATGTTCCACTTCCTCCAAGTCTCACTGAACACTTAAAAGTCAGGAACAAGAACAATCATTAATTCATTACCATACCTGTTGTAACTTGTAAACACCAATATTATAATGTTGCATTCTCAGTGTCACAAGCTTCTCTTCCCAAATCTCCCAGTTCCTCTCTCACTGACCCACCAATACCAACACCATAACCACTCCCCTGTTCTTCATTTTCTGAATAGACGCAACAATGGTAATACTCTTCACGTACTCTCAGCTATTCCTCCAGAAGCTTCACCAGTGCTGATTACTCACTTAGCCCAAGAATTCACAATTACAGGCACCATTCAATTCCCTCTTTTTACAGCCACAAACGAAACACTGCAGGTTGCTTCTAGTGTTCTTCTCACAGGGGCCACCACTGCCTTCTTCTTTCGTACCGTTGTGCGCCGTATCAAACGTGTCAAAGAATTGGTACTCCTCTCTTTCTCTTGAGATTTGATTCTTATTCTATATGCAACCAGTGTTTGTATTGTACTGTTCATGTTCTGCTTCATGCGGTCATGCCTATGGGATACGTATAACATCATGTTCTTAACATTCTTTTAAAAATAAAGTAGAAATAGGTTGTTTACCATTTTTTCCGAGTAACTAAGTTTTAACCAAAATTAATTTATATGTCGTGTTTTTAATGATAGGAAACTGTGGTTAATTAATTTAGGTTGAAATATTTTATTATTACATGAAAAATGATCATAGACTTTTTTTTTCGCCCTTGGTTTTACTGTTGGAAATATTTAAAGTTTGATTTTAGTACCAATAATATATGGAAGATTTTATGTACAATTATGTTTAATTCATTTTTATAAGAATAATTTCAAAAATTGTATACATAGGATGATTGATTAATTAATAAAAAGATCTTATCTAGTTAGTATGTTAAAACTAAGGCCCAAACTAAATCATAACATGGCCACAATTATGCAAACGAGAATAGTCCAAAAACGGGACTTCGTTACTTTAATTATTCTTAGTGTAATTAACAAATACAAAGTGAATGATATATTTTTGGTAATCAGTTGATTAAATAAATTAATGAACATACATATTCAAGGGCTGATCTAAGGCAATATATATATATATGAAGAAAATTAAATCATGCTTTAAATTATCAAAAGATAGATGATGTTAGGCTGTTAGCTTCTAGAAATATATATGAAGATGATTATTGGTAGAGTTCATGCTTCAGTTGTCAAAGTGATAACTTTTGAGTAAAAAAGATGGTGGATTGGTGATAAATACCAATTTACTTCATCATTAAGAAATAATATTTCAAGTTATTCTATCATGTAATTGTACTTATAAATAGGTAAACCCATGCATGATGTTCTTCAAGTGAAGTTACAATAGGTGCATATAGCTTAGATTGAAAATCTTCATTATATTATGCGAATATAATTGAGTAGTTATCTGTATGTATTATGATTATGTTTCTTTTCTTGACTTATCAATTAGTATCTACAATTTATTTATAGCGATAATTTCCATTATCCAATAAATTTTAAGTTTATGAATGATCTCATTAGTATCCTTTTTTACCATTGGTGAAGAATATTTCCTATTGTGCTCCAAACTTTATATTATTTTCTGAAATGTGATTTTGGTTCCAGAAATTTAGGTCCGCTGGAGTGAATAAATCACTAAATGGGTTGAGAGCTATGCAGTCAAATTCCATTAAAGTTAAGGCTCCACCAGCACCTGATCAAGCATTGCTGGGAGCAGTTATAGCAGGTGTTATTGCTCTTATTCTCTTCAATCTGACCTCAAATGTAGACACAGCTCTAAGTCATCACACGGTTTCAAATAATTTCTCGGTTTGTGTCTCTTGACTCATTATTTCTTGTCGTGTTTTTCTTTTTGAAGGACTTGTTGTTTTTGTTCATTCATATTTTAGTGAAACGAATAAAACTTACAAATAAATCAAAGAAACTATATCTTACCAAGAGTTACACAAAAAATTAGCATATTCCAATCAAGAGAGTCTAACGGAAGAAATTTTATCTTTTCCAGGCCCGCCAAATTACAATCACCATAAGGTAGTTGTTATTTCCAATCTTATATACCTTAACACATTTTCATAACGATGCTAAAAACTAGCTTATATTTTGTGACAGGACAATGATAACGGGTTTGTGCTACCTTGCAACATTTATCTACGGTTTCAGTTCTATTGGTCTATTGCTTTATTCTGGCCAGCTTGCCACCAATATTAGCTTTATGGGAAGGTCAGTTACTGGAAAGAAAATTGACAAGAAGATCATTGAGCAGCCAGGCATCTTTTCAAGTTCAACAATCAAAAATATCACAAGTGATGATAATAAACTGAGTACCCCCAAGGAAGATCAAAGCCAAAGCAAGTCAACATAATTGAATTCCATAATATTGAATGTGAAGATTTTATTGTGCATCTTCATCCAAGGAAACTGTCCATTAATTGACATGTGTTACTACTTTTTTCAATGTTGTTCCCACTTTTTGGCAAAAGCTACTATTCAGACAGTAGTGTTGGATTGTTTCAATAGTTGATTACAAAAGGTTTAGCTATAATGTAATGATGAATATTTTTATGAAAATTATTTTAGATATGGTAGTGGGTTCGATTATGGTACCAACTTTTAGGCTACAAGACTAATTTAATGGTATCTCCTCGTAAAAATTATACATGTTTAACAACTTGTGGGCCTGGAAGGTTAGTGAACATTTTATCCAATTAATTAACTTCAATATGAACTACTGGATTAGGGTGGAACCAAAATGGAAGAGGAAAGCATATTACACAGATTGAATTTCAAGTTTTTACCATAATTACAAATTTCTTGAAGGTTTAGTAACCCTGCACCCACACCCAAAGAAGATTAAAAGAAGAATATAAATGAAAAAAAAAAATACAAACATCACTTTGTCTGTCAATTAGTGGCTAATAGATATTTTGACAATTTCTTTTAATTTTAAAATTTTAATTAAATATATAATATTTTTTTAAACTTATATTTTATATTTTTTAAATAAGTTTTTTAGTTAACAATTTTAAAATATCTTTCTTAAACACATTAACCGTTCTATTAATCCCATAATATATAATCAAGATCAATTATTTATTTAAAAAATTTATTTTATATTTTTATTTGCCATGTTACAGTGACATGCATTAGTTACTTTAGATTGAAAACATTTTTTTGCCATTTTTCATCAAATTAAGAAATTCTAATATCATGTTAGAGTTATTTTTGATAAGTCAGCGATTGGTGAATTAGTATTTTCAAAAAAAAAAAAAAATCAAATTTTAAATTTAAGTTAAAATCAATTTTGCACGGTCAATTAGTTATTCATTTGTATTTCGATTAAAAAATAAAGTTAGATTCTAATTTCATGTTAGGATCCCTCATGTTCTGATAATTAGTGGCTAATAGATATTTTGACAAAAAAAAAATTCTAATTTCTTGTTAGAGTCACTATTGTACAGCCAGTTATTAGTTACTATTAGTGTTTTGATAAAAATTTAGACTCTAATTTGATGTTAAAATTACTCTTGCATTATCAAGTAATTGTTGATTAGTGCTTTGAAAAAAAAAAAAACCCATACTCTAATATCTTGTTAGGATTACTCTTGATCTTCCAAAATTAAAGCTGATTTATAAGTATTTTGACAAAAAAGTTACAGAAGCTTCTGGTATTGGGAGTAGATATCAATTTCAGTGAACTTGAATTTTTTGATGATCTTCTTAATAGAAACGAGCAAAATAGAGAAGATGATCAAAGTAGTTCTAAGAAAAAGTTACAATCATTGCCCCCTATTTGCTTTATGAGGTGCAACTTTAGGTTATTGCTAATACTTTTAATTTTTATATTGATGTAATATAGTTATAGATTTGTAGCATTTATTTTTATTTAGATTTTTAACATGATTTATTATTTTTCAAGAGAATTTTGTATATTAATATTTTGAGTTTAATGAAATATCTCATTTTGTAGTAATTAATTTTAGTATATTTATATTATACATAATAATAATAATTGGTGGCAAAAATAATTGAGATTCTAAAAAAAAAGATAGATAGTTGCTTCTAAGAAAATGAGTATAATATAACTAAAAAAGTTTTAAGATTTTAGCGGCAATAATAATGACAACTAAAAGTGAATAACATTACAATTTTAGAATTATTTTTAGTGGCAATATAAATTGCCGGTAAAATAGGTTTTGGCGGCAATAGTAATGGCCATTAAAAGTGAATAACATTGCAATTTTAAAATTACTTTTGGTGGCTATATAAATTGCTAATAAAATTACCGCTAAAAGTTATATACTTTTTGTGGTCATTAAAAAGATTTTTACCGACAAATGTTTTAATTGCCGCTAAAATTTTTTAGCGACAAAATATAAAACAGCTAATGTCTAATTATCGGTAAATGTATTAGCGACTATTTTTATTGTCGTTAAAAGCAAAATAAATAACTGCTAAAAGTAATTTTTTTGTAGTATAATTTTATGATAAAATCACTTACACTACAAGGTAGTTGTTTATTGCTTTAACAAAAGATTATACTCTAATTTCGTTTAAGATCACTCTTGTTCTTCCAATGATCAATATGTGTTTTGACCAAAAATCATTGATTTCGTGTTAGAATAATTATTGCACTACTAGCAGTACAGTTATTGGTTTATCAAGTGTTTTGATGAAAAGGACAGATTCTAATTTTATATTAAACTCATTGTATACCACCAATTTTAACTTAGGTATTATTGATAACTAGGAACCCAGCATGCACGTTACTACTGTTTTAACTTTTAAGTGTTAATATAATTTATCAAATCAAAATATTAAGACTATCAAAAAGTAGAAAAAAAATTATACAAAATTTTTTATAATTATGTAAAAAAAAAATACAAAATAATTATATATATAAAACAAAAAAAGTTAATAAATTTTTAATTTTCAAATATAGTATTTTTGCCACAAATTAATTGTCTAATAAGAAAAAAGAACAAAAAATAAAATATACAGCAGAAACAAAAGGATAATGATAAAAGATAAAGAATAGTTGTCTTACTTTTTTATTAGATCGTTAAGAAATATGTTTTTAGCAATTTAAATTATCGAAAGAACTTTTTTTACTAGACCTTTAAAGATGTCATTGACAACCTAAATTAAAATGATGAAATTGAAAGAATTAATACTAATAGTTACCTTAAATTGGATCATTTAATTTTTTTATGCAACAAGCAAATCAAATTATTCACCTCACGTGAATACACAAAAAAATGCATAAAAGTACCTATAAAATTTATTTAAAAAAATTGCATAAAATGTCTTATAAACTTATTTAAATAAATCCCTAATTAATTATCATAGAAGTTGGTCAAATTTTTCTAGATAAAGCTATGAAATAAAAAATTAAATAAAAAATATGATTCCAAACTTAAATTAACTCTAACTAATTTAAAGTAGATTTGATCTTATTAGATTAAATCTGATTTAATTTAAATAATATTAAACACCTAAAATATGATAATTAATTTAAACTATATTTAATTTAAATTTTAAATATCAAAAAAGTATTACTAAACAAATTAAATATTTTAACAAATCCTAACAATAAACCAAATTTAAATCTAATTAAATAAATTCAAATTCAATTATGATGTAATCCAATAATGTAGATGTTCTCACTTGAATGCTTGCACTTTAAATACTTTTTGAATATGAACTAAATCTAATAAGCTTAGTTAGATGTGGTCTAGATTTAGTAAACTTCTCGTGGTTATTTATATTTCAAAAAAATTTATATTTCTTCCTCATTAAGTTGATGCAATTATATTTGAGATGAATTTTTGATTTTTTTTTTATCTCCAAGGTCAACATAATGAAATTCTCTTAGTAATCAAATCTTTAAATATGACAACATTGCAATTCTATTATTTGATTTTAGAATGACAAAAATATCCTTTTGAGCATGTATCATCCTCTCTTTCTTTAAAAAGTTATGTCCTTAAATCTACATATATATAAAAACAAGAAAAATTAGATACACTAAACACAATTGAATTATAATACTTACAAAAAAAATTAATTTTGTTAAAATTGTCATATATAATCCTTAATACTTTTAACGGACCATCTTCTCTAGCTGTAGTTTTTCTCTAAATAAAAAGCTCCTCTTTTATCCAATGAATCCAAATCAATTTCCTGGTTCAAAGACCATGTTTAATGGATCTTTTTGACTAATTGAATTGTGGCAATGGCCTTCTTGTTAACTATGTTATGAGTCTTCGTATGTACAAGTTTAACTTTTTTAACCTTATTTTCACCATCTAAATTAATATCATTACACAAAGATAAAAACATTAAATTTAAAATAGTCAAATAGTTAAAATTATTTAAAGATTCACAATGATAACAATCAACAGATTTATGAGTTTCAGAATTATAAGAAAGCCCAATGTCTCACAAATAATTATCTAAAATATTCTTAATATGTAAGATATAATAATTTAAATAACTAGCATAAGTTAGCACATAATCAATCTCTTTGAGAAATAATTTAGCCATGTGTGTGAAATCTTTAATAGTTTGATATACAATTAAATCTGCCATCATATTAAATCTGTCTACAATAAGAATAATGATATATTTATAGTTTTTTACCCTATGCAAGTCAAGTAAGAATCCATAAAAATTAAATATCCATTCAACTATGAATAGGAATAAACAAAGGGATGAACAATATATTTAACAGAACTTGAAATTCAACTTGCCTACATAAAATGCAATCAAAATAAATTCTTTCAATATTTTTACGTCCTTGAAGCCAACAAAAATATATGAACATATCTGAGATTTTTTTTTTTATTTTGCTATGGTTATTTAAATCAATATTCTCACAAGCAATATATACAAAAAAAATTAGAATTAGTTGCATAAAAAATCTTCATATATTCAAATACTAACAAATTAAAAGTATGAGTAGTGATTAAATCATACATTTTGAGTAATTCATGAGTAACCACATTTTCATTATCTTGTTCAACCATATATGGAGAATAATCAAGCAGCTCAGTCTATTTTGTATGCTTCTTGTTAAAGTTCCTTTGAATTATCAAATGCAAAACATACAACATGTAACACTCTATCACATAAAGTCTTACACTATAGCCGTAAATCAAAAGTGGTGAGATATTATGACATCTAAAACAGAAAAGTACATACATAATATTCGAAGAAATATAATTTAACTAGGAAACTGTGAAAGAGAGGATAAAACAAAAGCGATAAATCATCATCACACACGTAACGTAAAGATAAAAGAGTCAATATATATATATATATATAGGATTCAGAAGGAGATACATAGTAAGTACTAGTCTCGACTTACGAAAAAATGCCGGCTAAAAAATATTACAAACCAAAAGTATACCTAAAATATAATCTTATTTTTCCAAAATAAAACCTCTAAGAGAGATATATAAGTACATATTCAAAAGTGGAGAATAAATATACTAAGCACAAAATATAAAAATACAAAAGGAGTCTTTGCTTTCCAAAAAAAATTTAGCATGCTCAACGAGGTGCATCACGTCCTGTATCTGAAAATCAACAAAATTGGCAATGAATAAGAACTCGAAGATTTTCAATAGGATAATAGTTCCAAATAGAGACGATATAAAACTATATGAACCCGCTAGACAATCCTAAACTCCAACACCCAAAATTCAAGCCTAGGATTATACTAAACCAAATAGAGTTAGAATATACTAAGTTCTCAACTATACCAGTGGTCCATAACCTCGGTTCTCCACAACATATATCAGCATCTTTCTTTTTAGTATCACAGTTGTTCAGTATTTAATTCAGTAATTAGTTTAATAGCAGCAAACACAAGTAATAAGATTCAAATACAAACAAGATCAATTATAACAAATCCGACAATTAGCAATTAAACAGAGTTATTCACATGGGTAATTCAAGTACAATATACACACCCAAACAATAATAGATAAATGTACACGATGCATGCCTGTCCTACTAGCCATGAGCTCACGCGTCGGTTATATTGCCAAAATCTGACTCAAGTAAGCGAAATTAACCAATGTCCTTACCCCAAGGTTCCACAAATAAATATGCAAGCGAGATTCACTATCATCCTTGCCAATCACATTAAACCACGAGTAAGCGAGATTAACCATCATTCTTACCCAAAAAATCATGAACAAGCGGGATTAATCACCATTCTTCCTCGGGAGAAAATTCAAATCAATGCACGAGCGAGATTCACCACCGTCCTTGTTATTTTAGTTATTCAGATCTCAATCAAATCAATGCACAAGCGAGATTCACCACCGTCCTTGTCATTTTGATAAGTTCATAATCATTAAATTCATTAGTCACAATTCTCTACAGTAATCAATTTCATTTAATTCACCCACATTTCTTCCAGAGCCTAAATAATAGCTATCGGACTTCATTTGGGGTTTACAGGAATTTACAAGCTTGTCGAAAAAGCTAAACAGCTAAATACATAGTTTTTTTCAAGAAAACAGGACCTGTGCGTGCATATACCTCTATGCGCACGCACATACTAGAAGCAATTTCTGACTCATGCGTACGCTTCATCCTTGTGCGTACGCACGAGCACTTACACTTGTCCTGATTGGTGCGCATGCACAACCCTGTGTGCGCACACGCAAGCCAAAATTGCTGGTTTTCTGCATAATCTCATATTTCAAATTTTTTTATACTCGTTTTTAAACGTTCATAACTTTCTCTACAAAATTCTATTTTCCTCCGTTCTTAGACGATTTTAAAGATATTTTCACTAGCTTTAATTTAAGATAGATTTTATACAAATTCAACTTTCAAGAACCAAGTTATGTCCCGTCAAAATTAGTTAAAATTCTGTTTTCTACAAAAATCTACATAATATCATTTTAACAATTCTCTAATTTACTTCATTCCTAACCATCACAAACCATTATTAGGCACCATCAACACACAATTATGAATACTCAATCACCTTCTAATTATTCAAGCCTAATCAACCTAATTCCATCTTATATGACATAAGCTATCAAAATGTCCATTCACAACAACAATCACAACTCACCAGTTATCTATCCAAACTTATCATTTCGACCACAATTCACAACATGTGTAAATTCTGAGTAATTAGTAAATAATTAACTAATAAATTAATTTTTATTTAAAGAAATAAAAAATTAAATTTTATAGTTTAGAATGGAAGAAATAATTAAAATATGAATTTTGATACTAACTTTAAGGGTTTTGGCTCAAAATTGAGCCGAANNAGAGCAGAACGGTGGGGAAACGGAGGAAGAACTCAAACCCTTGCCCAAATTCAATTCACCATAACTTTCAATCAGGAGCTCCGATTGATGAGCCGTCAGCAGCCACATGTTCGTCTTGGAATGCTCTTCAAAACCATTCTAACCATGAGGTAAGACTGCTGCATTTTTACTCCCAGTTTCTCTTCCTTTAGTTTAAAAAATGTTAGGTTTTGAGAATTGAAAAATTGAATTATTTTGTCGGTTTAGGTGAATTTTGGTAATGGAAAATTATTGGATTTTCACCCAATTGCTTGTGGGTAATGGTAAGGAACTCATAACCCTTGTGAATCCTTTAATTAAATGAGATTGGATAGTGAAATTAGTGGTTGTGTATGTAATTGTGTGAAATTAGATTGTGTAAATGTGAATTAGAACAATAATGATGATGTTGGAGGCAAATTGGATGATATCGGTGACTAGGAAGCGGACCATGGAGGTTGGGTCTTCGTTCGATGAGGATTTGAGATTTTGGACACTTGAGGAGTGGAGGTATTTTGTGGTGCTTCGGTATTAGGAAGAAATTGGCCGAGGTATTGTTTTGGTTTCTCGTAGATAATATATAATGTTTTGTGAAAATATAGGCTAGATGACCATAGGATAGGTTAAAAATGTGGGAATATCTTAATGCTAGTAACCTTGATGAAAATGTGAAATTATATTGTGAATAAGTTGATGAATGATGATTTTGTTGAGTTGGTTGTAGGAATTGTGTTAATTAATGTTGTTGATGGGAGTTGATGAATGATTATTGATGAATGTGAGTATTGATGACAAAATATTGAGGATTGGTTGAGTTGTATGTGTATATATGTGTGTGTGTGTGTGTGCGTGCGTGTGTGTGTTTGTTAAATAATGAATGAATTGGGAGTTGGAAATGATTTGAAAAGGATTTGAAAGGTGGTTTGTGTGTGTGTGTGTGTTTGTTAAATAATGAATGAATTGGGAGTGTGTGTGTGTGTATGTGTATGTTGAATAATGAATGAATTGAGAGTTGGAACTGATTTGAAAAGGATTTGAAAGGTAGTTTGGATGGGACCTAAGAAGGGTGACAAAGTTTGAGTTTTAGGGGAGGTGTTGCCAAAATTTTATGAGAATTTTAGGAATGTTTTAAATTTAAGAATGAAATTGAAATTGGTTGTGGTTTAAATGATTTGGTTTTGAGATTGGTTTGGAACTTTTGGTTTAAACAATTTGGTTTTGATTTGAATGATTTGGCTTTAGTTTAAATTTTATTTTGATCAATTCAAATTGAGAAGCTATGATTTTAAGGATTTTTAAGGAATTTAAGGAAATGAGATTGGTTGTCGCTCCTCTAAAATCTAGAGGCCTTGCCGAGGAGTTTAACTAACAAATGACATTCTTTTATATTTTAAAAGAAGAATTGGTTTTAAGTAAAATTGTTTTGAAGATTTTGGAAAATGTTACAAAGAGGTGATTTTGGTTTTAAAGGAAAAAGAGATTTGATATTTGAATTACCTAGGCAGTACGTAAAAGTTGTGGCTTAGTCCCACTTGCTTCGGGTCAAGATTTTAAAAGATTATGGTTTTGAATGTGAGTTTTGACCTGGCAAGGATCGTGGTGATGTATCGCTTGTCCAGTGTCGCGATGGACGTGGGGATCGTGGTTGTTTACCTCCCATGGGTTGTAAATGTGTTTGTTGCTATCGCAATTATTTACTGCCTACGTGTGTGCTGTTTTCTAATTGAAAATGTCTGTGGGGATCGAGGTTGTTTACCGCCCACAGATGATGGGGATCGAGGTAGTTTACCGCTCACCAGGTGAGGATCGTGGTATTGTACCGCTCACCAGTTTTTAAGAGGACGATGTCCGGGTTAGCTACCGGACATGTCGGGTTGGCTTTATAACTGCTCACCAGTTTTGTTTGATTGTGCACTATTTGGGTTTGTCTATGTGATTTTCCTATGCTTATTTGCTATATGTTCTACCTGTTGTATTTGCTTGCTACCTGTGTTTTCTTTGTCTGCATTGTTTGTTTGTGCAACTGAGATACCCCTTGTCTGGCAGAGAAGTTACGAGGGCAGTTCCACCAGAGTGTTGGAGGATTTGGAGTAATGGGAGAACTTGTGAAGGGTTAAGTTAGAAATTGGATTAGAACCTAAGAGCCCTAAATAGATTACCCTGTTATGGTTTTAAATTATAATTTTAGGATTTAAATCTGAGTGTCGAAGTTCTAGGATCGCCTCTGCCTTTTCCGAGACCTTATATATTATGTATGTGGGCACTATTACCATGCTGAGAACCTCTGATTCTCATTCCATATCTATATTGTTTTCAGATGCAGGTTGAGATGTGCCTCGGTGAGCGTCTGGAGGTTCCTATGGCAAGCGAAGTTGGGAAGTTAAGTTTTGGGGTGGTCTGTTATGTATTTTCTATTCATAGATTTTTGGGAGAACTATGTGTTTTCTTTATGCATAATGGGTTATTTTGGGATATATACTTATGCTTATATTATGTATATAAATATTCTCTGGCCAGCCTTGGCTTCGCAGGTTGAGCCCGAAGCTTGAATATTTTGTATCTTTTGACTATCCGCTCTTATTATATATGTGTTTCTACTTTTCTTTGTACCAAGTTTCCATTTACGTGAGGGTTGTGCTTTTTGTTTTGCGACTTTGCTTAAGAATTTCTTTCGAAGCTCCTCAAATATAAATTTCTTTCAACTATATTATGTATATATTTTATTTTAGAGGTCGTAATACCTGACCACCTCTATTTTACGACTTAAGCGTAAGACTCCGTGTGGTAGGGTGTTACAACATGACTTTTACATAACTTACCAAAACTTACCAAATACGGGATACCTTACCCTATCATGGCTTTTGACTCATTTTAACATATCAAAGCAATAGGTAATCAACCACACATTATATCCAATCACAAAACACATTCAAACTCAAACATACTCATTTCTCAAGTTCACACTATATTACAACAATTAGTCAACCATCAACCAACCATTTTCATTCAATCCTATCCTAGGACTTATAACCTAGATTTTCACTTAACTTTACATGATGTCTAGCTGAAACCAAAATCCGTACCTTAATGAAGGCGGTTTCCAACCCTTGAATCCTTCACTTTTCGCCCAATCCAAGCTTCAACAAAAGCTTCGCAACCACACCGAACATCCAATCACGCACCAAAATAACCAAACAAGCCAATCTACTCCATATAATCTAATTATATCAATTATTCAATAATTACACTAGGATTTTCACTCAAAATTAGAGATAATGAAGGAATTGGGCTTCCTTACCTTGTACCACTCAATCTCGGGTCAAAACTCCGCTAGAGATTGTTCTTGGGCTTCCCCTAAAATATAAAAATCACAATATTTCAATATTCACATACTCAAAACGCAAAAAGAAGAGAAATTTTGAAAATGGTTCAAGGTTCTTGGGAGTACTTACCGCAAAAGTGGTATAAAATCGAAGAGCACGACGAGAGTGACACGTGGCCACAAACGGGTCTTCGATCGGAGCTACAATTTGGAAGTTATGTGGATTTAAAGATTAAAGTGAATAGTGACTAAATTCGCTCTTCACTCTTTTCTCTCCTTCATGTGTATCTCTCTTAATAAGGGAGAATGTGTGCTGAGTTTGCTACATGTAGGGGATAAATGAGTGTGGGCTCGTGCCTAGTGAGACCCGTTTGTTAATTTTTGTCTATTCGACCTAACTTAGAGCCAAAATCTTTAAAATAAGTGTTTCAATTCGTATCTAAATATTTTTATTTCTTCCAATTATAAAAAAATTTCAAATTATTAACTATTTTCTCTCATAATCAATTTATTATTTAATTGAGTTTTACACAATACCTTGTCACATGTTGAGTACTTGAGACGTATACCATGTATCTACTCACTTAAGTATAGAATTGGTTTTTTTCTTTCTTTCTATCCATATTAATGGCTTCAAAACTTACCACAAAACCTGCAAAATCTTAAAAAATTGATATAAAAATACGAAACAATTCATTGTTAGATATATGATAAATTAAATACTTTTTAAACTTTAGTAACACTAATACATTCTTATCTAAACTAACATTTTTTAGATCTCTTTCGTAAGTGTGTTTATTGTTTTAAATTTTTTTTCATTAACTTTTCTTTCTCACTATGCTCTTTGTTTTTGATGCGTGAGCATCTTTCCTATCTTTTTCTAGTGAATTTGTATCTAATTTGTTGAGTTTAATAAAGAATTAATTATCTTTTAGCCAAAATGGATGCTAATTTGAGTCTTTTGCAATTTTGTTTATTTTAGGTAGCATTCGGCTGGATTTGGTGGAGTTTCTGCAGCACAAGAATCAAAGGAGATAGCAGTGAAGAGCGACGCGTACGCGTGACTGACGCGTGCGCATGATTTGGAGCTTTCCATGGTGACGCGTGTGCGTGACTAACGCGGACGCGTGATTTGAAGAATTTCACAGCGACGCGTGCGCGTGATCGACGCGTCCACGTGACTTGCGAAGAAGACCAGCGACGCGTACGCGTGACTGACGCATACGCGTGACATGCGTCACGTGCAGAAAACGCAGAAAACACTGGGGTGATTTCTGGACCCCATTTTAGCACCCAAGTTAGGCACAGATCCAGTGAAACCAAGTGGTCCCCACGTTATAAGACGCAGAGTAGTTAGTTAATTCTGATTTAAATTCAAATTTGATTTTAAAATAGGAAAAGATATTATTTTAATTTTAAAAATTAGATTTTAAATTTATTAGGATTAGTTATAAAAAGGGGAGACTTCTCTTCTATTAAGATTCTATTAGGGGATTCCATTAGGAAATTCTATACAAATTTACATTCAGCATTCCATGAGCAACTAACCCTCCATTGTTAAGGTTAGGAGCTCTATCTATTTGTATAGATTGATTTTATTACTTTTTCTATTTTAATTCATGTATGGATTTATAATTTAAGAATTATTTTTGCTCTTTATTTTATGAATTTGGGTGGAACGGAAGTATGACTCTCTTTCTATTTGAGTTCTTGTAAAACTTGGAAAAGCTCTTTACTTGAATAACAGCTTGAAAACAATTTCTCCTAAATTTTATTTGAATTTAATGGGATACGTGACATATAATCCTCTTATTTTTGGGTAATTAGAATTTTTGTGGCATATAAACTGGAACTCGATCATCACCCTCTAATTGGAATTAATTGACCAAGGAATTGGCAGTTGATGAATTTTAGAGGAGACTAGGAAGGTCTAAGGAATTAGGGTCTAGTCACACATAGTTAGCCATAAATTAAATCCTACATGATTAAAATAGTTAGTAAAAAATGTTAATCCGGAAAAATAGATAACTCTGAAACCTTAACTGCTTTCTCCATAATTTATTCCCAACTTATTTATTTGTCTATCCTTTTAATATTCTAAGTTCGAACTTAAACCTTTTGAATATCTCAAAACCCTTTTTTGCTTGCCTAACTAAGCCAATCAATCAATCATTGTTGCTTGATCCATCAATTCTCGTGGGATCGATCCTTACTCACGTAAGATATTACTTGGTACGACCCGGTGCACTTGCCAGTTAGTTTGTGGGTTATAAAATACCGCACCAAGTTTTTGGCGCCATTGCCGGAGATTGACTGTGATTAACAACTATTAGTTGTTTGATTGCTTAGATTAGACGTTTTATTTTTAATTTTATTAAAATCTATTTTTAAAAATTTTTCGAAAAAAATATATATAGATATATATTTTGATTTATTTTATTTTCTTTTTTCCTCTTAATTTTTGAAATTAAGTTTGGTGTCCCCGTAGTAATTTTTCTCAAAAAAAATATTTTCAAAAAAAATTTCTGTTCTGTCTTCTTTGCTTTCCTGTTTACCACATGGTGCGTTTAATTCTTTTTGGTGTTTTGTGCTAAGAAAAATAATGGAGAGAGATCACATGGGTTACTACTCACACCCAAGGAGTGATTCTTATTATTATGGATGGAGGAACGACTCAAATTTTGGTTGGCAAAGTTGAAACCAAAGAAACTTCAGTGCTCCATGATCCAACTATCAAGAACCACCATCTCCATATTTACACCAAGAGCCACCACCTCTCTATCCATATCAAGAACCATCATCTTTCTACCCATATCAAGAGCCACCATCTCCCTATTCATACCAAGAGCCACTATCTCCCTATTCATATCAAGAACCATCATCTCCTTCTTATTCATATCAAGAGCCACAATCTCCTTATTCATCTCAAATACCATAAGATCTTGAGCTCCTCATGAAAGAATTCCTACATGATATAAAGACGAGTGTCAAAAATGTAGAGAATTATATGCAGACGATGATCAAGAACCAGGAAGGGGAACAAGCAAATTCCTTCCCAAGAGATATAATGCAAGATCCTATGGAAGAAAGTGAGGAAACCAATCAAAGGAGTTTATACTCCAGTGAATTAGAGAACTTTTCACCCTCACATATGGAAGAAGAGGAAGATGTACAACCTCTCATGCCCTTGGTAAGCAATGAAGAAGAGATTGAATTAGAAGAGAGCTACCAAGAGGAAGAGGTTGAAATTGAGGAAGCATGCAAAGAGGTAGAAGAATTCAAAGAAGAACACAAGGGAGTGGAGCTTGCAAGACCTCTTCCAAAGCCATCACTATCTAATACAACATTCAAGTGGGTAAAATTCCTATCCTTAACCTTTACTTTTCCACTTGAATATGGGCTACTAGAGATGGATGGTCAACTTAGAGCTCTTTGTGGGAATAAATCCTAGGGTCAACTTTGATCAAAGGTTGGACCAAGTCCTTATGAACATATGTGTGGAAGGAGCTCAATGGAAAAGAGACTCAAAAGGCAAGCCGGTTCAATTAAGAAGACTGGACCTAAAGCCTGTGGCTAGAGGATGGTTGGAGTTCATCCAACGCTCCATAATCCCCACTAGCAACCGATCCAAAGTTACTGTGGATCGGGCCATCATGATCCATAGCATCATGATTGGAGAGGAAGTAGAAGTTCATGAAGTCATCTCTCTTGAATTCTACAAAACAGCCAAAAAGTCCTCCACCATGGCAAGGCTAGCTTTTCCTCATCTTATTTGCCATCTATGCTACTCAGATAGAGTTATCATAGAAGGAGACATTCTCATTGAAGAGGACAGGCCCATTACTAAGAAGAGGATGGAGCAAACAAGAGAGCCTACTCATGGATCTCAAGAGACGCATGAGAGAGCTCATCATCAAGAAATCCCTGAGATGGCTCAAGGGATGCATTTTCCTCCAAACAACTATTGGGAACAACTTAATACTTCTCTAGAAGACTTGAGTTATAACATGGACCAATTAAGGGTGAAACACCAAGAGCACTCCATCATTCTCCATGAAATTAGAGAAGATCAAAGAGCAACGAGGGAGGAGCAACAAAGGTAAGGAAGAGACATAGAAGAGCTCAAGGACATCATTGGTTCTTCAAGAAGAAGGCGCCACCATCACTAAGGTGGACTCATTCCTTGTTCTTATTTCTCTGTTTTTCGATTTTTATGCTATATGTTTGTGTCTTTACTACATGATCATTAGTATTTAGTAACTATGTCTTAAGGCTATGAATAATTCCATGAATCTTTCACCTTTCTTAAATGAAAAATGTTTTTAATATAAAATAACAAGAAGTGCATAAGTTTTGAATTTATCCTTGAAATTAGTTTGATTATATTGATGTGGTGACAATACTTTTTGTTCTCTGAATGAATGCTTGAACAGTGCATATTTTTTATCTTGTTGTTTATGAATGTTAAAATTGTTAGCTCTTGAAAGAATGATGAACAAGAGAAATGTTATTGATAATCTGAAAAATCATAAAATTGATTCTTGAAGTAAGAAAAAGCAGTGAAAAAGTAAAAGCTTGCGAAAAAAATTTAAAAAGAAAAAGAAAAAGCCAATATCCCTTAAAAACCAAAAAGCAAGGGTAAAAAGGATCCAAGGCTTTGAGCATCAATGGATAAGAGGGCCCAAGGAAATAAAATCCAGGCCTAAGCGGCTAAATGAAGCTGTCCCTAACCATGTGCTTGTGGCATGCAGGTCCAAGTGAAAAGCTTGAGACTGAGTGGTTAAAGTCATGATCCAAAGCAAAAAGAGTGTGATTAAGAGCTCTGGACACCTCTAACTGGGGACTTTAGCAAAGCTGAGTCACAATCTGAAAAGGTTCACCCAGTCATGTGTCTGTGGCATTTATGTATCTGGTGATAATACTGGAAAACAAAGTGCTTAGGGCCACGACCAAGACTCATAAAAGTAGCTGTGTTCAAGAATCAACATACTTAACTAGGAGAATCAATAACACTATCTGAACTCTGAGTTCCTATAGAAGCCAATCATTCTAAACTTCAAGGGATAAAGTGAGATGCCAAAACTGTTCAGAAGCAAAAAGCTACAAGTCCCGCTCATCTAATTAGAACTAATATTCATTGATATTTTGAGATTTATAGTATATTCTCTTCTTTTTATCCTATTTGATTTTCAGTTGCTTGGGGACAAGCAACAATTTAAGTTTGGTGTTGTGATGAGCGGATAATTTATACGCTTTTTGGCATTATTTTTAGGTAGTTTTTAGTAGGATCTAGCTACTTTTAGGGATGTTTTCATTAGTTTTTATGAAAAATTCATATTTCTGGACTTTACTACGAGTTTGTGTGTTTTTTTATGATTTCAGGTATTTTCTGGCTAAAATTGAGGGACCTGAGCAAAAATCTGATTCAGGCTGAAAAAGGACTGCTGATGCTGTTGGATTCTTGGATTCTGACCTCCCTGCACTCGAAATGGATTTTTTGGAGCTACAGAACTTTAAATGGTGCGCTCTCAACGGTGTTGGAAAGTAGACATCTAGCGCTTTCCAACAATATATAATAGTTTATACTTTGTTCGAGTTTAGACGATGCAAACTGGCATTCAACGCTAGTTCTATGCTGCATTCTGGAGTAAAACGCCAGAAACACGTCATAAACCAGAGTTAAATGCCAAAAACACGTTACAACTTGGCGTTTAACTCCAAAAGAAGCCTCTGCACGTGTAAAGCTCAAGCTTAGCCCAAGCACACACTAAGTGGGCCCCGGAAGTGGATTTCTGCATCAATTACTTATTTCTGTAAACCCTAGTAGCTAGTCTAGTATAAATAAGACATTTTACTATTGTATTAGACATCTTGGTCTCATCTTTACCTTGGCATCTATCTTTGGACGTTTAGTTCTTAGACTTTGGGGGCTGGCCATTCGACCATGCTTGGACCATTATCACTTATGTATTTTCAATGGTGGAGTTTCTACACACCATAGATTAAGGGTGTGGAGCTCTGCTGTACCTCGAGTTTTAATGCAATTACTACTATTTTCTATTCAATTCAGCTTATTCTTGTTCTAATATATTCATTGCACTTCAACATGATGAATGTGATGATCAATGAAACTCATCATCATTCTCACTTATGAACGTGTGATTGACAATCACTTCCGTTCTACCTTAGAACGAACAAATATCTCTTGGATTCCTTAAACAAAATCTTTGTGGTATAAGCTAGAACCCTTTGGCAGCCATTCTTGAGAATCCGAAAAGTCTAAACATTGTCTGTGGTATTCCGAGTAGGATCAGGGATTGAATGACTATGACGAGCTTCAAACTCGCGATTGTTGGCGTAGTGACAGACGCAAAAGAATCAATGGATTCTATTCCGACATGATCGAGAACCGACAGATGATTAGCCGTGCTGTGACAAGAGCATTTGGACCTTTTTCACTGAGAGGATGAGAAGTAGCCATTGCCAACGGTGATGCCCTACATACAGCTTGCCATGGAAGGGAGTATGAAGGATTGAAGGAAGGCAGCAGGAAAGCAGAGATTCAGAAGGAACACATCATCTCCATACACTTATCTGAATTCCTACCAATGATTTACATAAGTATCTCTATCTTATTTTATACTTTATTTATTATTATTTTCGAAAACTCCATAACCATTTATTATCCGCCTAACTGAGATTTACAAGATGACCATAGCTTGCTTCATACCAACAATCTCCGTGGGATCGACCCTTACTCACGTAAGATATTACTTGGACAACCCAGTGCACTTGCTGGTTAGTTGTGCAGAGTTATGACAAAGTGTGATTCACGTTTGAGACCGCTACCAAGTCTTTGGCGCCATTGTTGATGATCACAATTTCGTGCACCAATTCCATTAGGGAATTCTATATAAATTTACATTCGGGATTCCATGAGCAACTAACCCTCCATTGTTAAGGTTAGGAGCTCTGTCTATTTGTCTGGATTGATTCGTTTGCTCTTTCTAATTTAATTCATGTTTTGATTTATATTTCAATAATTGTTTTTGTTCTTTATTTTATGATTTGGGTGGAACGGAAGTATGACCCATGTTCTAATTAAGTTCTTGTATAACTTGGAAAAACTCTATACTTGAACAACAGCTTAAAAACATATTATCCTGAATTTCTAATTGTTTGTATTTAACGGGATACGTGACATATAATCCCCTTATTTTTGGATAATTAGGATTCTTGTGGCATATAAACTGGACTTTGATCATCACCTTCTAATTGGAATTAATTGACCAATGAATTGGCAGTTAATGAATTTTAGAGGAGACTAGGAAGGTCTAAGAAATTAGGGTCTAGTCACATATAGTTTGCCATGAATTAAATCTTGCATGATTAAAATAGTTAGTAAGAAAAATCAATCCAGAAAATAGACAACTCCGAAGCCTTAACTGTTTTCTCCATATTTTATTCTCAACTCATTGCTGCTTGCTTTCTGAAATTCTTAATTTACTGTTTAATGCTCTTTGAATATTAAAACACTCTTTTCTGCTTGTCTAACTAATCCTATCAAACTCTATTGTTGCTTAATTCATCAATCATCGTGGGAATACAGAAGTGATGTATTGCATGAGAAATTGAGTTAATTTTAAAAGTAGTCTTATTTACTTAAATGTGGTGGTATTTTCTATAATTCTGAATGCATGACATGAACAGTTGGTGCACGAAATTGTGATCATCAACAATGGCACCAAAAACTTGGTAGCACTCTCAAACGTGAATCACACTTTGTCACAACTCTGCACAACTAACCAGCAAGTGCACTGGGTCGTCCAAGTAATACCTTACGTGAGTAAGGGTCGATCCCACGGAGATTGTTGGTATGAAGCAAGCTATGGTCATCTTGCAAATCTCAGTTAGGCAGATTATAATGGTTATAAATGGTTTTCGAAAATAATAATAAATAAAGCATAAAATAAAATAGAGATACTTATGTAATTCAATGGTTGGAATTTCAGATAAGTGCATAGAGATGCTAGTTCCTGTTGAATCTCTGCTTTCCTACTGCTTTCATCCAATTCTTCATACTCATTTCCATGGCAAGCTGTATGTAGGGCATCACCGTTGTCAATGGCTACTTCCCATCCTCTAAGTGAAAAAGATCCAAATGCTCTTGTCACAGCACGCTAATCATCTGTCGGTTCTCGATCATGTCAGAATAGAATTCATTGATTCTTTTGCGTCTGTCACTACGCCCAATAATCGCGAGTTTGAAGCTCGTCACAGTCATTCAATCCATGAATCCTAATCAGAATACCACAGACAAGGTTTAGACTTTCCGGATTCTCAAGAATGGCCGCCAAAGGGTTCTAGCTTATACCACGAAGATTCTGATTAAGGAATCCAAGAGATACTCGCTCGTTCTAAGGTAGAACGGAAGTGGTTGTCAGTCACACGTTCATAAGTGAGAATGATGATGAGTGTCACGAATCATCACATCCATCAGGTTGAAGTGCAACGAATATCTTAGAACAAGAATAAGCTGAATTGAATAGAAAAGAGTAGTAATTGCATTAAAACTCGAGGTGCAGTAGAGCTCCACACCCTTAATCTATGGTGTGTAGAAATTCCACCGTTGAAAATACATAAGTGATCAAGGTTCAGGCATGGCCGAATGGCCAGCCCCCATAAACGTGATCAAAGGATCATAAGGTAATCCAAAAATAATCCAAAGATGTGGTCAAAAAGACCTAGTACAATAGTAAAAAGTTCTATTTATACTAAAACTAGCTACTAGGGTTACAGAGATAAGTGATTCATGCAGAAATCCACTTCCGAGACCCACTTGGTGTGTGCTTGGGCTGAGCTTGAGCTTTACATGTGCAGAGGTTTCTCTTGGAGTTAAACGCCAAGTTGTAACGTGTTTTTGGCGTTTAACTCTGGTTTGTGATGTGTTTCTAGCGTTTTACTCCAGAATGCAGCATGGAACTGACGTTGAACGTTAGTTTTCGTCATCTAAGCTAAAACAAAGTATAAACCATTATATATTTCTGAAAAGTTCTGGATGTCTACTTTCCAACGCCATTGAGAGAGCGCCATTTGGAGTTTTGTAGCTCCAGAAAATCCATTTCGAGTGCAAAGAGGTCAGAATCCAACAACATCAGCAGTCCTTTGTCAGCCTGAATCAGATTTTTGCTCAGGTCCCTCAATTTCAGCCAGAATATACCTGAAATCATAGAAAAACACACAAACTTGTAGTAAAGTCCAGAAATGTGAATTTAGCATAAAAAATAATGAAAATATCCCTAAAAGTAGCTAGATCCTACTAAAAACTACCTAAAAATAATGCCAAAAAGCGTCTAAATTATCCGCTCATCACAACACCAACCTTAAATTGTTGCTTGTCCCCAAGCAACTAAAAATAAATTAGGATAAAAAGAAGAGAATACACTATAAATCTCAAAATATCAATGAATATTAGTTCGAACTAGATGAGCGGGACTTGTAGCTTTTTGCTTCTGAACAGTTTTGACATCTCACTTTATCCTTTGAAGTTTAGAATGATTGGCATCTATAGGAACTCAGAATTCAGATAGTGTTATTAATTCTCCTAGTTAAGTATGTTGATTCTTGAACACAGCTACTTTTATGAGTCTCGGCCGTGGCCCTAAGTACTTTTTTTTCAGTATTACTACCGGATACATAAATGTCACAGATACATGACTGGGTAAACCTTTTCAGATTGTAACTCAGCTTTGCTAAAGTCCCCAGCTAGCGGTGTCCCGAGCTCTTAAGCACACTCTTTTTTTTGCTTTGGATCATGACTTTAACCACTCAGTCTCAAGCTTTTTACTTGGACCTGCATGCCACAAGCACATGGTTAGGGACAGCTTGATTTAGCCACTTAGGCCTGGATTTTATTTCCTTGGGCCCTCCTATCCATTGATGCTGAAAGTCTTGGATCCTTTTTACCCTTCCTTTTGGTTTTAAGGGCTATTGACTTTTTCTGCTTGCTTTTTCTTTTTCTATCTATTTTTTTCGCAAGCTTTTATTTTTTCACTGTTTTTTCTTGCTTCAAGAATCAATTTTATGATTTTTCATATTATCAATAACATTTCTCTTGTTCATCATTCTTTCAAGAGCCAACAATTTTAACATTCATACATAATTAACATTCATAAACAACAAGATAAAAAATATGCACTGTTCAAGCATTCATTCAGAAAACAAAAAGTATTGTCACCACATCAATATAATTAAACTAATTTCAAGGATAAATTCGAAACTCATTTACTTCTTGTTCTTTTGTATTAAAAATATTTTTCATTTAAGAAAGGTGAAGGATTCATGGAATTATTCATAGCTTTAAGGCATAGACACTAGACAATAATGATCATGTAATAAAGACACAAACATAGACAAACATAAAACCTAAAATTGAAAAACAGAGAAATAAGAACAAGAAAGTTAAGGAATGTGTCCACCTTAGTGATGGTGGCGTCTTCTTCTTGAAGGACCAATGATGTCCTTGAGCTCTTCTATATCTCTTTCTTGCCTTTGTTGCTCCTCCCTCATTGCTCTTTGATCTTCTCTAATCTCATGGAGAATGATGGAGTGCTCTTGATGTTCCACCCTTAGTTGGTCCATGTTATAACTCAAGTCTTCTAGAGAAGTGTTGAGTTGTTCCCAATAGTTATTTGGAGGAAAATGCATCCCTTGAGGCATCTCAGGAATTCCTTGATGATGAGCTTCATCATGCGTCTCTTGAGATCCATAAATGGGCTCTCTTGTTTGCTCCATCCTCTTTTTAGTGATGGGCTTGTCCTCTTCAATGAAGATGTCTCCTTCTATGATAACTCCAGCTGAGTAGCATAGATGGCAGATGAGATGAGGAAAAGATAGCCTTGCCAAGGTAGAGGGCTTTTCGACTATTTTGTAGAATTCAAGAGAGATGACTTCATGAACTTCTACTTCCTCTCCAATCATGATGCTATGGATCATGATGGCCCGATCCACAGTCACTTCGGATCGGTTGCTAGTGGGGATGATGGAGCGTTGGATGAACTCTAACCATCCTCTAGCCACAGGCTTTAGGTCCAGTCTTCTTAATTGAACCAGCTTGCCTTTTGAGTCTCTTTTCCATTGAGCTCCTTCAACACATATGTCCATAAGGACTTGGTCCAACCTTTGATCAAAGTTAACCCTTCTAGTGTAGGGGCATGCATTTTCTTGCATCATAGGCAAGTTGAACGCCAACCTTACATTTTCCGGACTGAAATCTAAGCATTTCCCCTGAACCATTGTAAGATAATTCTTTAGATTCAGGTTCATACTTTGGTCATGGTTCCTAGTGATCCATGCATTGGCATAAAACTCTTGAACCATTAAGATTCTGACTTGTTGAATGAGGTTGGCCAGAACTTTCCAACCTCTTCTTTGAATCTCATGTCGGATCTCCAGATACTCATTTTTCTTGAGCTTGAAAGGGACCTCAGGGATCACCTTCTTCTTGGCCACAACTTCATAGAAGTGGTCTTGATAGGCTTTTGAGATGAATCTCTCTATCTCTCATGACTCAGAGGTGGAAGTTTTTGTCTTCCCTTTCCCTTTTCTAGAGGTTTCTCTGGCCTTAGGTGCCATAAGTGGTTATGAAAAAACAAAAAAGCTATGCTTTTACCACACCAAACTTAGAATATTTCTCGCCCTCGAGCAAGAGAAGAAAGAATAGAAGAAGAAGAAGAAGAAGAAGATATGAAGGAGAAGAAGAGATGTGTGGGTTCGGTCAAGGGGGAGAAGAGAGGATTGTGTTGTGTGAAAATAAAGAAGGATGGAGGGGTTTATATAGTGGAGGGAGAGGGTAGTAGGTTCGGTCATTAGGGTGGGTTTGGGTGGGAAAGAGATTTTGAATTTGAAGGTAGGTGGGATTTATGGGGAATGGTGGATGTATGTGAGTAGTGAAGAGGTGATGGGGAGGAGAGATTGAGGTGATTGGTGAAGGGTTTTTGGGGAAGAGTGTTATTGGATTGTGTAAAGAAGAGAGAAGGTAAGTTGAGGTAGGTAGGGATCCTATGGGGTCCACAGATCCTGAGATGATCCTGTGGGGTCCACAGATCCTGAGATGTCAAGGATGATAACCCTGCACCAATTAGGCGTGTAAAATGCCCTCTGCATGCAATCCTAGCGTTTAACGCCAGATTGATGCTTGTTTCTGGCATTAAACGCCAGCTCTATGCTTGTTTTGGGCGTTCAACGCCAGTCTGCAGCTTGTTTCTGGCGTTGAACGCCAATTCTTCCCAGGGTGTAATCCTGGCGTTTAAACGCCAGACTGTTGCTTGTTTCTGCCTTTCAATGCCAGATTCATGCTCTGTTCTGGCGTTGAACGCCAGCCAGATGCTCCTTACTGGCGTTCAAACGCCAGTAAGCTCTTCCTCCAAGGTGTGCTGTTTCTTCTGCTGTTTTTGATTTTGTTTTTAATTTTAGCATTTGTTTTGTGACTCCACATGATCATGAACCTAATAAAACATAAAAGAACAATAAAAATATAAATAAATAAAAATTGGGTTGCCTCCCAATAAGCGCTTCTTTAATGTCAATAGCTTGACAATGAGCTCTCATGGAGCTTCACAGGTGATCAGGTCAATATTGTAGACTCCTAACACCAAACTTAGAGTTTAGATGTTGGGGTTTCTCAACACCAAACTTAGAGTTTGGTACACCAAACTTAGAGTTTGGTACACCAAACTTAGAGTTTGGGTGTGGTCTTCCAACACCAAACTTAGAGTTTGATTGTGGGGGCTCTGTTTGACTCTGTATTGAGAGAAGCTTTTCATGCTTCCTCTCCATGGTTGCAGAGGAAGATCCTTGAGCTTTAAACACCAAGTAGTCCCCATTCAATTAAAGGACTAGCTCTCCTCTGTCAACATCAATCACAGTTCCTGCTGTGGCTAGGAAGGGTCTTCCAAGGATGATGCATTCATCCTCTTCCTTCCTAGTGTCTAAGATTATGAAATCAGCAGGGATGTAAAGGCCTTTAACCTTTACTAACACATCCTCTACCAATCCATAAGCTTGTCTTACTGACTTGTCTGCCATCTGTAATGAGAATGTGGCAGCCTGTACCTCAAAGATTCCCAGCTTCTCCATTACAGAGAGTGGCATAAGATTTATACCTAACCCCAGGTCACACAGAGCCTTCTCAAAGGTCATGGTGCCCATGGTACAGGGTATTAGGAATTTACCAGGATCTTGTTTCTTTTGAGGTAAAGTTTGCTGAACCCATGTATCTAGTTCACTAATGAGTAAAGGAGGTGCATCTTCCCAAGTCTCATTACCAAACAACTTGGCATTCAGCTTCATGATAGCTCCTAGATATTGAGTAACTTGCTCTCCAGTTACATCTTCATCCTCTTCAAAGGAAGAATAGTTTTCAGAGCTCATGAATGGCAGAAGGAGGTTTAAAGGAATCTCTATGGTCTCTATATGAGCCTCAGATTCCTTTAGGTCCTCAATAGGGAACTCCTTCTTGTCTGGGAGACGTCCCATGAGGTCTTCCTCATTGGGATTCACGTCCTCCCCTTCCTCTCTAGGTTCGGCCATTTTGATTATGTCAATAGCCTTGCACTCTCTTTTTGGAGTCTCTTCAGTATTGCTTGGGAGAGTACTAGGAGGAGTTTCAATGATTTTCTTACTCAACTGGCCCACTTGTGTCTCCAATTTCTGATGGATGACCTTGTTTCACTCATGAAACTTAAAGTGGCCTTAGACAGATCAGAGACTATGTTTGCTAAGCTAGAGGAGCTTTGCTCAGAATGCTCTGTCTGTTGCTGAGAAGATGATGGAAAAGGCTTGCTATTGTTAAGCCTGTTTCTTCCACCATTATTAAAGCCTTGTTGAGGCTTCTATTGATCCTTCCATGAGAAATTTGGATGATTTCTCCATGAGAAATTATAGGTGTTTCCATAAGGTTCACCCATGTAATTTACCTCTGCTATTGCAGGGTTCTCAGGATCATACGCTTCTTCTTCAGAAGATGCCTCTTTAGTACTGTTGGATGCATTTTGCCATCCATTCAGACTTTGAGAAATCATGTTGATTTGCTGAGTTAACATTTTGTTCTGAGCCAATATGGCATTCAGAGCATCAATTTCAAGAACTTCCTTCCTCTGAGGCGTCCCATTACTCACAGAATTCCTCTCAGAAGTGTACATGAATTGGTTATTTGTAACCATGTCAATAAGTTCTTGAGCTTCTGCAGGTGTTTTCTTTAGGTGAATGGATCCACCTGCAGAATGGTTCAGTGACATCTTAGAGAACTCAGATAGACCATAATAGAATATATCCAAAATGGTCCACTCTGAAAGCATGTCAGAAGGACACCTTTTGGTTATCTGTTTGTATCTTTCCTAAGCTTCATAGAGGGATTTACAATCTTTTTGTTTGAAGATCTGAACATCCACTCTAAGCTTGCTCAGCTTTTGAGGAGGAAAGAACTTAGCCAAGAAGGCTGTGACCAGTTTATCCCAAGAGTCCAGGCTATCTTTAGGTTGTGAGTCCAACCATGTTCTAGCTCTGTCTCTTACAGCAAAAGGGAAAAGCATGAACCTGTAGACTTCAAGATCTACTCCATTAGTCTTAACAGTCTCACAGATCTGCAAGAACTCAGTTAAAAAATAGTAGAGATCTTCTGATGGAAGTCCATAAAACTTGCAGTTTTGTTGTAGTAGAGCAACTAGTTGAGGTTTCAGCTCAAAATTGTTTGCTCTAATGGCAGGGATTGAGATGCATCTTCCATCAAATTTGGAAGAAGGTGTAGTATAATCACCAAGAATCCTCCTTGCATTATTATTTTCGGCTAAGAAAAGAGATGTTAGTATATAAATAAATAGATAGAAGAAGATGAGAGAGAGGAGTTTTCGAAAAGTATTTTTGAAAATAGGTTAGTGATTTTCGAAAATTAAGAGAAGAAATAAAATTAAAATTAAAATTTGAATTAGCTAATTAAGAAAATTTTGAAAAAGAGGGAGATAGTTTTCGAAAATTAGAGAGAAGAAAGTAGTTAGGTAGTTTTGAAAAAGATAAGAAACAAACAAAAAGTCAATTAGTTAGTTGAAAAAGATTTGAAAATTAATTTTGAAAAGATAAGAAGTTAGGAAAGATATTTTGAAATCAAATTTTTTTGAAAAAGATATGATTTAAAAAAGATATTTTGAAAAGATATGATTGAAAAAGATATTTTGGAAAATATTTGATTTTTAAAATTAAAATTGATTACTTGACTAACAAGAAACTAAAAGATATGACTCTAGAATTTAAAGATTAAACCTTTCTTAACAAGAAAGTAACAAACTTCAAATTTTTGAATTAATCACATTAATTGTTAGTAAAGTTTTCAAAATTTTGAAATAAAGATAAGAAAAAGATTTTGAAAATAAATCTTCAAATTTTCGAAAATCATAAAAGAAAAATGAAAAAGATTTGATTTTTGAAAAAGATTTTGAAAAGATAAGATTTTTAGAATTAAAAATTTGACTTGACTTATAAGAAATAGCTAAGTTTTAAAAATTTTTGACTAAGTCAACTCAAATTTTCGAAAATTATGAGCAAAATAAGGAAAATATATTTTTTTGATTTTTGAATTTTTAATGAGGAGAGAGAAAAAACACAAGTATGACCCAAAACATAAAAATTTTGGATCAAAACCAATTATGCATGCAAGAACACTATGAATGTCAAGATGAACACCAAGAACACTTTGAAGATCAAGATGAACATCAAAATTTATTTTTGAAAAATTTTCAAGAAAAGAAAAACATGCAAGATACCAGACTTAGAAATCTTCAATGCTTAGACACTATGAATGCAAAAATGCATAGGAAAAATAACAAAAAACACAAAACAAGAAAATATGAAGATCAAACAAGAAGACTTGTCAAGAACAACTTGAAGATCATGAAGAACACATGCATGAATTTTCGAAAAATGTAAGTTTTTAAAACATGCAATTGACACCAAACTTAAAAATTGACACTAGACTTAAACAAGAAACACAAAATATATTTTTTTTATTTTATGATTTTATAACTTTTTTGTATTTTTTCAAAAATTATTTTTAGAAAAACAAAAACAAAGAAAAAATTTTTGAAAAAAATTTTGAAAAATTTTTGAAAACATAAATAAAGGAAAATTACCTAATCTGAGCAACAAGATGAACCATCAGTTGTCCAAACTCGAACAATCCCCGGCAACGGCGCCAAAAACTTGGTGCACGAAGTTGTGATCATCAACAATGGCGCCAAAAACTTGGTAGCGCTCTCAAATGTGAGTCACACTTTGTCACAACTCCGCACAACTAACCAGCAAGTGCACTGGGTCGTCCAAGGTATTACCTTACGTGAGTAAGGGTCGATCCCACGGAGATTGTTGGTATGAAGCAAGCTATGGTTATCTTGTAAATCTCAGTTAGGTAGATTATAATGGTTATAAATGGTTTTTGAAAATAATAATAAATAAAGCATAAAATAAAATAGAGATACTTATGTAATTCAATGGTGGGAATTTCAGATAAGTGCATAGAGATGCTAGTTCCTGTTGAATTTCTGCTTTCCTACTACTTTCATCCAATTCTTCAATAACTCCTTTCCATGGCAAGCTATATGTAGGGCATCACCGTTATCAATGGCTGCTTCCCATCCTCTAAGTGAAAAAGGTCTAAATGCTCTTGTCACAGCCCGGCTAATCATCTGTCGGTTCTCGATCCTGTCAGAATAGAATCTATTGATTCTTTTGCGTCTGTCACTACGCCCAACAATTGCGAGTTTGAAGTTCATCACAGTCATTCAATCCCTGAATCCTACTCGGAATACCACAGACAAGGTTTAGACTTTCCGGATTCTCAAGAATTGTTGCCAAAGGGTTCTAGCTTATACCACGAAGATTCTGATTAAGGAATCCAATAGATACTCGCTCGTTCTAAGGTAGAACGGAAGTGGTTGTCAGTCACGTGTTCATAAGTGAGAATGATGATGAGTGTCACGAATCATCACATCCATCAGGTTGAAGTGCAACGAATATCTTAGAACAAGAATAAGCTGAATTGAATAGAAAAGAGTAATAATTGCATTAAAACTTGAAATGCAGTAGAGCTCCACACCCTTAATCTATGGTGTGTAGAAACTCCACCGTTGAAAATACATAAGTGATCAAGGTTCAAGCATGGCCGAATGGCCAGCCCCCATAAACGTGATCAAAGGATCAAAAAGACCTAGTACAATAGTAAAAAGTTCTATTTATACTAAAACTAGCTAATAGGGTTACAGAGATAAGTGATTGATGCAGAAATTTACTTCCGGGGCCCACTTGGTCTGTGCTTAGGCTGAGCTTGAGCTATACACGTGCAGAGGCTTCTCTTGGAGTTAAACACCAAGTTGTAACATGTTTTTGGCATTTAACTCTGGTTTGTGATGTGTTTCTGGCGTTTTACTCCAGAATGCAGCATGGAACTGGCGTTGAATGTCAGTTTGCGTCATCTAAGCTCGAACAAAGTATGGACCATCCATATTGCTGGAAAGCTCTGGATGTCTACTTTTCAACGCCATTGAGAGCGCGCCATTTGAAGTTCTATAGCTCCAGAAAATCCATTTCGAGTGCAAAGAGGTCAGAATCTAACAGCATCAGCAGTCCTTTATCAGCCTGAATCAGATTTTTGCTCAGGTCCCTCAATTTCAGCCAGAATATACCTAAAATCATAGAAAAACACACAAACTCATAGTAAAGTCAAGAAATATAAATTTAGCATAAAAACTAATGAAAACATCCCTAAAAGTAGCTAGATCCTGCTAAAAACTACCTAAAAATAATGCCAAAAAGCGTATAAATTATCCGCTCATCAACGGTGCATATTTTTTATAGTGAAGTTTATGAATGTTAAAATTATTGGCTCTTGAAAGAAGAGAAATGTTATCGATAATCTGAAAAATCATAAAATTGATTCTTGAAGCAAGAAAAAGCCGTGAAAAACACAAAGCTTGCAAAAAAAATTAAATAAAAAAAGGAAAAAAAGAAAAAAAAAGAAAAAAGCAAGTAGAAAAAGCCAATAACCCTTTAAACTAAAAGGCAAATGGTAACAAGGATCCAAGGCTTTGAGCACTAATGGATAGGAGGGCCCAAATGAATAAAATCCTGGCCTAAGCGACTAAATCAAGCTGTCCCTAACCATGTGCTTATGGCGTGAAGGTGTCAAGTGAAAAGCTTGAGACTGAGCGGTTAAAGTTGTGATCCAAAGTAAAAAGAGTGTGCTAAAGAACTCTGGACACCTCTAACTGGGGACTCTAGCAAAGTTGAGTCACAATTTGAAAAGGTTCACCCAGTTATGTGTTTGTGGCATTTATGTATCCGTTGGTAATACTAAAAAACAAAATGCTTAGGGTCACGGCCAAGACTCATAAATTAGCTATGTTCAAGAATCAACATACTAAACTAGGAGAATCAATAACACTATCAGAATTCTGAGTTCTTATGGATGCCAATCATTCTTAACTTCAAAGGATAAAGAAAAATGCCAAAACTATTCAGGATTGCAGTTGTAAATCCCACTATAAGAAGGGACATGGGCTTAATCAAACTCTCATTCTCATGCAAATTCACATCCTAAACTTATATTAGTTTTGGTTGCTTGAGGACAAGCAACAGTTTAAGTTTGGTGTTGTTATGCGTGAGCATCTTTTCTATCTTTTCCTAGTGAATTTGCATCTAATTTGTTGACTTTAATAAAGAATTAATTATCTTTTAGCCAAAATGGATGCTACTTTGAGGCTTTTGCAATTTTGTTTATTTTAGGTAGCATTCGGCTGGATTTGGTGGAGTTTCTGCAGCACAAGAATCAAAGGAGATGGCAGCGAAGAGCGACGCGTAGGCGTGACTGATGTGTGCGCATGATTTGGAGCTTTTCATGGCGACGCGTGCGCGTGACTGATGCGAATGCGTGATTTGAACAATTTCACAGCGACGCGTGCGCGTGACCGATGCGTTCGCGTGACTTGCGAAGAAGACCAGCGACGCGTACGCGTGACTGACGCGTACGCGTGACATGCGTCACGTGCAGAAAATGCAGAAAACGCTGGAGGTGATTTATGGGCCCCATTTTGATTGATTTTATTACTTTTTCTATTTTAATTCTTGTATAGATTTATAATTTAAGAATTGTTTTCGCTCTTTATTTTATGAATTTGGGTGGAATGGAAGTATGACCCTCTTTCTATTTGAGTTGTTGTAAAACTTGAAAAAGCTCTTTACTTGAGCAACAACTTGAAAATAATTTCTCCTAAATTTTAATTATTTGGATTTAACGGGATACGTGACATATAATCCTCTTATTTTTGGGTAATTAGAATTTTTGTGGCATATAAACTGGAACTCGATCATCACCCTCTAATTGAAATTAATTGACCAAGGAATTGGCAGTTGATGAATTTTAGAGGAGACTAGGAAGGTCTAAGGAATTAGGGTCTAGTCACAAATAGTTAGCCATAAATTAAATCCTACATGATTAAAATAGTTAGTAAGAAAAGTTAATCCGAAAAAATAGATAACTCTAAAGCCTTAACTGCTTTCTCCATAATTTATTCCCAACTTATTTATTTGTCTATCCTTTTGATATTCTGAATTCGAACTTAAACCTTTTGAATATCTCAAAACCCTTTTTTGCTTGCCTAACTAAGCCAATCAATCAATCATTGTTGCTTGATCCATCAATTCTCGTGGGATCGACCCTTACTCACGTAAGGTATTACTTGGTACGACCTGGTGCACTTGCCGGTTAGTTTGTGGGTTATAAAATACCGCACCAGTTTCTCTCTAAACTCACTCTTTAACTAAAATATTGACTCTTTTTACTCAAACACTCACTCTTTTTTCTCAGTTCTTCTCTCAAATTCTTCTCGTTTATCTCTTGTTTTACAAAGTGCTCACATCCTAAGGACCTCTTTGAGAACTTTTGCATATTTGATTCCTCCAAGTACACATCTTCATGTATAGCATACTCAATAAATTCTTCCACAACTAGCCTTGAATGAGAATTAAAGATGTAATTAGAAGAACTCTTTTTTTATATTGTTCTATATGATTCTTTTTTAAATCTAGAATTTTAAATTTTGTCTTATCCTCAAACTTTGCTCTTATAGAAACCCTTATATAGAATTGGAGTCTGAAGAGAGCCAAATTGCTATAAGTTGTTGTTGCTTCTCCACCTTAATGTCCAAATTAACTAGATTCTCCATTACTGTATAATAGTGCTATTCAACCTCATATGCAATTTCTTGGTTTAATCCTACCAAAAATTGTCCCATAAGAACCTTGGTACCCTTTTTAACATTAGTCTTGCTCTTAAAATTCAACAACCTTTTTTGGTATTTCTTTACAGATTTCGAACTTTGTTTCAATTTACAATGCTTTTTAAGAAACTCCTTGTAGTACGATGATGACACAAACTAGTTCCTCATGATTTTTTTCATCTTTTTTCAGGTGCGAATTGGTCTTTATCTATACATTCTTCTAGATCTTCATAACTCATTCCATCAAATACGACCATCGTTATAATATTTGGATTTTACCAATCTAATGTTGTTTTTTTTTAATGGTTGCAACATACAAAAATTAACTCTACCTTTTATTCCCATTTGAAATAAGCTTTAACATTATTTCTTCCTTTAAAAGTAGGAATTCACATCTTGAAAATATTTTTCTCATATAAAATTCCTTCATCACCACTATTATCATCCTCAATTCTCGTTGATTCTAATTTGACACCTTATAAAAAGAATAATAAAGATCTTATAATACTCTTCTCACGTGCAACACTTGATACTTGTGTTTGCACTCATTTTGTAGCTTTTTTTTTCTTTTGAGCTTACTACTTTTATCTTTTTTCCGCTCTTAGATTGCTTTAAATAAGTTGCACTTCAAAATCAAGAAAAAATAGAGAACAAACTAAGATATCTTAATAATAGAAACTTTCAACTTGATAAAAAAAATTAGAATATACGACAAAGACACAAAACAAGGATCTCACTTTTTTAAGTTTAACAAAAACTAAAAAAAATTCCAATCCCAATTGATATTCCAGAGTAATTTTGAATTCTTAACAACTGAAATCAACAATCATGTTAATTGTGTGATATTATCTTTTTAGTTTTTTTACTGCACTTTTTAATAATACTGCCTCTTCTTTTTTGTTTTTTTTTTCTCCTAGAGTTCTCCTTTTTTCCTTGCTTTTTTTTACTTTTGAGTTTTTTTTATATGACTCTAAAATAAAATTAAAAAAATAAAAGATAAAACAAAAAAACTAGACCAGAACCCTAGACTTTATAGATAAGTAAGAATTTACCTACAACCTATAACTGATACCAAATGAAAAGAAAAAAAAGTAATGAAAGATACAGCAAAAACAGAAAGATAATGATAAAAGATAAAGAATAGTTGTCTTCCTACTAAATTTCTAAGAACCCTATTTTTAGCAACTTAGGCCACCGAAAGAAGATTTTCTACTAGACATTCAAAGAACCTATCCTTAATAACTTAGATCAAAGTGACGAAATTGAAAAAAGAAACACTAAGAATTACTTTAGACTGGATCTTTTAATTTCTTCATGCAACAAGCAAAGCAACTTACTCACCTCACTTGAATACACATAGAAAAAAAACTATAAGAACCTGTTTTCCATAATATAATTTTTCGGGCTTTTTGCAACTGAATGTAAAACTTCTTGTGAGGAAAAGTGGTCACCAGAACATAAATGTAAAACTTCTTATCACTTGTTGATTGAAAAAGAAAAAATGCATGAGATCCTGAAAGAACCCGAGTCTGAATTGATTCAAACCATGGGTGCAGAGGCGCTAGTGGTAGTGGATGTCATGCAACCAGAAATTATTTTGAATGCCATAGTAGGTGATGAGTCCATAATTGATGATAATTTTTGGCTTGATTTGAGTGGATTTCATCACATAAACTCACACTTATTCACTTAAATAGCATACTTGTATGTTTTCTCCCTAAATTGATCCTAAATGTGAAAACATGTGTTTTTGTGCTTAAATTAGTGATTTTAATCCCGCTTTTACGCTATTCGATGCCATGACATGTTTGTTGAGTGATTTTAGGTCCTAGAGGCAAGATTGGCAAGGTAATAGTGAAAGAAAGCATGTACAAAGAGAGAACACATGAAGAAAATAAAGGAGAAGCACACAACTATGTATGCGTACGCATAACATCCAGTGCGTACGCACAAAAAGAAAATCAGCACGCGTGCGTACGCATAGCCCTCTGTGCGCACGCATAAGTAAAAATTCAGCGAAGTGTGTGTAAGCACAAGTCCCTGCGCGTGACTTCATTAATAGAGCACGTGGCTTGCAATTTTGGGGCTCTCTTGACCCAATTTTTGGAGTTGTTGAAGCCTTTTTTGATGCTATATCAAAGGGAAATGATCATACATCAAGGGAGCTCACTTTAGATTAAAAAACGAAAACATAATTAGGAGTAGGAATAGTGTAGATGAAAAATTCTCTCATAGGGTTTTACTTAATTTCCATTGTAGCATTTGATAGTTTCAAGTTTTCATCTTGGGTTGATCAACTCTTTTGTAAGTATTCTTTAATTTCTCTTTAATTACATCACTTTTACTTTTATTGTCTTATGGCTCAAGTTACTTTGTTAATATTTCCAATTTTAGTTTCTTGAAGTTTTGATTGATGGATTTAGTGTTTTATGATTTATATTTGCTTGATTGAATGTTTATTGTTGATATTGTGAATAGTTTGGTTATAGTTTTCATTTTTCTTTGCAATTCCTCATGTTTTGGTTATATGCCCACCAAGTGTTTGTGAAAATGCCAATTGGTAATTTTGAGTAGATTTTCACACCATGGCTTGGGATTTGAGTTCCTAGGATACTAGAATCATAATATCTGACATTTAGTGGCAATTCTTGGGTAGTTAGTTGACTCTTGTTTCCATCGATGCTAGCTTTTTACCAATTAATTTGTTAAGTTAGCTAGGACTTATGGATTAAGGTCAATTATGCTTGCTTGACTTACTCCTCGATGTTAGGTATAGACGAAGTGAGATTGACTCATCATAATTACCATAGTTGTGGTAATGGCAATGATGGGATTCTTTGGATCCTTATTCCCAAGTCAAGGCTTTTTATGCATTTCTAACATTTTCACTAAGTTTTGATCTTGTTTCCCTTTTTACTTGAATTAATATCAATTTTGATCATTTCCTAGTTCTTTTAATCTTTTGTTCTTTGATTGAAAATCCCTTTCCCTCACAACCGAAAGTATGACATTTTAATTGCATTCCTAGGGAGAACGACCGAGGTTTAATTACTCTCGGTTATATTTATATTTTGAAAATCAAACTTTGATCGAGAGGACTGATTGTCGGTTTGGACTATGCTATCAATGAAAGAATTATTTTATCTAATTTCTGAACCTTCCTAAATCCTCTCCATTAGTAGGTCAATACTAGCCCACCACCTTTCGCGTGAAGGGCACGTACAATGAGCAGCTGATTATGGTGTTGATTGACGGGGGAAGTTCCTAGAATTTTGTAAAGGCAAGTGTGGCAGAGAAACTCCACTTTCCAATTCAGCAGACCACGCCACTTCAGGTACTCATAGGTAATGGAGATGTCATTGGTTGTAAGGCGTACTGTGAGAATATTCCCTTGGTAATGCAGGGGTACCAATTTTCCATTAACACTTTTGTGTTGGATCTTCAAGGGGATGATATAGTTCTTAGAGTTCAATGTCTGATGTGCCTCGGCTATGTAAAGCTACAGGGTGAATGGTTGTTTCAATCTGAGGCTATGAGTAACAAAATATAAAGATGCTCTCATTGGAGGTTGTCACCATTCTCTACCATCTTAAGGCGGTGACAGAGGATGAGGAGGGAGACACTCTGGTGCATCCAGAACTACAATGAGTTTTAGAAGAATTCGGAGAGGTTTTCATTGAACTAAATCAGCTGCCACCCAACCGAGACATAGACCATGCTATCACCCTACTACCGAGGTCACAACCGGTGTGTGTTCGACCTTATCGATACCCTTATTTTCATAAGGAGGAAATTGAACATTTGGTAGCAGTGATGCTTGAGGTGGGAATAATCTGAGAGAGTCAAAGTGTGTTTTTCAGCCCTATTTTACTAGTCAAGAAAAAAGACGGGAGCTGGAGGTTCTATGTTGATTATAGAGCATTAAATGCTATTACTATTCGGGATAAATTTCCCATTCCGACCATTGATGAAATACTTGATTAAATCTTTGGTGCGAAATACTTCTCTAATATTGATTTGAGATCGAGTTACCACCAAATCTGAATGAATGAGGATTCGGTTCACATGACGGCTTTCCGCACTCACCAAGGGCATTATGAGTTTGTATTCATGCCCTTCGATCTCACTAATGCCTCTTCAACCTTTCAGTCTACTATAAATAAGGTTTTTCAACCTTATTTGAGAAAGTTTGTTGCTATTTTTTTATGATATTCTTGTCTATAGCAAGATTTTGGAGAACCACTTGCACTACCTCATGCTTACCCTTGCTATCCCATCCCAGCACCAGTTGTTCGCTAAGAGAGCAAAGTGCCTCTTTGGTCAAAGACAAGTGGAGTATTTGGGCCATATTGTGGGGTAGATGGAGTGAAAGTTGATCCATCTAAAATAGAAGCAATTCAAGTATGGCCAAAGCCAAGTTCTCTCAAATAACTTAGGGGCTTTCTTGGGTTAACGGGGTATTATTGCAAGTTTGTGGCTAAGTATGCACAAATTGCTCATCCTTTGACTGAGTTACTCAAGAAAAATAATTTCCATTGGGGTGAAGAGGCGGATAGAGCCTTCGAGTAGTTGAAGGCTACAATGATTCATACACCAGTCCTAACGTTACAAGATTTTTCTAGGCCTTTTACAATAGAGACGGATGCATCCCATAAGGGTATTGGTGTAGTGTTAACGCAGAACAGACATCCCCTAACCTATTTTAGTAAGAAATTGACATAGAAAATGATTCTTGCTTCAGCTTATATCAAGGAGGTTTATACAATTACGCAATCCTTGGCTAAGTGGCGCCACTATTTATTGGGAAAGAAGTTTATTATAAAATCTGACCATTAGGAGTTAAAGGAACTAATGTCGCAGGTGGTTTTGACACTAGAGCAACAATACCACCTGGTAAAGTTGTTGAGCTATGAGTTTGATATTGAATACAGGGCTGGCAGAGTGAATCAGGTGGCGGATGCCCTCTTCCATCACCATAATTCAGACTATTAATTTATATTCCACAGCCTCACTATGGTTCAAATGGATCTTTTGGATTCTTTAAGGAGGGCTAATGCTCACTGCCCTACCATGGTACAATTACATCAGCAACTTAAAGAGGGCAAGCTTAGCGGACTATGGGAAACAGGATGGACTGCTCCTATATCGGGAAAAGCTATGGGTTCCTGATTATAATGGGTTAAGAGAATTACTCTTACATGAGTTTCACAAGTCAGTACGTGGGGGTCATGGCGGATTACTAAAAACCTATAAATATATGGCGGAATTATTCTTTTGGCTTGGAATGTGGACTACTGTCCAAAAATTTGTTTAATAATGCTGGGATTGTCAAGTTATCAAGTATGTTCCTGCACGTCCTCGGAGACTATTGCAACTACTCCCAGTGCCAAAACAGCCGTGGGTGGTGATCTCTCTCAATTTCATTGTGCAATTACCGAAATCTGCTGGGTATACTGTGATATTAGTGGTGGTGGACAGATTTACTAAAGTAGGACATTTTACTGCTCTTAAACCAGGATTTACAGTGACAAATGCAACCAAAGCATTCATCAATTATGTGGTCAAGTTACATGGAATTCTGGTTACTATGGTTTCGGATAGAGACTCTATTTTCCTAAGTAAGTTTTGGAAAACTTTGTTCAAGTTTAGTGGTACCAAACTCAACTACAACACTGCCTATCATCCACAGAGTGATGGTCAGACCGAGGTAATTAATCGCACATTGGAGCAATATCTCAAAGCCTTTAGGCACTCTTACCCGAAAATGTGGTCATCTTTTCTTGCGTGGGCTGAACTCTGTTATAATATCTCTCACCACTCCTCTCTTAATATATCACCACATGAGGCACTTTATGAGTTTTCGATGAGAACCCAACCCGGATACCATCTGAGAGCTGCCACGATCCTTGCCGTGGATGAATTTTTGAGAGTGCGCAAAGCACTGTATCGGAAACTGCATTATTCCCTTTAACGTGCACAAGAAAAAATGAAGAAACAAGTGGATCAACGCCGTCGGGAGAAAAGCTTCGAGATTGGGGATTGGGTTTCGTTAAAAGTTCATCCCTATCGTTAGAAATCCTTAACCCTCAATACCTACAACAAATTACAGAAGCATTTCTACGGTCCATTCCAAGTTACTCAAAAGATTGCAAAAGCAGCGTACCGTTTGGCCTTGCCGGCTGGCTGTGCCTTGCACCTAATATTCCATGTTGCGGTGTTGAAGCAGTTCCACGAGGAGCCTCCAGTTGAGCCAGTCACGGTGATAAATCTTCCATCATCGCTGCAACCACGTATAGTCGCCATCCTCGATAATCATTCCATGGTTTCTGATGAGGGTGTGCGAACTCAAGTCTTGGTGGATTGGGAAGGGACTTACAGGGATGAGACCATGTAGGAAGACTTAGCGGAGTTGACGATGTTGTTTTCTGAGATCAACCTTGAGGACAAGGTTGTATTGGAGGGTGGGCTAATTAATAGCTCCACAATAAGCCCAATTATTGATCAGACTATAATTTAGAAAATTAGGCAAACTCAGTGCAAATCGCAGAGCCCAAACTAATGAGAACCAAAAAATTCCCATCTTGGATGAAGGTTTTTGTTAGTAAGTGAGAAATATGGTGCAAAATAGGAGGATTATTTCTCAAGGTTGAGCTGGAGAATTAGTTAGAGGGGTTTTATAGAGGAGAAGAATCAATTCTGTTACGGAGATAAATGTATTGTGATATGTACTCATGGAGTACTCAAGGAATTCATCCTTGACTCGAAAAGAGAATTATCTTTGATGCTCTCTCTTCCATCTATTTCCATTTTCATTCAGTAACAATAAAAATCCATACACTTTTCTTCTACAATTTTAATTATTACATTTCTATATTATTCAGTATTCCTTGCTATCACAAAGGGTCCAATTTGCATGTTTAAAATTTTTTTTAACTCAAACATAAATTTGAGGATCAGATTTGTATATTTAAAAAAAATAAAAACCACTAATCTGACCCTTAGATTTATTGTATCCACAAAAAATGTAAGTTTATACAACACTAAAATTAAAAGTTCACTACTTGCTTCTATTTTAAATAAAAAATATTATTTATACATTAAAATCAGTCAAATATATTATTTAATTTATTTTTAATCTATATTTTATATGTTATTATATTTTTATATTTAGTGGCTGATTTAATAGTTAATTTTAGTATACATTTATCATGGTTAATTTTAAATATTATGTTTTTTCTGTCATAGATTCATAGCATCTAAAATGTAAGTTCTAAGTTTTAGCTAGTTGAAATTTTTATTTGGATTTCTAGAATATATCAGTTGCATAAATCGGGGGTTTG
Organism: Arachis duranensis; assembly: GCF_000817695.3. Classification (NCBI taxonomy): domain Eukaryota; kingdom Viridiplantae; phylum Streptophyta; class Magnoliopsida; order Fabales; family Fabaceae; genus Arachis; species Arachis duranensis. Next base: position 31,448,139 of record NC_029774.3, on the reverse strand, counting down.
CTGATATGAAAATTCTCTAAAAGTTTAGCATGTACCCAAGATACGCGCATTTTCTGATTCAGGTCAGTGTATCTGAGATAAGGAGAAAGATCCAGGGTATTACCAGACTTGTCCTCTATTTGTTTACCCATTTTGGTGTATGCTTGTTTTATGAAAATATTGTAATATTGTAGATGAAAAATAGGCCCGTAACATCGAAAGTAACTAGTTATATAGAAATTATGCTCATTACACATTAAACACATTTAATAACAATCACTACATCAAAGTGACAACATTGGAACAAAAAGGCCTAAACCCTAAACTGCATGCGTCGTCATGGATCCGAGTGGGGCGCATTAGGACACCCACGTCTGGTGTGGCCCTCTCTGCGGCAGAGCCCACATCTCTTCTCCGCACGCTCAATGGCATCCATCTCATTCTAGATCTGTGTGAATACTGACCTTTTCAATGTCTTCCTCCTCATGGCTGAGTTGTGCTTCAAGTGTACACCGTACCATGGAGGCCACATCTTTTCGTCTGGTATCGGCAGAACTCCCTCTCGTATACATTGAATACATAGGCCATCGTGTACACGGGGTCCATGAAATAACCCCACTCGATACTCGCAGCTACACATGCCGTCAGGGCGTGTCGACATGGGTAATGCAATGACTGGAATAGGCCGTAGTCGCATGTATGCTCGGTCAGATGAACCCAATACAAAGTCTGTGACCAACCATACACCGGCTCCATCTCTTCCACGCTAAAAACGGATGCCCTACGATCACAATGGGTGACTCACAACATCGGCAGACTCTCTCTGTTCTTATCTATAGCTGCCAACAGCCGTTGCGAATAGATCTGTCCACCCTGTAATTGAGCATGTGCTTCACGTCCTCTGCGCACGAACAACTATTGCAACCTCTCATATGTTGTCCGAAAAATTGCTACCACTGGAAGATTCCTCGTTCCCTTTAACACGGCATTTATACACTCCGATAGGTTCGTCGTCATGTGACCATACCAACGACCTTCGTCGCAATGTTGCAACCACAAATTCTTCCAAAAATGAAGAGCCCAATCCACCGTCTCATGGGATAGTGTACCCAAAGCATCAAAGTACCAGTCGCATCCCTCCTTACTTGGACTGTACACAGCATTTATAAGGTACCTCTTACCTTCGGCCGATTTGAACCTGTAATTGAAGTTTGAAGCCATGTGCCGGATGTAGTAAGCATGATATGCTGACGGAGGATGCCATCCACTATAAGGTGCATTAAGAGCGGTGCGAATGGCCTATGATCTATCTGATATGATCAGGATTCTTGGATGTGGAGTAACATGCTATTTCAAATTTAAGAGGAAAAACGACCATGATTTCGTTGTTTCAGATTCCACTGATGAGAAAACTATGGGAAGAATATTGTTGTTACCATCTTGAGCCACAACAATTAAAATCACGCCCCCATACTTGCCGTACAAATGTGTTCCGTCTACCAATACAAACGGCTCGTAATGCTTAAATTCTTCAATACATGGAGAAAATGCCCAGAAAGCATTATCAAATTGACTCCACTCTCCGTCAATTTTATTCCCGTTGTAATAAGGGACATCAATGCATTCATGTATCGTAATTGGGAGGCACTCCTGCAAAGCTTGTAAGAGTGTCGGAATCCTATTGTATGACTCTTCCCAGTCGCCATAGAACTTAGCAATTGTCTTTTTGTTTTACCATCCACACCTTCCGATACGAAGGCTTAAAATGGTAACTCTGATGGACAGCACTTTGCAACATTGGGATAGACATCAACGGATCAGTCTTTATCATAGATAACACGACCTTGCAAATTAACCCACTATCCAGTTGCGCATGGTCCTGAAACATGGTTGGTGCCAGACAGGTATGAGATCCAACGAACCGATGTACCTCCCTACGAATTTTGCTTCAATGTCAACATGCTAAACAAAAAACTAACTTATAGAGTCTAATGCATCCATAATATAACGTAAAATATACTAGTAATTCAAGTTCTGTCGTAATGCTACATGAAGACTTCATGGACAACCATTGGTGAATTGCTTGCATCGACAGTGATATTTAAGCCTGTCTGACACCAACACTCTGTACTCTGCATTCTGTCGAATATTGTAGTTCTTCACCGCCATTAGAACTGCTTCTCGATTGCTGAACCTATGCCCAATTCAAAATTCCACCCCACCATTTGTGTTGTAATCCTCCCCGTCCCCAACGTTCAATAGATCATCCGGCTGCATTGCATCCAAGTTCAACGTTTGATAATGGCTAGGAACATCTGACAGTCAAAGAATGGCCAAAGCGGAGGCAACAGAAACCTACCAACGCTGTTGCTGGGAGTCTCCAGCACAAACTCATTTTCTGACAATGTATCGCTTGACAACCCGGCCCCGGCAACATAGGTTGAATCGTCTTCACTGTCGGAATCGTCGGCACTATCATGAGGCTGGGCAGAGTGGATCGGTGTCGCATCGAGCGGCATGACTTCAAGAGCCGAAGGAGACGGCCCACCCCCAACAACTACATCACGGATCGCAGCATATAACTCCATCACATGTTGGACATCAGTCGTGCATGTAGGTCGAACATTACCCTCACGTGCTGATCCCCATCTATCCAGAATAACCGGTTCGTAAATCCACCGTTCGGAAGCGCATATAGAAATCTATATGCAACCCTCCCAACCTCCTTTGTTCCTACTCCTCCCATATTGCTTAGCATGACTGTCTTTAGCGCATCCAGGATATCAATCGAGTAAGTGTGCAACTCACAGTCTTGTCAGACTCAAAAATCACTCCCTCATCATCGTATCTGACTATCCCACTCGGATAAATCACCCCAAAGAAGTATTGATTATTCTCCATCAGAACAAAACTGAAAGAAGAGAAAGAAAAGAATGATTTGTGAATTGTGTGAAGATAAGTATTGGGATGGTCTTTATAAATAGACTTATTCTACAACATACCTTGGATACAGAGACATCTATACTATAATACACATATCTTGGGTGTTGATACCCTAATTATAATCTTGAGTATATCTCGGATGCTGTGGGGGGCATTTGGATCTTTCCCCTTTTCTCTGATGTACTGACCCGAATCAGAAAACGAGTATATCTCGGGTGCAGTATATCCAAGATATGCTTATGTTCATATCACGGTTGCACGCGATATATAGTTCGCAAACACCCTATCATAGCACAGGGGTCAGTGCACCCGAGATGTAATCATTTTGGAGAATGACTTTCAGTACCCGAGATATGATTGAAAAAATATTTTAATAATTTCTTTGATGTTTATTTATTTTGGTAAATACTATATTTATTTAATTTAAACAAAAATAAAAAAATTCCCCATTTCCATCGTCTAGTTTTCATACTCTGTTTTGTTTGCAACGCTGGCTACACTTTTCATGCAAGAACAAAAGCCGAATTCCTATCCCCAAAATATAACCATTTCGTCATGGATTTAATTTTCGAATATTCTTCATCAGCACTAGAGCCTTGAAATGATTCGTTCAGTTCAGCACAGAGCATCATTAAAAGCTGGAACTAAACCCTCATTTGGTAAACGCAGTTTTCCTTTTAGAGCTTCAATAGGTAAACTTTAGTCATGTGTGATTGCTGCCATGAAACTGGTATTCTGTACATTGTTGAACGTTCAGTCTGTTGTGACCAAACTTCTCTGACAATTTTATTAGCATCCTCTAACTCACACCATCTCTCAGGTCACAGCACCTCCGGGTAGCTAACACTCACTCTCTAAGTGATAGACAGTGGCATTTGAATGAGTACTTATCCATTCTCTAGAGACTAATCCTCCAATCCAACCTTTCCCTGATTAGTTTCCCATCATAATATCTATCACCCTAAGTAAACTGACTACCAATAAAGCCCAGGTAAAAAAAAACTACAATATTCAATAAATTAGCAAAAGAGAGACAGAATTTGGTGTCGTGGTTCTACCTCCATGATTTTTGGCGAATGATTTGAAAAGCAATATTCTTAGGAAGGAGGTGGAAAAAAATTACAAAAATCACAGATTGACAAAAATGGCAGAGAAAGGAGAAGAGAGAAAGTTTTGCAATAATTTACAGATCATAACAGTTACATTATTTTGTTGACGTAGAGAGATTGGAAAAAAAAAAAAGAAAAGAAAGCAAAGGAAAAGAAAAATTGAGATCAAAATCCAACCCCCGCTGCGCCGCCAACTCCAACCGGTGCTGGAGGATGTGGCTCCGTCAGCTTCCTATTGTTCCACGAACACGCTTCCGGAGCTAGCTTAGCCGCTGACCTTCTCGGCTCCGACTTGCACCGCTTTAGAGCCGAACCCTCTCCTGCATTTGTCCCTACCGCCGACGCCACGGCTGCGGCCGGAAATGAGAACGATGACCTCCCCGGTTGCACCTGCTGCGGCTGAACAGCCGCCGTCGGCGGAGGCGGCGGCTTGTTGTCCACGGCGGCCATCCGCTTCTTGTGTTGACGATCTCCTCCACTGGATTTCGCCGCTGGCCTCGGCGGCAGCCACCGTACGAAGTCGGCGGTGCAGATCCACGTCTCCCTGGAAACCTCCATTGACAGCTTGGGTTCGCACATCATCAAAAGCAAGCATTCTGGTAATGCTCCACTTTCTCTCTCCTTTGACCTATTTTCTTCTTCCACGGGTTTCTCCTCTGAAGTCATTTTCACTGTTGACCCTTTGGCATCATCAATTCCTGAAAGTGCAGAGTGTGCAGTAGTTGAAGAAAGCTCAGATCTCTGTGCGACGTCGTTTTCCTCACCATAACTAGTCACTTCTCCAATAGCTTCCTCTTCTTTTTCAACATCTCCTTTCGCTTCTTCGATGACCACTTGATTGCCTTCATTATTTGCTGCCTCTGTTTCTTCTTTACTAACAAAAGCAAGTGTACTTTTTCCACTCTCATCATGAATCGCAACATTGTAATTCTTTTCCACTTCCTTGTTAGAGTCCTCTTCCATTTGCATTTGGGCCTCTTCAGCTTCTCTTTCTTCTTGTGTTGCCTGAACACTTGGCTCCCAAAACCTGTTAGCGAGGGCAGCCATTTTGACAGGGTCAGATCTGCACCTCATCAACAACAGAGCATTCTTTGGAGGGATGCATATGCTAACTCTAGCTTTCTCTTCCTCCTCACTCTTGAGATTGTCTATATCGATGTCAATGTCTTCAAACACGTGCCTCCTCCTTCTGTTGCTTCTCTCAGGGCTGTTATTGTTGTCTCCTTGGGTTTCATCTTCTTCACTACCTCCCATTATAAGTTCAATCTCCCTTCCCTTATGGGGATCACTCCCTTCTTGAAGAGTCACCACCCAACTTCCAACTGCTGCCCCTTCTTCTTCTGCCTTGGCCGAATGTTTTTCCCTCCCGCAAGAAGACCTGCAACTGAAGAAGCAGCTGAATTCAGAACCAAACGCTCTCAGAGCTTCGCATATTGCTGAAGGAACGTGAACCCATCGTTGGTTCCGTTGAGACAAACACTCCTGCTGTAAGCTCTGGCTTCTTTGCGACTTCTGTCGGTTGAGATCTCCACCGTGAAAGCTTTGTTCGCCTCTGCTCCTGAAGCTCGCTTCTCCTCCTCCGCCTCCTCTTCTCTTAGATCTCCCTCTCATCTTCTTCCCCTGTTTCAACACTCTCACTTGTCCAATGCATGTGACCTTCGGGGATGAAGGCTCTGGGTTTACGTATCCCGGTCCTCGCTTTCTACCACCGGATCGGAACATCGCTGGGTTCGGTGAGGCCTGGCTGCCGCCGCCACCACCTTTGGTGCTGCCACTGCTTGCTAGCTTTCTCGTTAAGTGAGGTGCGTCTTTGCTATGGCTTGGGCTGAGAATGGATTTTGAAGAGAGCTTCATAGATTTGGAAATAAAATTATGAGAGGAGAATGGTGATAGAGATGTGATCCGGTTTCGGGTGCTGTATCTTGATTCTTGAAGCTACTTGTGGTGCATTGGGGTATGGGTGGGGTTCTCTATGGCCATTGTGGTTTTTCTTCTTGGCTTTCTAGTTTCAACGAATGCAGTCAACTATGAAATGTGGACATTGAAAGTGGAGTGCGTGAATGATAGACGGGAACGAGTTTTGTTGGGGGATCCTAAGCTCGCTAGCTAGGTCATCACTCATTCAGTCAATAAGGCTTTGAACAGAAAAGAAAACTGACAAATGAATGGAAGCCTTTGCTTAGTTGTAGGGTACAGATTGTAGGGCATCATTTGATAGAGAGAGAGAGAGTGATGAGAGAACCAGCTGAATGGAACATGACAAAATACTGTCTGTTGTTTTTTATTTTAAAATTTTGAAACTCCACTGTAAAATATATCACTGTATCAGTGCATTAACGTGTTGTGTCTCCTTTGTGTCTCTCAACGTTTTCATGTTCAAAGTATATTAATCAAAGAAGATACATGTTCATGTGCAAAAATCATTTTCATTTTTCCAATGCAACTAAAACTAAGGAGAGGGAGAAAGAAAAGAATTGGACTAATGCTTGCTCTAAACATCACAAGGGAAGTCATGAATTATTTTAGTCTAAGGTTTTTTATAAATTAAATGTGTTAAATTAATTTCTTAAAAAACTAAAAAAAAATAATTTAACTTATATTTTTCAGTTATAAGAATTATTTTGATAAATGCAAACTCATAGACATCAAATAGTTTACTCACATAATAACCTAGAAAAGATTCTATTATAAATACAGCACACTAACAAAAATATGTTTTTTTTTTCGTATGTGTAATTTAATGTGATTGTAATTTTTAAAAACTTCATGCCAAAATATATATGTACGAAGAAAGTAGGGTCTGGGAACTGCTTACTGGTCATCACAGCTGGTAAATAATTGTTCGCATGTCAAATAACAATAATACCCTTGCTTTAGAGAAACCATGATACATATGCTTGACATTGAAGTATCCAAATCCCGAAGTTCATCTTTCGTGTCTGCACAAAAGAAAGGATCATGCACCAGTGTGCACGAGTCCTATGCAGAGCATCAGATATTCAGATCAGTACTGTTGTACTGCCAGAACCAGAAGGAGAGTGGAGGTAAATTATAGATAATAAACTTCTTCTTTTACCATAAAAATTAAAAATATTAATAAAATTATCTATAAAACAATAAAATTTATCTTGTATTTATAAAAAATAGATTCTTACTCAAATATTAAATTTACATTGACTATTCTAAAAATTTTGCTTTTTAATTTTTTAGTCCAATTTTTAATGTTGTTTATAATAAATAAATGGTAATATTAACATAATATCCGGTAGATAATTGTTAGTTTTACACACACATATATATATATATAGATCATTGTTAGTTTTACACACACATATATGTTTTGAGTTCCGTTAAAGAGACAATAAAATATGTATACATGGACTTTTTATTAGGCCCAATTAAAATTAAAAGAGAAAATAAAACCCTCCCAAATCGTTGCAGAGACCCGCTACGGCGCTAGAACCCTGAATCCCGCAACCTGCAACCTAGGAAGGTCATCGGTGAACGCAAGCGACCTCTTCGTTGCCCTCAAGTACAGCGCCGTCACTGAACATCCCGCCGTCACTGCAATCGAGCCGCTGGGAGAGACGTCGCCGACCAGAACTACCGCCAGGGAGTTCTCACCACCAATCGAGCATCTGCAACGTACTCCTCGCGCGGGCCCCGTCATCTCCGAGCAGCGGAGCATCCGACCTTGAAGAAATAGCCGCCAACTAGTCAACAGTTCACCAGAAAATCAATGAATATCATGACCGAAAGAATCCTAACCATCCAAGGTAAGTGGGTGAAGTTGTTCAATTTTTTATTGGTAATCGCTGTTGCATGTTTGAATGTAGATAGATTTTGTTGATGATATGCGTGATTAACTTTTGTAGTTAGTTTAGGTTGTTGCAATTCATGATGATTTTATTTTAGCGCGGGAAAGGTCGAAAAAATTTGGGTTCGTGTTTATATAGGAGTAAAATTTAAAATTTTTTTGTATGTTCCCGTGTGGACCATGTGCATGCAACGTGACGTATACTGGCTGACCATCTTTGAAATTTGGTTGATATTTGTTGGATATTTACTTTAGTAGGATATTGGATATTTACTTTAATAGGATATTGGATGATTTTTTTAGAATAAGTGTGACATTGTTAAAATTCCGATATTAAACTCGGAGAAGATGTGCAAATTTCAGTTTTTCAGAAAGTTATTCATGTTTACCGGCAATTCACTTGGGGGAATTGATCAAGCATTGATGAGAAGTGGAAAAGTACAACTGTGAATGATATAGAGAATTATGTATTGGATTTTTTTGCAGGTTCACCAAAGTCTTTGCATTATTTTTCATCTTCTGCATAGACACTGAAAAGGGATAAGAGTGTTTGATGAAGATTCTTTTTATTCATTTTTTGTTGGCTTAGTTTTAGCAATTGGGAATGCCATTTACAAAATTTTAGTTTTCTTACACCATTGACATTAAATAAAATTAATGTGGCTCACCTTGTTACTCACTTTGGATGAACATTCATGTGTGATCTTATTACATAACGACTTTGGTAGAATTTTTTCTAATTGATTTCTATCAATTGTCGACCTTTATTTTTATGAAACAGGTTGAATGTTTAAGATCAATTAGTCCATAAAATAATTGAGTGATCGTTTTTGAATTTTTTATGTAACTATATATATTATTAGATAATTTTTTATTGTTAAATGTTCCTGGAATTGATTTTGAAAGCATCTTGGATTGTTGCTGGAATTGAGGGTAGAATGAGAATCGAGTGTTAGAAATGAGGGGATTTTATTTTATTTCTTTTCCTTTAATTAATTAGTAATTGCAATAAAACAGCTAGTTGAAAACACTAACTACACCAAACTTTGCAAAGACAAACCAATCTCTAAACCGGCCGAAGACAAACTCAGATGGGTAAAAAGGTAACCCATTGATTACATGAATAAATGAACATATCTGGGTATTTTTTATGACGTTCTGCTGATCTATTTTTGTTTTTCTCAACAGAAACTAGTCGAGACGCGTTGCTCACCTTGCTATATTAACAACTTATTTACCCACTTGGAACGACATAATGAGCAAGCTAAGTTGGCCGAAATTGAGGCCATTGGATTTGATCCCCTGCGCCGAGTACCACAATGGCATGTGAAGCAGCGCATCAAAGGAGGAATTTTTTTTTGTTCGACATTAAATGGATTTATTGGTTATATTACCTTCAAAGGATCTATGATTTTTTGCAGCTTAGATCCCCGGAGTTATCAAAGTTGTATAATTAAAGTAGTCATATTTTTGTATATGTGGAGTAGGTGAAGAATAACCATCTACAAATATAGCTAAACTAAACATCCTATACTTTACTGTAATGAACATCCAATGTATACAAGGTCAAAATTAAAACATAAAAACCAATTGCTACATACACAAATATCCACGGATAACCGTCTATGCTTAGATTGAAAAAATAAAAATCCGATCACGTACACATACCATATTATAATTATTTTACTTGCTGCTGAATGCTTAGGGATTTATTTTTGTCACATTAGAATGATATGATGATATGCTTAGGAATTTATTTGTCACTTAGAATGACATGATTCCAAGAGGAACTTTTTTGTTATACATTAAAAGAACTTATTGGTTATGTTACCTTAAAAGGATCTATATTTTTTGCAACTTATTATATTCCCGGAGTTATCAAAGTTGTTTACTAAAGTAGCCATATCTGCGCATATTGAAATAGGTGACCAATAATCATCCACAAATATAGCTAAACTAAACATCATGTACTTTACTATAATAAACATCCAGCGTAACTTAGTCAAAATTAAACATAACAACAAATTGCTGTACACACAATTACCCATGGATAACCATCCATGCTTTGAGTGAAAATGAACATCCATATACTCGTTATGCATTCAATTCATTGGAATAAATAACGCAAAAGGGTTTATTCGGGTCACATTAACATGCTTCCTGTAAATTATTCAATCTCATTCTCGGATCAACTGCATACGTGAAACCCATGAAACCAGCCTCTTCTACTAAACTTGATTAAAAAAAATGAATGCTAATTGGAACCTTATAAATATGTAGATTACTAATAAACGCAAGATCCAAACCTCGTACCAAGATCCATCTCTTCACTTCCAACTTCAGTAACATCCAATAGCGGCATGGCCTATAATCACGAAATAAACACCCAAATCAAATTCATGAACACTATTTAGATAATCAATTAGTAAATAAGATACACAAAAATCCTGCCCAAACTCCATAGAGAAAGATACAAAAATATAACTGAATCACATCATCCTACCCATATTAACTTGAAAAAAAATGCATTAGTATCACCTATTGATAATAACTAAAATTACTTATTTTATTTCACCTGTCAAATAAGTATTTTAACTACTACTATTCTCTGTGCTACATCACACTGTGCACCACCGATATCAAAAAGCAACACATACAACTACCATGCACTTATTTCATTACTCAATTTCAGAATCCAAAGTCACTATAGTTGCATTTTTAATGCATAGACCATCTATGATGTATACTCATACATATATTCCTAATCTAAACATGCATGCCTCTTTGTATTCTATTTAGCCTTCATTTTGTGCAAACTATTAATAATAACAATGCAGTTAGTTTTATTTTATATTATTTTACAATATGCCACGCTAATAATATTATTCTCTAGGCATCAAGTACATTATGGGTGATTACTTCTAAACTAGCCACTTGTCCAATGTACCAATTACATTGCTTATACATGCTGGTTTAAATTTGCATATTTAAATTGATACATTCATATAGGATACTCCACAAAAAGAAATATTTATATCACAGGTAAAATTCACATTCCATGACTAATTAGCGCACTGATATCCTCCATACATAGATGCGCACCATGAATTTAAATCTACTACAAGTATGGTTAATTAAAGAATATTCATGATTCATCGAAGTAAGCAATTAACATAAAATACCGGAAACACTCCACCTGCACTAACGATGAACATTTAAATCTTATAGAAATGACCATCCATTGTGAACAATTATACGAACAATTCTCACTTTATTAGACTGCTGACCGTCGATGCCAAAAATGGTCGGGAGCGTCCTCATGTGGCTTCGATGAATTGTGATCAGCAATAGATGATGGAACATGACATAGAGACTGCACGACATTGCACGCCATTCACAAACTACCACGCGGTGGTGGACGTATCAAAGGAGAGACACTTGTGACTCCTTTATCTTGTACCATGAATAAACAGAGGAAGCCACATGCCGGCTGCACCAGAGTTGTTGCGGGTGGACTTGATGTGGTGCCGCCAAAAGGAGCCATACGCTCGGATTGCACTTCTGAGCGTTCACCGGTGCGGACTTCGACGTCTTCGGGAGCGACTTCCGGTGATAGCACCGAGCCAAGGAGAAGATGAGATACCACCGTCGACGAGAGGGTCTGCGTTTTTAGGTCTGTCCCTGCCGTTCATAGAGAGATGATCGTGATTTATGTTTTCAAATAACTGAATCCTATTTTTAAAAAAATTCAAATTAGCAAATCTTCATAATTAACGATTATACCCATAATTTAATTTTAATTTCAATTAAACCCCATTGTATGCATTATACAATAAGAACATTGGCTCCTCATACTTTTCCAATTTTTATTTAGTGTTAGTGTGATAATAATTTAATTAAGCAATGTTAATAGTTAAATTAATAGAGTTTAGTTTGTGGATAATTTAATTAATTATTTTAGATTGCATGAAAATAAAAATTAGAATTCTTAGTTTAATGTATAAACTATACTTGTATGTAATAGAATAGATAACAATTTGAACTAATTATTGCTATAATCTTAACAATTAAGTTATTGGAGATAATTATTATTTAGGTTCTATATCAAAATATAATTAATTATGTGTGTTTTGTGTATGGATGTGTGTAGGATAAACTTATTTATTAAATACATTTGTTAGTAAGTGTTATTAGAAATAAGATTAATATGTTCGTTTGGATATTGTTGATAATTGAATTAGCTATAATGATAATTAAGTAAAAATTGGTACAGTGGGTAATTTTATTACTTATGCAAAAAAGTTTAGTAGAGATGTTAAATTATTTTTTGTTGATGTTCGAATAAATTTAATGTTAATTATAAGTGTTTTAACTTATATATGATTAATTAAATGATACAACTTGAGTTATTATTTGTCCATATTTTGTAGGGTACATGAACTTTGAGGTATGTTCATATGAATCTACCGGACTCATACACTCCGATTATCGAGTCCCTTTTGTGGGCTACTGGATTTTATCACGTATCCCAAGTTAGAGTGATACAAGGTCAGTCGACTTTGGTAATAATTCTAGTAGAGAGATGCCACCCAAATACTCATACCTTCCATCTTCCGACTGGTGAGTGCGCTATTACGTTAGAAGATATAGCTCTAATCCTAGGTATTCCGATAAATGGTCTTCGCGTGACAGGAACAATCATGACTAGTCAGCAGGCCATAGAAGCTAAATGCTTACATCAATTTGGAGTTGCACCTAAGATCAGCGATTGCAGAGAAAGTTATATCAAGATGACTTGGATTAGAAATGTGAAAGACGGATTATATCTAAAGGATCGAGTTGCCATAGAGAAATATGTGAAATTTCATATATTGTTGTTTGGGTCAATCTTGTTTGTTGAGAAGTCTGGGTCAACGGTTCACTAGAAATTTATACTACTACTTCACGACTTTTCTTGGATTCATGAAATCAGCTGGGGATGGACATCCCTAGCACACTTGTACATAGCATTTTGTAGAGCATCTTATTTTGACTGTAAGGAGATTGACGGTCCCCTGACATTATTATATATCTAAGCTTGGATTCATATGTCATTTCTTGTCCCAATTCTTGGTGCCCCACGACATTTTCTACTTGCTAACCGATAACAATAATTGTTAGATGACTTTATATAATGTTTTACTTTGAATTTTAATATCTACTTAAAAAGTTTAGTAATAAAAAAAATTATCACAGATAGCGTAACTGGGAGCGTGCTCAGCCATATAGATATCATACTGTTGATCACTTTAGGGGATTATTAGATTAAGTTCAGGAAGGCTAGGTACAATTTATCCATTGATATGAAAACATCTCGAGATATAATGTATGTTGATGCCTTCATATTATATGGTGAATAATTATCTCTTTTTTTGTTTCTATCCAGTTTGTTTGGGAAGCTTACGTTGTTTATCGGATAGAGCCAGATGCCATCCCAAAAGATATTTGTCATCATGCAATAGTACCATTGATGTCGTTTGAGTCACTTGAAAGGCATTCAACCGACAGGTGCATGAGATAATTTGGTCTTGTATAGAGTATCCCACATCAGGAGAAGTGTCTGGATGGCCAACATGGTGAGGTTTTGACCGGATCTAAAAACTTGAATTGGTATGCCACACATAGGTTTTGGATAGTGTAATTGACCAACCGATACAGTCATGTCCTAATAGAGGAGCATGTGCCTTTGCATCATCTATTAGATCTTTACATGTATCAGTATCGAGGAAAATATGGGACTCATTTGTACTTGTCTGATCTGCTCTTACACGAAAATCAAGAGGGCGATGCTGTCCCGAATCAGCCACGCCATCCAGAGCCGCAACCATCATTACAATCGTAACAACTACTAGAGCCACCAACACTACAGGAGCAACCTCAGTAGTCTTTAAATGCATATGTTCCTCATACCTATTTCACATCGACTTTTACACCGTCATTTCAACTACATCAACAAGATTGGGATGTATTGCACTTTAAACTGGAGACAAAGCATAATTCAGCCAACTGCTTGGACTCATGGTGACAGAAGTGGGTCAATCACAGTCATGTAACCTGAGCGAAGTACCCCCACCTAAGTTGGTGCACGAGAATGTGCTGACCCAAAGATGGAGGTCATTGGATTCAAGAATTCACCATAATCAGCACGATGTTGATGTTGATATCAACTACAAACTCCAAGCCACTGGCATCTCACGCACCTCAAAGACTTTATTTTGCCTATCGAAGCAATAATTAATCTGAATGTTTCTGGCTGCATGTTAATTTGCATGCAATTTGGAGGTCACAAGCTTAGAGAACACATAACCGGCATTAATTCGAGCTTTAGCTTCAGCCCTTTTCCTGGTGAACAACGCATTAAGACTGTAAAATGTTGCTTTTACAAGTGCAGTGACTAGGAGATTAGGCGCCCTCTTTAAAACTGAGTTGATGCACTCAACTAAATTTGTGGTCATGTGACCCCATCGATATCCACCGTCAAATGCCAAAGCATACTATTCACGCATAATTCTGTCCAACGAACTTGTATACACCTTATCCTGCTCGCGTAAACTCTAGTGATGCAATTGGTGTTTGCGCATTGTCCTAGAATACTCGGCGATAAGGAAAAAATAAGATACAACCATTACGATGATGGTAACTATAACAATTAAACTCTTGAGTGTTTTTAGTTACCTATGTTGACGATAAGCTTTTGGAGATATTGTGCCTTGAATTTTCTTAAGAAGTTAGACTCTATATGCATGATGCAAAACATGTGGAAAGCTGAAGGATAGTTTAACTAGGAGCTTTGACAAAGAGGTAAGCAAAACAAAATAGAAATTGCCAAAGCATAACCAAAAGATAAATCTAAACCCTGTTTACTCCAATCAACTTCTAAGAGGGACAATACAAGTTAATATGCAAAAGTGGAGAATATATATACATATCTATAAAATAAGTACAAAATGCAATTTCCAAAAGTAAATCTTTGCTTCCAAAAGAGCATCCAGCATGCTTAGCGAGGTGCATCTCGCTCTGTATCTGAAAAACAACAAATTTTTGAGACGGGTGAGAACCAAATGGTTTCCAGCAAGATAAAAGTTTTAAATAGAGACGATGTAAATGTTACACGAACCTATTAGACAATCCTAAACTCCGATGACCTAGATCCAAACCTAGAGTTCTTACTAAACCAGAAAAATAGCAATCTACTTAAGGGATTCTAGTCTATCTCTTCATTCACAGTTTCTTGCAAACCTCCCAATCACCACTTTAGGAACAACCCTCAACGTCACCTCTACCAATATAAGGAATCTCTCAAATTTCAAACAGAAATAAAGCAATACAAAGAATACATAAGTAAAGAAAACAGATAAAGCATTTAAGTTAAGTAGCATATAGATACAGTCAATCAATAAGGCAAACCAAAACACAAGGTACACACTCAATCAAAATATAAAAATGCAAATGATGTATGTCTGCCCTATGGCCAATGAGCTCATCTGTCGGTTATACATCCAAACTCCACATGTCCAATAGCAAACCCTGGATAGTCCCTGCAAGCGCGCATCCATAAGCTCATACTCTTATTCATATTTATTTATCAATAGCATTGGAAAAATCATCCAATAAGGTATAAGTGTTCGGATACATCTTACGACGGAAAGTCAACAGAATCTCAAATCTCAACTTGGAACCAGTAGGAGCAAACCACTGCATCTGCCCAGGGAGACTCTTGACTAAGATATTTTAATTCATATATCATTTGGATCTTTAATCACAATTCATCATAATCATTATTGTCATCAATCATACATCCACAACTCAAACATTCATAGTTATACATATGAACATCATCTCCATCCTCATCATCTCATTCAACAATATCAACTCATCGTTAAGTCAACTCTTCACTTCACAATCTCCTTCAATATTCATGAGTCGATATTTTATACGCTTTTTGGTAGTGTTTTCATATAGTTTTTAGCATGTTTTATTCACTTTTTGTCGTATTTTTATTAATTTTTATGCAAAATCACATTTTTGGACTTTACTATGAGTTGGTGTGTTTTTCTATAATTTCAGGTGTTTTCTAGCTGAAATTGAGGGACCTGAGCAAAAATCAAATTCAGAGGCTAATGCTGTTGGATTCTGACCTTCCTGCACTCGAAGTGAATTTTCTGAAGCTACAGAAACCCAATTGGCATGCTCTCAATTGCATTGGAAATTAGACATCTTGGGCTTTCCAGCAATAGATGATAGTCCATATTTTACCCGAGATTTGATGGGCCAAACTGGCATTTAAACACCCACCAAAGACCCTTTTCTGGCGTAAAATGCCAGAACTGGCACTAAAGCTGGAGTTAAACGCCCAAACTGGTATCCAAGCTGGCGTTTAACTTCAGAAATGGCACATGCACGTGAAAGCTAGGAAGCTCAGCCCAAACACTCACCAAGTGGGCCCCGGATGTGGATTTCTGCACTCTCTACATCTAGTTACTCATTCTCTGTAAACCTAGGTTACTAGTTTAGTATAAAAACTACTTTTAGAGATTTATTTTAAAAACTTATGACATTTTTGACAAATCCTATTGTATCTTCTACATTATGAACCTCTAAACCCCATAGGTGGGGGTGAGGAGCTCTGCTGTGTTTCCATGGATTAATGCAATTACTACTGTTTTCTATTCAATCACGTTTGTTTCTATTCTAAGATACTCACTCGTATTTCAACATGGAGAATGTGATGATCCGTGACACTCATCATCATTCCCCAACTTATGAACGTGTGCCTGACAACCACTTCCGTTCTACATGAGCTCAACGTAGTCATTGGGCGATAGCTTGAGTGTGTATCTCTTGGGTTTCTAATCCACGAGTTTGACCTGCATCTTCTGACAACAGAGCACTCAAACTCGTGAGATCTGAACCTTCGTGGTAGAGGCTAGAACCAATTGGCAGCATTCCTGAGATCCAGAAAATCTAAACCTTGTCTGTGGTATTCCGAGTAGGATCTGGGATGGGATGATTGTGACGAGCTTCAAACTCACAAATGTTGGGCGCAGTGACAGTGTGCAAAAGGATAAAAGTATCCTATTCCGACACAAGTGAGAACCGACAGATGATTAGCCATGTGGAAAACCGTAGAGGACATGTTTTCTCTGAGAGGACAGATGGTAGCCATTGACAATGGTGATCCACCAACATACAGCTTGCCATGGAAGGGACATGCGTTTTTGGAAGAAGAAGACAGTAGAAAAGCAGAAATTCAGAAGACAGAGCAACTCCGAAACCTCAACCTGCTCTCTATTATTGAATAACAAGTACCATTCTTTTCATGCTCTTTTACCTTTCACAAAAAATTCCTTTTTATTATTAATCTCCTGACTAAGAGTTACAAGATAACCATAGCTTGCTTCAAGCCGGCAATCTCCGTGGGATCGACCCTTACTCATGTAAGGTATTACTTGGACGACCAAGTGCACTTGCTGGTTAGTTGTGAGGAGTTGCAAAAGTGTGATTGCAATTTCGTGCACCAAATATCAATTTAACTCAAACAACATGTTTGCACTTATTTCAAACCCTAAAATCTAGCTATTAGACCTTAAACAGAGGTTACAGAAGTTCACAAGCTTGTGGGGAAGCCTAAACAGTTAAAAATAGAGTTTTAATGTGAAAACAGGGCATCGTGTGTATGCATAATACTGTGTGTACACACGCATCCGAAGCGTTTCCCAGCTTCTGCGTACGCATGACCAGTCGTGCGTTAGCACAAATTGTAAAATCCTATTCGTCCGTATGTATCATCCTTATGCGTACGCATGACTGTTGACACTCGTTTTGGTCTGTATGTGCCATGATAGTGTGCGGGGCACACATACTATAATTTCTAGTTTTCTGCAACATCTCATATTTCAAATTTTTGTACCCAACTTCAAACTCTCATAACTTTTTCTACAAAACTTAATTTTTCATTATTTTTAAACAATTTAAAGCTCTCATAACCATCTTTAATTTAAGATAAATGTTACCTAATTTCGAATTCTGAGCGCCATGTTATGCCCCGTCAAAGTTGGTTAAAATTCTATTTTTACCAAATTTACCTAAACACTCATTTTGACCAATTTCTCAATTCCATTCAATTCAAACCACTCACTTACCATTTCTAAGCCTTCCAAATATTCAATCATTCACTTTTAATTATTCCAAACCTACCCAAACTAATTCCAATTCATTTAGCATATCTCACCAACTATATCCAATTCCATAAAATCAAGTCATACATATCTATACACATATATACTCAACTAATCACAACAACATCCAAATTCATTCAATCCTATCCTAGGGGCAATTAGCCAATGTAATCACATAATTTTACATAATGCCTACTTGAAACTAAAACCCATACCTCAATGACGACGATTTTTTCCCAACTTGAATTTCTTTCGGTAAACCCAACGTCCATGAAAGCCTCACCACTTTAATTCTGCAACTCAACTATGCACCAAACCATGCCAGCAAGTTCCAATCAAGCTATTCAATATAATATTTCACCAATTTCATACATAATCACAATCCTCAATACCTAACCTTTATGAAATTGAAAAATTCAAAAAGGGTAAGAGTTTTTCACCTGTACTCACTAATCATATGGATGAAATTCAACAATAGCTCATACTAGATCACCCTTAAATCATAAAAATTATAAAATTTCTTAATACCCCAAACCAAAATCGTAGAATTGAATAGAAGAAATATCTGGGTGAGAAATTTCAAGTTTCTTACTATATTATTTGAATAAATTTGAAGAGGATTCTGAGACGAACGCGTGGCCATAAACGGCTCGTCAATCAGAGTTTCGGATCAAAAGTTATGATTAATTGAAATTGAAAGTGAATAATGTAACTTAGGTTTTCTCTTTTCTCTCTTCTTCGCCGTGTTCTCTCTAAGGAAGGCGGAAGGGATGCTGAAATTGGTGAGTTTGAAGTGTTATATATATGCGGGCTTGGCTCCACTTGGGTTCGGTTCACTTGTTTTAGCCTGTTGGCCCAATTTTGAGTCAAAATCTTTAAATTAGTATTTTTTATTTGTATCCTAAATATTTTTACTTTTCCAAACTATAAAATTTAATTTTCTAATCTCTTTGACTCATAATTAATCTATTAATTAATTAACCAGAATTTACAACAAAACTCCATTACTGCGAGCCACGACTGAGTTAATAGAATCGTGTCGATCAGAGATAAGGCCCACACCATCCCATGTCACCACATGTTGTCGCAGACTAAGTAAAATAATGTTACACATCAGAAGTCTCACCCTTGACAGTGACAAATGTAATAGGCACTATATTATTATTTTCATCCTGTGAAACTACCACCAATAGACAACCATTATATTTTCTATATAAATGAGTCTCTAATGCAAGGACAATAACTCCAAAAGACTCGATGTAACACTCGAATATCAGAAACCAAGTCATCCCCCTGGTATGCAGGCATGATTTCAAAGTATAAGGCTGCTGATGGCTCCATGTGACACATGGCTTCAAACCATCTAGGCAAACATTCATAGGAAGCTTCCCAACCTCTGAAAATTTTTTCTACTGACTTTTGATTCGCCAACCATGCTTTGCGATAATTTATGATGTAATTAAACTTTGACTGAACTGCAGCAATGACAGATTTTACCTTTATGGATGGGTCAGCCTCTACCAATGGTTTAATTACTTCTATAATTGTCATGAAATCGAACTTGGAATGATCTTGAGAAATACTGTATAAAGAACCTAATAATAATTGATATCTAAATAAATAATACTAATTTTATTTTTATTCTATAAATGTAGTTAGACACCACTAATTGTATAAAGAACCTAATAATAATCATACTATGTTACGCCAAACTTCATTGTTTATATTATAAATCTAATATATAATGAGCTAAACTACATATCTACATTTAAGTATTCAGAAAATTTTGGTGCATGCATAAAAGATGGCTCTTCGAATGGATGCTGGTTTACTAGTGCATTTTCCATTTCTGTCACATCTATCCCCATGGTGTCATCAGCTTCATTATCGTCTTCATTTGGATCAACAACCTCATAATTACTTTCGAACTCATCTTCACTGTCATTGTTGTAATCTCTCCATTCAATATGTTGATCTACTTCAGATTGTTGAAACTCAATGTACAGCTCGATAAACGACACTTGTGATCAAATTTCGTAATAGATTGAAAACATCTCTTGCATGCTCACTTCATAGGTAACATACTTCGTTTGGAAATGAACGAATCCACCAAATACTAATAGAGGATGCCGATACAAAATGCTTGATACCATCTTTGATATATGTGGATCTATTCTTTCACAAATAACACTTTTTAGTTCTTCAAATAGTAATGTAAAAGGAACAATATAATCACATAGATTTTCTCATATAAATTTTACTCTTTAAGATGTTTGTAATTTTAATATAATTCTATCCTCTATTTTTTAAAATAATGTCTCTCTTCTCAACAAATGTTCATGTTGACAAAAGTAAAGAAGGAACAAAGTGAAATCAGTAAAGAATGATGATGAAGAAGAAAAAGATGAGTTGAAGAAGATAAAATTTGCGCAAGTGTTTGGCAGAGTATGTGTGTGTGTGTGTGTGTGTGTATATATATATTATAAATAACCCTCAGATTTGAATTTTCACAAATTAAATTTTTTTTAAAAAAATTACAAAATTGATACACCGAGTTAGGTTTTCCGATTTCTTTTCCTCAAAACTGACAAACCGATTTGTTCTAAGTAAAAAAAAAAAATTTTGACACACAAATCGGAGGCTCTAATTTGTGAACCCTCAAATTTGAATCCAACAAGCCTCAAATCGGACTATCAGTTTTCTACCCCCATCCAAATCTAAGCCGTCAATTTATAATTTGAAATTTAAAAAAATTACCTCTATATTGATAGGTATCTCTCCATAATTATGCATAACACTACTTGAAAATCCATAACTAAAAAATGAGCTTAAAAATTTAGGTTAATTTTTTAAACTATTCCTTTTAATTTTTCTTTTAATCTTTTCTCCTCAATTCAAAGTTTCATTGGTCTTTTATTCACTAATAGAAATGCTAATAAATATTTGGATAATTTATGTTATTAAAATGAATAGAGTTTAAAATTACGCAGATTTCTTAAACAAAAATTGGTTATACGCTCTATCCTAAATGTTTTTATATAAATTAAACTCAATTGACTCCATTTATGCTATTTAAATGTTGATTCGATTTACTATGTATACTTTATACAATTTGATTCAATTTACTACTTAATTATACAGTATATATAACTTGATTCGATTTACTAACTTTAAAACATAAATGTCAATAAAAAATACTCCCAATTTGAATTAAAAAAATAAAAAAATAAGAATATAAATCTAATTTTTGAGTTTTAGTTCAAATTCTAAAAAATTTATATTTTTACAAACTTATGAATTTAAAATAGAACAATAAACGATTTCTAAGAATTCTTTAAAAATTGTCTTTTGACTCATTAGAATCTAAAGAATCATTACCGGGACTTTTGATAAAAATGTTATTATAAAGTATAGCCCTCCAAGGTGGCATAGGTGTTAACACTTAGATTTTTTCGAAATCAGAAGTAACAAATAGTTATATAATATAAAAAGGCTAACTCTATTTATACAATATGTAATTTGAGAAATAATTTTAATATTATATCAATTAATAAATTATCATTTAATTTGTGAAATTAAGTGTAAAACTTACATTTTGATGATGTTTCGCTCTAAAAAATTTAAGTTTGAGTTAGAAATAACGTCATTAAAGCGTTTGTTCCACAAACTAGTTATCTAATCATTTTTTTTTAATATGAGTACAAACATTAGATAATTATTTGATAATTAAAAGAATCTTATATCTAATAAAAATAAGTTTTGGGTGATAATTACCAATGTTAGATATTCTTAATTACATGTTTGTATTTTATCAGAACAAACATATAAGCTACCAGTATATATGATACTAGTAACATGATTATCTCTACTATTAAAGATTCTCCGGGGTATTCTAATATAGTTAAGATAATTTAGAGAGTACCGATTTTCAGTCTTTGCCAATTGAATTTGGACCCCGCTATTATCACTACAAGAAAACCAGTATTTATAACAAAAAAAGTTACAAAAAAAGTCAAATTTGTTAGATAGGATTTTGTAACAAAAAAAAATTGTTACAGAGTAGTTGCAATATGTCCCGGTAAAAAAGAATTTTGTAACAAAAAATAAAATTATTACAGTACAAAGTGATATTTTGTAACAATATTATTTAATACAAAAACTGAAATTCATTACAAAATCGGTGACGAATTTGACAAATAAACTTTTATAATTCTTGACTCTTCTAACATGTTTCAATCAATATAAAGTCTAGCATGTTGCCATCAATTTTGTACCCCTGCAAATATGAACAATACAACAACAACAATAACAAAGCCTTGTCCCACTAGGTGAGGTCGGCTATATGGATCAAACGACACCATTGATCTCTATCATGTATCATATCTATAGAGAGACCGTTTACATGTAGATCTTATTTGACTACCTCATGGATGGTCTTCTTAAGTCTTCCTCTGCCTTTCACCCTGACGAAGAAAAAATGTCGGTAAAGAATTTCACAAAAATGTCGCGTTGCAAGTATAATTCTAAACCAACAAATTATCCTCGGTCAATGTTTAAATTGTTTGTCACTTAAGCAAACCCAAAAAAATTAACCAAAGTATTTAAACCTCGGGTCGTCTCTCAAGGAATTGCAGGGAAGTATGTTTATTATTGGCTATGAAAAAGTATATTTTTGGGTTTTGTAATAAGAAACAAGAAAGTAAAATGGTAAAAAAATAAACTAATAACTAAGAAAGTTATTAGCAAGGAAAGAGAATTAAAAGTCCTATCCTCATTATCATCAGCAATTGTGATGGTAAATGTTAATTGCATTCACTTAGTTAACCTCTAACCAATAGAGGAAGATCAAGTGCATGCAGTCAACTTGAGTTCACAAGTCCTAGTCGACTCATAGTGAGAGACTAGATTTTGTGAAGTTCAAGCTAACCGGCAATCTTCAATTACCATTCAACAAGAACTTTGACAATTCAAGGGTCTCTAATTAATCAATTCAAATCAAGAACATAAAAATCTAATTTAAAATCCACCCAAGAATTTTATCAAACACTTGGAAAGCACAAAATAAAATTATAGAAAATTAATAATAGATAATAAAATCTAAGATACCCAATTGCAAGACAACAATAACCAATAATTAAAGAAAGAACAATAACATAAAAATATAAATTACATTAATCTAAATCAAAGGGAGCAAGAGTACATCAACAATGAAGTAAATAAATGGAAGCAATAACAAATAAACTAAAAGATGTAAGATGCTAGAATAAACAAGAGTAAAGAAAAACTAAATTAAAGCAAGGTGAAAATTTGAGAAGAAATAAGACTAAAAATCCTAAAACCTATATCTAAAACCTAAAAATTATGAATGAATGAAAAGTGAATGATGGATCCCTCATTCGTCCCACTCTGCAACCTCTTGTCTAAGTTTTCAGGCCTGAAACTAGGTCAAAAATAGCCTAGAAACCACCCCAGCGTTTTCTGTTAATTACAGCACGTGACATTCGTCACGCGTACGCGTCGCTTGCCTGCTGCACCGGTCACCCGTACGCGTTGTTTATGCGTGCGCGTCGCTACCAGATTCTGAAAATACTTGATTTCTTATGTTCCTTCCACTTTTGCATGCTTCTTTTCTATCTTCTAAGCCATTCCTGCCCTATAAACCCTGAAAATACTTAACAAACATATCACGGCATTGAATAGTAATAAGAGATGATTAAAAATTAACAACTTTAAAGCCTAAGAAGTATGTTTTCAATCATAGCACAAAATTGATAAGGAAGCTCAAAAACATGCAATTTACATGAATAAGTGTGAGAATAGTTGACAAAATCCCCTCAATACAGTACAAAATAAACCATAAAATAGTGACTCATCACACCCCTTGTCCATCTTCCATCTTATCCACCCTCTTGACCGGGTGCTTTGTTGGTTTTCTTCTCACATGTCCAAACCACCTGAGATGTGATTCTACCATCTTTTTCACAAGCTCCTACTCCAACTCTCTCTCTTATATCTTCGTTTCTTATTCTATCCAATCATGTATGACTACTCATCCATCTGAATATCTTCATCTCTGCCACACTTAATTTATGTTTGTGCTCCTTTTTGGCTGTCCAACACTCTATACCATAAAGTATAGTCGGTCTAATAGCAGTGCGATAGAATGTACCTTTAAGTTTTAAAATCATTTTTCTGTCACATATAAAACCAGATGCACTCTGCCATTTTGACCAACCTGCTTAGATCCTATGATTTACATCCTGTTCAATCTCTCTATTATCCAGTATGATGCACCTAAGATACTTAAAACGTTTAACTTTTCGTAGGATTTTTTCTCCAATCTTCACCTCTGTATTAGGGTTTTTCCTTCGGTGGCCAAACTTACATTTCATATATTCCATCTTTCTACAGCTTATGCACAGACCATACACTTCTATAGCTTCTTTTCATAAATTTAGGTCTTCTCTTGACTCCCCCATAAGGATGATATCATCGACAAAAGTATTTACCATGGCACAGGCTCTTGGATATGCTCTGTGATTACTTCCAAGACTAATGTGAAAATGTATGGACTTAATGATAATCCTTGGTGTAGTCCTATACCAATAAAAAATTTCTCTGTCACACCACCTTGAGTCTTCACACTAGTTGTAACTCCCATCATACATGTCTTTAATTGCACGAATACATGTGATCCTTACTTTCTTCCTTTTCAAAACCTTTCATAAGACCTCCCTTGGCACCCTATTGTACGCTTTTTCCAAATCAATAAACACCATATGTAGATCCATTTTATTACTACGATACCTATCCATCATCCTTCTTAACAGGTATGTAGCTTCAATGGTGGATTTTTCTGGCATAAAACTAAATTGGTTCTCTGTTACTTGTGTCTCTTGTCTCAACCTCTGTTCTATCACCCTTTTTCATAACTTCATGGTATGGCTCATGAGTTTAATCTCTCTATAGTTTCTGCAACTCTATATATCCCTCTTATTCATGTAGATAGGTATCAAAGTACTCTTTCTCCACTCATCTGGCATCTTCTTTGACCTTAAAATCTCATTAAAAAGCTTAGTTAACCAACTGATGCCTTTCTCTCCAAGGCCCTTCCAAACTTCAATCAGAAAATTATCGGGTCCTAATGCCCTAACATTTTTCATCCGCTTTAGAGACTCTTTTACCTTGAAGTCTCGAATCCTTCAATAGTAGTCGAAGTTTTAATCTTCCTCCCTCGTGCATAACCGACCAAGTCTTAGAAGAATCTTTTGTCCTTCATTAAATAACTCGTGAAAGTAGCTCTTCTACCTTTCATTGATCTTCTCATCTTGAACCAAAATCTTTCCGTGTTTATCTTTTATGCACATAACCTGATCCAAGTATCTCGTTCTTCTTTCACGGCTCTTTGCGGTTCTATATATACCTTTTTCTCCTTCTTTCGTGCCTAAAGACTGGTAGAAGATTAATGTGAAAGGGTAAATAGTGGCTAGGGTTGGGGTTTCTGTCTTCTCAATCTCGAGCTTTTCTCTCTTCTTGGGAAAAAATGAGTTAAAATTTTGTGAAATGGGGGGTGTAGGTCACGTTTTTATTTGAGTGGACGAGGGACATTTTTTTCCTTTCGCCCATTGGCCCACTTATGGCCGAATCTTTAAAATAAGTGTTTCAATTTTTATTCTAAATAATTTTCTAGTTATTTTTATAGTTTTAGTTTTCTCATACGCAGAACCAGACGTCGACCTAAGCCAGTACAATTAATTATAACGCCGGTATGAATTTTTCTATAATTATTTATATTTTTACGCTCCAATTAATTTTTTAAGTTAAATCTTCGATGATAAATTTTTAAATTTTAAATTTTAAATTTTTGACCCAGTTCGGGCAATTTAAAATCCTCTTAGCTCACTTTTAATTAATTAATTGATTATCTATTATTTTTCCAGGCCTTACAGTGGGGACAGCAAGTTCTGAAACGACGCATGACTTGGTTAAGTTGGGATACTATGTCACGACCTAAGAAGGAAGGAAGTTTGGAGCTCAAGGTTTTTAAAGCACAAAATCTGACACTTTTGGGTAAACATGTTTGACAAATTTTTAAACAACCAAATTCTTCTCTAGTCAAAATAATAATAGGTAGATATTTCAAATATGGAGATATCATGTGTGCAGAAATAGGTACATTGCCATTCTGGGGTTAGTGCAGTACGTTGGAAGGCCACGTGTAATTAAAAAGGGGATGAACTGGAAGATAGGCTCATGCAATCGCATAAGGATCTACTCTGACCCATGGTTACCCCCTCTTTAATTGTTCTACATTGTTAAGAATACGCTTACACAAAATAAATCTATATTATGGGTTAAAGACATAATGAATTACAATACATATTTAAAAAATTGAAATAATATGATGTTGCATCAGAATATAAGATCGCCTACCTATTTCATCATGTTTCAATTGATTACTGCCCTGCTATCATGTAGCATACCCAAACCTAGAAAGATCTTATGGAATCTTAATGTTACTCTAAGATTAAGTTGTTCTTATGGAGAGCTATTCACGACCGCTTTTCAGTGCTTCAGTTAATTCATGGTAGATTTTTAATAGCGAATCTAAACTACCCTAAATGTTAGCAAGAAGAAGAGGCAATCAACCATTATTTGTTCAAGTGTAAAGATGCAATAGAAATTTAGTAAAAAAATAAATTTGTTTACTCACCTCCCAAATTTGCAAAACACCTCCTTTTTTCAATGGTGGCAAAGTTTTACTCAGTTGCCTCTCACTGCCCTAATAGAAGAAAATTGATGAAAGAGGTGGGTGCTCTTTGTTAGATGACTTGAAAAGTAAGAAATCTAAAAATTTACAAAAGAATGAGTATATCATCAGAATATTCCATCACTATTACTGCAAAACTTGACTCAATTTTTATAGATTTAGACCAAGAAAAAGAACCTAAAGTTTTGATACTTTTCTTTTTTTCTCTCTTATACTTGTTATAAATGTTTCTTTCACTTTAAGTGAAATTAAAAATCTCCCATCTCTATTTATTTTTCTTTAGTCCTGACTTATGGACCAACTTATATTCCTTTTGATTTTTAGAATAAAATTACTACCTTTGAAAAAAGATTTATTATTATTATTATTTCTTCTTTTCAGATACATATTTGTAGCCTAAAATTTCAAAAATAATTTAACCCATAAATATCAAGTTACCTACCATTAAATCTTAAATTAGTCATTTTAGATATATGAGGTCTATACTACTATGCTTATGGTTTGAACTACAACAATAGAATCAGGCTAATTTTAAGCTTTACAAAATGGTAATTTTTGTTATAAAATGATTATTATTATGGATGTCCAGAGCATTATCATACATAATAAATTATGGAATATCAATGTCCTATCATAATGGAGTATGGAATATTATCAATTAATAGGGCATGAATTTTCATAATATGTTTCCACTAACTAGTAAGTGGGTTAGACAAATAATATCCTATTATTATTTACTTTAAAACTTCATCTATAAATAGATCCTAAAGAGAAGGTTTCAATATACACCAAGAATAATACATAACAAAAAATACATATAGGTACCTATCTCAAGTAGTCTTTTTTACTCCTTTGAGAAGAATATTATGTATATAAAATTAGTGTGAATGAGTGACACATGTTGAGAATTAATAATAAAGCATTTTTTACTCTTTCTTATAACATTATCAGCACAAAAGCTCTTAAGGTAAGAAATTTCAATTTTGTCAAAACTTTTTCATTTAAAATTTGTACCACTTCATATTTTTTGAAAAAAAATATTTATCATGGATTATAGATGCTTAAATTCACCTTGACTCAATGGCTCTTGATAATGCCATTATAGCAAACAATAATGCAATGCTAAAGGATCACGCTAGGCAATGAATATCTTACTATAAAACAAAATGAGAATAATAAAATTGCATGCTACAAAGCTCGACTTATAACATAAAGTTTCTCATAAAGACCTAGTACAGACTATGAGGAGATGTACTCTCCTGTAGTTGATACAATTATCTTGAGATATTTGATTAGTTTATCTGTATATCATAAGCCAAATATGCAACTAATGAATGTGGTCACAACCTATCTATATGGGTCATTAGATCGTGATATTATGAAAGTTTCTTAAAGACTAAAGATATCTGAATCATCCAAAGAGAAATCTCGAGAATTATAGTCAGTTTGATTGCAAAGATCTTTAGATGGTATAAAGCAATCTGAATAGATGTGGTACAAGCGTCTTACAGAGTATTTGATGAAAAAGGGTACAAAAATAATGATATTTGCCCATGTGATTTTATAAGGAAATCTACTTTTGGATCCATCATGGTTGTTGTGTATGTTGATGATTTAAATCATAGTTGTTAGAACCAAATTAGTGATCGAATCGGTCAGACTACTGGATTACTGGTTCAACTGGTGTATCAATAGTTGAACCGTGGACTCAGCCCTACATAAAAAATATAAAATAATCCAAAACTTAAAATTAGAATTTAAAATATATAACTTTACTAGCATTTTAACAACAATCAAGTCTCAATATAAAACAGTAACAATATAGAACAACAATATAAATTTATAACAATAATATGAAAACAACAGCTCTTTTACAGAACATATTCCCTATCCAGCAATATAAATCATAGGAACAATATAGCACAACAATTAACAAATTTGAATAATCTTCCAAGAATTAAAAAATTATAATCAATAAAATATAATCAACAACAATCAAGAATCAATTGAATCAGTTAATCAACATAAGTTAATCACTTACTCAGTTAATCAAATTATAATCTAGTCACCGAATAACTAAAGAAAAAAAATACTTGATGATAAGAGACAGAACGCGAGCAGAGAAGAGGACAGTAACAATATAGAACAGCACCAACGCTATAAAAATTGCAACTCAATTCCCGAGCCTATCAACTATCCAACAATATACATTCATAGAACAATATGAAAACAAAACCAACATTATAAAAACAATGGCTCAATTCACCATAATCATATATAAACAGAAACAAATCAACAGATTATAATCCAATAGCTAAATAATTAAGAAAAGTAAAAAAAAATTTACATGATGATGTGAAGGTAGAATGAGCCCAGAGGGGACCAAGCATGACGATGTAGAGACTAGCAAGGGGAAAGCAGCATCGATTGAGCTCTGCCGGATGAGGATGCAATGATGACAATGAGACACACAAATCGACACAGGAGCAAAGAGATGTGACAACACAGTAAGACAAGCCACGGACGGAAGCAACGACTTAGTGTCGGAGACACACAGGAGTCAAGACGAGATATAGAAGAGCCAGCAACGTGAAAGCAGCCGTGCAGTGGCGGTGGGCAACGGAAGATTTGTGAGTGTGAGAGAGTGAGAGGGAGGCTCTGCCTCTAGAGTGAGCTTCAAAGTTCAAAGAGAGTGAGCAGGGTTATGATAAGGGTCCTTTGAGCTAGCCTTAGGGTTTTAATTTAAGAAAAAAAAATCTTGAAGTTATCCAGGTTTTTAAACCCGCTAGTTTGCTGGTTTTCACTAGAACTAACCAGGTCAAACCAATTTTTGACATTTTTTTCCTTGTTCGATCCTCTGCTTTGCTCAGACTGGCCTCGTGACCGGTTCATCAGTTTTTCAGTTTGACAAGTCGAGTCGGTCCGATTCTAACAACTATGATTTAAATATTATTGAATCTCCTGAAGATATCCCAATAATCACAAATGCTTTGAAAGAAGAGTTTGAAATAAAAAATCTTGAAAAAACTAAATTTCGTCTTGGCCTTTAGATCGAGTATGTAACAAAAGAGATGTTTATTCATCAATAGGCTTACACAGTGAAAATTCTAAAGAGATTTTATATGAACGAATCATATCAAGTAAGAATCCAATGATCGTCGGATCACTAGATGTGAAAAAGGATCAGTTTAGATCAAAAGAAGAAAATGAAGAAATGCTTGGTTCTAAAATACCATATCTTAGTGCTATAGGAGCACTAATGTATCTTACTAATAAATACATGTACCAATGTAGCATTTGTTGTAAACTTATTAGTGAGATATGATTATGATAATCCACAATTTTATGGTTTATGTTGTATTGAATTTGGTGAATTTTATCAATATTTTTTTATATTTATTCAATGAAATAGCATAATTTTATGAATTCTTTCTAATTTGTGCTTAAGAGTAAAAACACACTTTTTAGGCCCTTAATTTGCCAAATTTAGTTTACTTTAATTTTTTTCGATGCCTTGATGTGTTTGTTAAGTGATTTCATGCTTATAAGGCAAAGATTGGATTGAATAAGTGAAGAAAAAGTATGCCAAATGAAGAATTCACAAAGAAATAAGGATTTGAAGAAATTCATGGTTACGCGTACGCTTGCCTTGCTCGTACGCGTGCTTTGGGAATTGGCCATGTCGCGCGTACACATGCCTTGCGCGTACGCGTGATATGAAGCACGTGACTTCATTAATTGCAATATGTGGGTCGCGATTTCTAGCCTTCCAAAGCCCAATTCAATTCATTTCTGAACTATTTGAGGCCAAATTCAAGAAGGAACAAGGGGAGAGCAGTTAGGTTTAGTTTATAACATGTTTTAGGTTATATTTTAGAGAGAAAAGCTCTCTCTTCTCTCTAGAATTAAAGTAGGTTTAGCTTAATTACATCTTAGATTTAGGTTTTGTTGAGTTAAGAAATTAACTAAATTAATTAGTGATGACAAACATTATTTTTGGGCAAAATAAATAATTAGTGTTAAGTGTCAATAATTATATGTTGCTAATTATTTATTATATGTTGCAGGCCAAAACTTAGTTCAGCAGCCCAAATTAGTATGAAAATAATATAGCAAGGCTGGTGAGTAAATAAATAAACAAAGCCCATGAGGAAACAAGGCTGAAATATCAAAACGGGCAAAAAGAAGTGATCCGATCCAAGCCCGTGTCCAACAATTCAAGTTGATCCAAACTTCTCATACAAGATTGAAGTCCTCATTCCCTCTCACTTGCTTTTACCAAAGCAACGTTCCTCTCCTCTCTAATCAAGTCAAATCATAGCATTAGAAAAGTAAGAAAGAGAAAGAGAGAAAAAAGTTCCTCCCTAAGCTAGTAACCAAAGAAGCAAGAGAGAGAGAGTTGAAGATTGAAACACAGAAGCTAAAACAGAAACTCCAAGCTAAATCAAGTGTAAGAAAGGTAATCCATCTCATCTTGCATGCATCATATCTTCATCCTTTCTTCCCAACTCTCTGCTCTATCCGAAAATGGCATTCAAGAAAAAAGTTGATCTCTGTTCTTCACTGCTACAAATCCACGGTCACAAGAGATTCTTGGGGACCAAGTTGCATCTCTATGGTTCAGATTTGGTTGACCATTGGAAACTATTTCGGTTACTCCTTTATGGCTTTCGGTCAAGTTGGAAAAGTAAGAAGCAAAGGTCCTACTTTGATGTTTGAAAAGAAAAAGTGAGCTTGTGGGTTGGTGAAGCTCAAGGCTCAAGGTGTTGACCTTGGAAGAAGAACCAAGGAACATGCAAGGAGATAAAAAAAAGGGAAGCTTGTTGTTCATTCAGAAGCAAGGAGAAAAAAACCAGAGTGTGAGAACAGTGTTCTGTTAGGAATTTCATCTACTTGGATAATGCTTTCTTTCAAAGAAGCATTCGGCCAATACTGAAGAACTCAACCTGAGGTTTGTGAATCTGGTTTTGCACATAGCAAAGAGGCTGCTGATGAAGTCAATCTCCTTCATGTTTTACTGATTGTAATGTACTTTTCTAAGTTTATCTTTCTGTAATTTCTTGTGAGAAAAGGCATTGTGAGAAAGCTTAAGAAAAAGCCATGAGTGAAAAAAGGCTGAGAGATACACTTGAGAGAAAAGCCTAGAGTTATTTTCTGATTTCTTTAGGTATGTCTATGTCTTGTATCTTGTACCTGTAAGGTATCCCTTTCTTAGTTGGGTTAGCGCTAAGAGGTATAGTTAGGTATTAGCATAGAAAATGTCAAGTTAGGTTAGAACTTGAGTGTGAAAGGATTGGGTCAATCCTGTGTTATTGGTGTATGTAATACTGTTAACTATAGTGAAATTCTTCCATAGTTGTGGAGGAGACTGGATGTAGGTTGCATAGCACAAGGCAACCGAACCAGGATACTTGCTGGTGTTAGCTTTTCTCTTCTCTGCTGTGTTCTGTTTTCTGATTTTCATGAGACAAAAACAAATTGTCTCATAAATTTCCGCTGCTCAGTTCAAACAGAATCAGAATTGCAAAGTTATTTTAAAAGGGTAATAACTGCAAAATCAAAGGAAGGCATAGATTCAACCCCCCTTCTCAGTTCCTTGTAATTTCTTGTTACTATATCATTGCTCTCTTGGTTTTACTTATTATTTCCTTTTTATTACTTTTGATATTATGAACCTTTATTGATTTTAATTTTTATTTAATATAATTTGATGTTCTTATGTTAGTTGACGTTTAATTGAGTTGTTATTATTGTTATCTTTCATTTGGTAGCTTTATATTTTATTATTATTGCAATTTTACAGTACTTTCATTTTATACTTTCCAAGTGTTTGATAAAATGCTTAGTTTGGTTTTAGAGTAGATTTTAGCACTCTTGACTTGAGATTGAGGACTTAGGTTACTTGATGTCATTGATGTCCAGTGTGATTGGTAATTTAGGGTTGTTAGTTGGTTTTAGAATCAATTATGTCCACTTGACTTCACCCTCCAATGTTTATTGAAAAACTAAGTGGAATTAACCCTTTGTAATTACCATGTTGTGATTAATGATCTACATAGGAAACCTTAACTCTTAATCCTTGTCATGAGTGTCTTTTAGCATTTATAGTTCCTTAGTTGTAGTTTTACTTTCTTGTTCATCATTCTAAAAACCTCCAAAATTCTCATAACCAATAATATGCATACTTCCCTGGAATTCTTTTGAGAGACGACCCGAGACTTAAATACTCTCAATTTTTATTGGTTTGACTTAAGCGACAAACAAATTAAACTTTGATTGAGGATTATTTGTTGGTTTGGATCTATACTTCAACGGATTATTTTGTGAAAATTTTGAACTGACGATGTCCCTTCATCAAGTTCCTCTCCAACTAGAAGACATTGGAATAGAATACAAATTGTGTTTTGATATCTTCATGGAACGACTGATAAGATATTATTCTTATGGATCCAAGTCAGTATTGGTTGGCTATGGCTATGAAGATGCATGTTATCTATCTGATCTCCATAAAAGTTAGATCCTAAATCGGATACTTATTTACGTTTGGTAACACAGTTTTATCATTGAGATCAACGAAGCAAACTATAGCTGCAACATCTTCCAATCAAGTCAAAATACTTGCAATACATGAGGCAAGTCACGAATGCTTTTGGCTCAAGAGTTTGATTGGATATATTCAATCATCATGTGGGTTGTCTCACAAGAAGATAGCCCCTACAATATTATATGAAGATAATGTTGCATTTATCGCTCAACTCAAAAGTGAATACATCAAAGGTGACCGAATGAAGTGTATTTCTCCAAGTTCTTTTTTACACATTACCTTCAAAATCAAGTAACAATTGATGTTTAACAAATTTGCTCAAGTGATAATTTGGCAGACTTATTTACCAAGTCGCTTCCTGCATCCTCCTTTAAAAGTATTGTACACAAAATCGAAATATGTCGCTTTTCAGATCTTGCATGATATTACCAAGAGGGGGAGGGACTGTACTCTTTTTTCTAATCAAATTTTTATTCTATTGAATTTTTATTGCTGAGATTTTAATAAGATAGTTTTTATTGCGAAAGATATTGTACTCTTTTTTCTTAATTTTTTTTATTTTAACGAGGCATAACCTTAATGATATTCAAGGAAGAGTGTTATAAAATGATTATCTTGTGGATGTTTTGTTATAGAGAATTATCATACATTCATACATATCGATTATGGAATATAGGTGTCCTATCATAATAGAGTATAAAATATTATCAATTAATCAAGTATGAGTTTTAAAAATATGTTTCAATTAATTAGTAAGTGAGTTAGGTAAAGAATATTCTACCATGATTTATTTTAAAACATTCATCTATAAATAGATAAAAAAAACGTTTTAACACACACTAAGAATAACATATAGTAGAGAACACACATAACTACCTTAAAAATTAATAACAAATTTCTCTTATTCTCTCTTATAATTTTTTAGTTAAATTTTTATTTACCTATCTTAATTTCGCACTAATTTTAAATTCTACAGAAAGATACTCTTTCAACAAGTCTCTGTTTCTTAGTGTGCAACTTCCTCTTTTAAGATTCACCTCAAATTATATTTCCTCAAATTCGAAACTTTCAGTAAAAGGTCATGGACTTCCCAAATTTTTTTATCGTTTGAGAAATAGTGGTTGTGAGTTGTGACACCATATGACTCTGATCTGGTACTGTCATCTATATGCTTGTTAAAGTAAAAAATCAATGATGGCAGTCCCTGATGTCCATAATTTTTGGTACAGTCGATGATACATTTACCATATAATATTTTTTACCAGAAAAAAAAAGAAAAGAAAAATAGAAACGGGATATATTACATTTAAGTTTAGATCATGATGAACTTTTCCCCTTCTTTTTGCATTTTGGCCATTTTGATGATTATATTGATGATATTACATATATAATTGTCATTTGATTTGTTATGTTGACAATAATCTCCGAAATTAAAAGCAACTAATGTCATATTTAAAAATATAAAAGAATAAAGTATCAAATAGTATTTAAAAATTTATATTACTAACATAAATAATTTTAAAAGATGATAATAATAAATAAATTTTTACAAGATTTAAAAATACATTAAAAAAAATTAAATATTAAATATATAATATATATAGATGTAACTTACTATATTTAAATATAATTAGCATCTAGATTGACAAAAATATTTCGGAATGAAATATTATGAATGTA